>NW_024423319.1:54420332-54422728 GCF_017311325.1 Ursus maritimus
TATATATATATATATATATATATTGAGCTCAATTGCTCAATTGCTGATGAATATGATTCCTTTACTTCTTTCTCCTCAAACACATGTCTGTTATTATTCAAATAAACTTTATACTATATTACTTTATTTTAATTAAGCACAAATTCTATCAGTGTGGAATTTGAAGTTCACTAGCTATCCTACTACTACTAGAGTTCAGCATCTCAAAGGAAATACTGAAATTTTATCTGGATCTTAAAGGATAGGTGGGATGTCTAAGAAGTTATGAATAATTAAGTAATTGATGAAATCACTGATTTCACTTTGAGACAGGTTATATATAAAACTTGTAGAGGAGAAAGGAGTTTCTAAATAGCTTTTTAGGCTAACCAAACATGGTAGTAACATGGACAGCATAGAAAAGTGTACCAGTTGGGAAGAAAAGAGAAAGGCAAATTCAGTTATTAGTCATGTTGAGTTTAAATAACAAAACATCCAGTAGAACTCTTTTAGATAAGTATAACTATTTCTCTGGAGATTGGTGAGAGGGTTAGCAGTCATCTATGTAAAAGATGAGTATCGACACTGTAACAACAGATACATTTTTAATGTTGAAAAGAGAAAGGAAGCTATGAGTTCAATGAGGGTGAAAAATAATCCCCTTTGAACTCACTGATAATCTTACTTTTCTATGGCATGTAAACTTTCAGATATCACTAATGGCCTTCTACTTGCCATGCCATTACAGTGGCTGAGGAATATGTGTGGTGGTGGAGTGTTTTCTTATTTTTTTTCTACACTGAGCTTCATATCACATTTTTGGAAAGCCAAAACAAAAAGAAATAAGGTAGACAAGTGTTTGAAAATAGGAAGTAGATCTAGTTGTTTAATGCAATATTACTCTAGGTCACTAGTAAGCACCTGATTTGAATATTCGATCTTTGAATGGCAGATAAATTGAAAAGACTTTTAAAAGACTTTAAATATATTATCATGGTTTGCTTGAAACTTTCAAATGTACCTGCATCAGCATTCTTTCATCTTTGTTGGCCTTACAAAACAATAAAGATTATGTGAATGAGAAGTAGCTGAGGACACACATCTTTGCACAAAAATCATCAGAAAACTCCATATACCAAAGGTTTATTTGTAGATAGATAACAATCCTAAGGCATAATAAGGATATAAGATGCTGTACAGTGGAGTTTTTCTTTTTCACCTTTCAGCAAAATAGTAAGACCTAAGACTAAGCGGTTTTCTAAATGGTATTCAGTTTTATATTATATAATTTTGTTAAGATAACCTGTGTTCAAGAGTAACACTCTAATCACCATAGATTATTATCTTGCTCTCCACTTAAAGGGCCTTATGAACACTCCAATGGGAAATAATAAGATTATAGTTTTAAACTATATAGTTCACTACTGACATTTAAATTTAGTAAGTAATTTATAGTGAACAAAAACCTGGGCTTGAAATAATGTACGATCAGTGGAAAGCTTATCTTGAAGAGGAGATGAATATTTTAGAAAGCATTTTTGTCTCTGCTAAAAGAAACAGAAACAGTGTCATTTTCACTAAGACAAATGGAGTAAGTACAGAAAACACAGTGGAAAGATTATTGCTATGAAAACAGACTCTAAGTGTCCTACATTCTGCCAAGATTATAATCACATGTCTTTTTATAGATTACATAGCCTTTCACTGTGAAACTATACGTGAGATTGGGAAAAACAATTTGGGAAAGGGTGCCTTGAGATTACAAAGCTTTTGATTTGGTAGCTATTTTATAGACAAGGAACAGCAGAAAAGATAATGCATCCATTTTAAAAGAAGTTTGTAAGAAATATTGAAACATAAACAAAAATCTTTAACAGCTATTGTCCAGGAACAATATTAATACTACATGCAAAAAATTATGTAGTGTCATTCCCCTCAAATAAGTTCATAGTTTCTCCTTGTAACTGGTTTCATTTGTTACTCCAAATAATGAATGAATAAGACTAAAAAAATGGAATATTTTGGGAAATACAAAATAGTAAGTTTTGATATATGTACCAAAAACTTACAAGTAACATAAACTGTTGCCACTAGATGATAATTATAAAGATAGAGTTGACAAAAAGTGAATGGGATGTAATGAAAATCTTGTTTCCTAGTATAGGAATCATATCTCTTTGAAGAGATGTATTTTGTGGATGGGAGAGTGAGCATTTGGTAAATTGAATTAGATGCCCAAGAAAGATTTTAGAGGAACTGTCAATGGTATGGATAAGGTTTTATTTTGTTTTGTTTTGTTTTTTGGGTTTTTTGTTGTTGTTGTTTAGAGGAGGTAAATAGCTAAATAGAAGCTTTTATTTTTTGAGTGGTTTATGCAATCTAAGAACCATTGTTGAATTGGTAAAAAAAAAAAAAAA
>NW_024423319.1:54422738-54446059 GCF_017311325.1 Ursus maritimus
AAAAAAAAAAAAAAGCACAGTGGGTTTAGATTTATGTGGAGAAATAGAATGTGAAATGAAGAAGCTGACCTATTTAAAGAAACTTCAGGGGAAAAAGTGAAAGCATTTAATGAGAATTTTAAGGATGTTATTTTGCATGATATTCCTTGTCTCTGTCTAATATGATATTTGTCCAATAAATTATAGAGTTGAATCACTTTATTTAGAGAGAAAATTAATTATTTGCTATAGCTTAAGGATGAGAATGGAGTGAGAATAGAGGCTCCACCTACTGGGATATAGTTGTAATATCATGGTATTCCACAGAGAGCATCATATTATGTTTCTGTTCAATGAAGGATCCACTTATTTCGTCTTGTGTTTGGTTATTTTTTTAAATACAATTTGGTGAGGTATAATTGAAGTACATGTACTTGATATATATGGACACATAGTATGTTGACCTACGGGGGAACATTTCTCTTGGGCAATTGCGTTAAAGTAGAATGCCTAGGCCATAGGTATGCACACACTTAAATTTATGAGAAATATCCAAATTATTTTCTTAAATGATTTTATCATGTTATTATTCCCATAACCAGTGTGTGAGGGTTGCAGGTGCTCCACAAAGGACTCCGTTTTAACCTAAGGCTTCTACTACAGAAACGATTTTTGCAACCAAGGGAAGCAGAATCAAACAATCATGCATTCATAGAATTGTAAAAAATGTAACAAAAAAGTAAGAAGGCTGATTAAGGAGAGAAAATAAACACACAGAAGGTATATACTTCAGAAAGGGAGAACAACTCCAAAGTTAATCAGTAAAATATGAAATACACAAAAAATAGGGGTTATATTTGGAAACAAATGTGAAGTGGAGAAGATTATATCTATGCATAAGAGTTAAAATGCATGCTAGGAAACTTGACTGCCTGAATATATTTTGAGTCTGACATTTCCTGTGGAAAATTGCTTGACTATATGTCCATTTCTTATTTGTAAAATGGAAATAAGTATCTCATAGTACAATAATGACAATGATGATGACAGTGGTGATGATGATGATAAGAAGAAAAGAAAAAGAAGAAGAGTAAAAACAATGAAGAGGTAGGGTCAGGGTGAGGATTAAATAAATTAGCTCATGTGAAGCATATAGAAGAGTGTTGTGCATGTGAAAGGGCTCAAAAGTTTCAGATCCTGGGTTCTTTTTTTTAATGTTTTTTTATTATATTATGTTAGTCATCATACAGTACATCCCTGGTTTCTGATGTAAAGTTCGATGATTCATTAGTTGCATATAACACCCAGTGAACCATGCAACATGTGTCCTCCTCACTACCCATCACCAGTCTATCCCATTCCCCCACCCCCTCCCCTCTGAAGCCCTCAGTTTAAGAAGAAGCTCCTGGATTCTGATAAAGCAGATAAGTTATCGGTAGGAGAAGAAAGGGATAAAGAAAGGGGGGGTAATCAGAAGGGGGAATGAAGCATGAGAGACTATGGACTCTGAAAAACAAACTGAGAGCTTCAGAGGGGAGGGGGGTTGGGGAATGGGATAGGCTGGCGATGGGTAGTAAGGAGAGCACGTATTGCATGGTGCACTGGGTGTTACATGCAACTAATGAATCATTGAACTTTACATCAAAAACCGGGGATGTACTGTATGGTGAATAACATAATATAATAAAAATATTATTATGAAAACAAGGAAATGTATCATTGGTCTGCAATATGTTATCACTGGGGAAGGTCTGGGGAAGGTACATGAGAACTCTGTATTAATTTTGCAACTTCTTGCCAGTATAAAATTATTTCAAAATAAAAAGTTAAAAAAAAGGAAAGGAAAATATTTTAGTCAGCTTTTAACATTCAAAATAGAACACAAAGCAAAACAGTGGTCACAAAAGCCAAGCTTTGTTGAAATAACACTTGATTATCAAAGCATATTCAGTGTTCAAAAAGCCAAGTATAGATGATTCTGATAGCATAGTTTTTTTTTTCATTAACTGTAGAGAAGATGTATCCCTTTCCCTTTAACAGCTAAGCAAGTAGACTTGCTACCCTAGTGTAGGAGACTACTAGTTAGATACTTGAAAGTCAGGTCAGTGACCAGATTAATAAAAATGCAGTGCTGCAGAAGGATTTAAAATATGCACCTTTGGTTAGGTTTAGTCTTCGTTTTTTTTTTTTTTTCTTTTTGGTGTAATTATAAATAGGATGTTCTTAATTTATCTTTCTGCTACTTCATTATTAACTTATAGAAATGAAACAGATTTCTGTTTATTAATTTTGCATCCTGCAGCTGTACTAAATCAGTTTAACAGTTCTAGTAGTTTTTGTTAGAATCATTAGAGTTTTTCTATACATAGTATCATATCATCTATAAATGGTGAAAGTTTTATATCTTCTTTACCAGTTTGGATGCCTTTTATTTCTTTTCCTTGTCTGTGTCTAGGACTTCCAGTATTATGCCAAATAAAAATGGGAAGAGTGGACATCCTTGTGTTGTTCCTGATCTTTGAGGAAAAGCTCTCAGTTTTTACTATTGAGTATGATGTGAGCTGTGGGCTTTTAATATGTGTCCTTTATTATGTTTAGGTATGTTACCTCTAAGTCTACTTTGTTGAGGACTTTTATCATGAATGGATGTTATACTTTCTCAAATGCTTTTCCTGCATCACTGAATGATCATATAGTTTTGTGGGGGTTTTTTTTTTGATCATATGGTTTTTATGTCTCTTGTTATGTGATGTGTCATGTTGACTGATTTGCAAATATTGAACAACCCTTGCATCATTAAAATAAATACCACTTGATTGTGGTGAATGACTTTTTAAAATGTATTGTAAGATCAATTTGCTAGTATTGTGTTGAGGATTTTGCATCTATGTTCATCAGAAATATTGGGCTTTAGTTTGCCTTTTTACTGGGCTTTATTTGGTTTTGATTTCAGGGTAATGCTGGCCCCATAGAACGAATTTGGAAGCTTCCCTTCCTCTTCTATTTGTTAGAATAGTTTGAGAATGAAAGGAGTAACTCTCTAAATGTTTTTGATATAATTCATTTGTAAATCCATCTGGTCCTAGACTTTTGTATTTTAAGAGCATTTTGATTACTGATTTAATTTCTAATAATCAATCTGATCAAATTTTGTATTTCTTCCTGATTTTGCTTTGGTAGGTTATATGTTTCCAGGAATTTATCTATTTCTTTTAGGTTGTTTAATTTGTTGTCATATGATTTTCTCATAATATTCTCTTATAATCCTTTGTTTTTCTCTGGTGTTGGTTCTTATATCTCTTCCTTCGTTATTGATTTAATGTATTTGACACCTATACTTCAAAACTTATAAACATTGGTGAAATAAATTAGGGATGACACAAATTGAAAGACATTCCATGCTCACAGATAAGGACAACCAATATTTTTAAAATGCCAATACTACAAAAAGCAATCTACAGTTTTAATGTAATCCCTATCAAAATACCAAGAGAATTTTTCACAAAACTAGAGAAAATAATCCCAAAATCTGTATGGAAACATGAAAGACTGAGTAGCAAAACAGTATTTAAAAAGAAAAATAAAACTGGAGGTATCACAATTCCAGATTTCAAGATACACTGCAATGTTGTAATAATCAAAACAGTATGATACTGGCACAAACATAGACACTTAAATCAATGAAAAAAAAAAAAAAAGAAACCCAGAAATAAACCTACACCTTTATGGTCAATTAATCTACAACAAAGGAGGCAATGATATATAATTGGAAAAAGACAGTCTTTTCAACAAATTTTCTTGGGAAAACTGGACAGCTATATGTAAAAGAATGAAACTGGACACATTTTTATACCATACACAAAAATAAACTCAAAATTGATTAAAGACCTGAATATGACACCTGAAACCTTTAAATTCCTAAAAGAGAACACAGAGAGTGATCTCTTTGACATCAACTGTAGAAACATTTTTCTAGATATGTCTCCTTTGGCAAGGGAAACAAAAGCAAAATTAAGCTATTGGGACTACACCAAACTAAAAAAAGCTTTTGCACAGCGAATGAAACCATAAAGAAAACAAAAAGATAATAAACTGAATGGGAGAAGATATTTGTAAATGTTATATATGGAAAGAGGTTAATATCCAGAATGTATAAAGAATGTATAATACTCAACACCCAAAACCCAAATAATCCATTAAAAAATGGGTGGGGAATATGATACACAGTTTTCTAAAGAAGACATACAGATGATCAACAGACACATAAAAAGATGCCAGAACATATGAACAAAGGGGAAAAAAAGAGAGAGGCAAACCAAGAAACACACCTATTTTTTAAAATTTAAATTCATGTAGCCAAGGTATGGTACATCATTAGTTTCAGAAGTAGTGTTCAATAATTCATAAGTTGCATATAACACCCAGTGCTCATCACATCCTGTGCCTCCTTAATGTTCATCACCTGGTTACCCCTTAATCCTACAGATCTCCCCTCCAGCAACCCTCAGTTTGTTTCCTATAGTTAGGAGTCTCTCATGGTTTTAACTAACTGAAATTTAAATAAAAACTTTAAAAAATGATATATGGGTTTGTAAAAAAAGAGAGAGAGAGAGAGAGAGATGCTCAACATTAGGCAAATGAAAATTAAAAACCACAATGAGATATCACATCATGGCTGTTAGAATTGCTAAAATCAAGAAGACCATAAACAAGTGCAGGCAAGGATGTGGAGAAGAATGAACTCTCATGCACAATTGTTGGGAATGTAAATTGGTACAACAACTGTAGAAAACAGTATGGAGGTTCCTCAAAAAATTAAAAGTGGTAATACCGTCAGTTCCAGTAATCCCACTATTGGTTATCTATCCAGGGTAAATGAAAACATTAAGTTGATGGGGCGCCTGGGTAGCGCAGTCGTTAAGCATCTGCCTTTGGCTCAGGGCGTGATCCCAGTGTTCTGGGATGGAGTCCCGCATCGGGCTCCTCCACTGGGAGCCTGCTTCTTCCTCTCCCACTCCTCTGCTGTGTTCCCTCTCTCGTTGGCTGTCTCTCTGTCACATAAATAAATAAAATCTTTAAAAAAAAGAGAAACATTAATTTGAAAAGATATATGCACCTGTATGTTTATTGAAGATTTATTTACAATAACCAAGACATGGAAGCAACCTAATTATCCATCAATAGATCAATGGATATGGAAAATGTGATATATATATATATATAAAATGTGATATTACACCCTCATTAGAAAAGATAAGATCTTTGCCATTTAAGACAATATTGATGGACCTAGAGGGTATTATGCTAAGTGAAATCAGTCTGAGAAAGAGAAATTTCATATGATTTCACTCATAAATGCAATCTAAAATATGAATAAACAAACAAAAAGCAGAATCAGAACTATAAAAACAGAGAAAAAACTGATAGTTGCCAGAGTGAAGGGGGCTGGGGTTTGGGAAAATAAATGAAGGGGAGTGGCAAATGCAGGCCTCCAGTGATGGAATGAGTGAGCCACAAGAATAAAAAAAAAAAAAAAAGAACATAAAAGGAAGGGGGGAAAGATGGCAGAGGAGTAGGGGACCCTATTTCAGCTGGTCCACCAAATCAAGCTGGATATCTACCAGACCATCCTGAACACCCATGAAATCAGCCTGAGACATAAGAAGATACATCTAGATCTCTACAAACAGAACATCTCCGGAGCTGGGTATCGAGGTATGAAACGGGGAGCCAAGGGTCTGCGTACAGATATTGGAAGATAAAAGGAAGGGGGTGGGAGACATCAGGCTCATGTGCCAGGAAGGCAGAAGCCTCCCTTGCTGGGGAGCGGGCCAGACTGGCAGACCCGTAACCACAGGGAAACAAGACTGAAACCAGGAGCTCAGGAGCACATGCATGAACTGGGGGCGGCTGGCAGTTTTAGAAGCACAAAGGGCAGAGACCTGCCGGCCCTGGCAGCAAGAACTGGGAGAGTGGCTGTGGGGTGCACAACCAGGGACACTGTGGGATTTTAGCAGCATCAACAGAGCTCAGTGAAGAGCAGACTCCGATCTCTCTGTTCTGAGACACAGGTTTGGATATGGTCACTGCTGCTCTGACTCTCAGAAAAGACAAAGAAAGCCACCAGGGAAAGCCGGCAGAGAACAAAAGCCCCAGAAAAAAGGTTCTCACTGTACCCCCCCACAGGGGGCAGGGTAACCCTGCCCAAACAGTGTTGCCTGAGTATGAGCATGGCAGGCCCCTTCCCCAGAAGGCAGGCTGAAAGAACAAGAAGCCCACATCCCTAAGGTCCCTATAAAACAAGTGCATCTTGCTTGGGTCCTGGTCAATAATTTGAGCTCTGTACATCCCCACAACCCCACCTCATCAGAATGACAAGGAGGAGGAACCACCAAGAAAGGAAAGAAACAAAGACTGTGGCCTCTGCCACAGAACTAATGGATATGGATATAATCAAATTGTCAGAAATGGATTTCCGAGTAACAATTGTCAAGATGATGTATAGGCTTCAGAAAAATATTAATGAGAATATAGTATTTCTAAGGGCTGAAATGAGAAAGAATCTGGCAGAAATTAAGAATTTTATGAATCAAATGCAGTCTAAAGTGGATGCTCTGACTGCCAGAGGAAATGAGGCAGAAGAACGAATTAGTGAGAGAAGAATCATGGGAAAAGAAACTCTGTTTTCAAGAAAAAAGGCTACGGGAGATTACTGACTCAATGAAACATTCCAACGTCAGAATCATCGGCATCCCCAAGGGGGTGGAAAAAGAGAGAGGTCTAGAAGAGATATTTTAACAAATTGTAGCTAGTTTGGTAAAGGAAACAAGCATTCATGTCCAAGAGGCAGAGAGGACCCCTCCCAAGATCAATTAGAACAGACCAACACCACAAAATATAACAGTGCAATTCACAAATCTTACATTCCAAGGAAACAATCTTGAAAACAGCAAGGGGGAAGAGATTCTTCATGTACAGAGGGAGGAACATCAGAATAACGTCAGACCTGGCTACAGAGACCTGGCAAGCCAGAAAGGGCTGGCAAGACATATTCAGAGCACTAAGTGAGAAGAACATGCAGCCAAGGATACGTTTTCCAGCAAGGCTGTCATTCAGAAAGGACAGAGAGACAAGGAGCTTCCAAGACTGGCAGAAACTGAAAGAATATGTGACCCCCAAGCCAGCCCTACAGAAATATTAATGGGGGTTCTACAAAAGTAAAAAGACCTCAAGAGTGATACAGAACAGAAATTTACAGAGACAATCTATAGAAACAAGAACTTCATGGGCAGCATGATGACATTAAAATCGTATCTCTCAATAATAATTCTCAATGGGAATGGCCTAAATGCTCCCATAAAATGCCACAGGGTTGCAGATTGGATAAAAAGACATGACCCATTCATATGCTGTCTACAAGAGACTTACTTTGAACCTAAAGATAGATCCAGACTGAAAGTGAAGGGATGGAGAACCATTCTTCATGCCAACGGACCTCAAAAGAAAGCTGGGATAGCAATTCTCTTATCAGACAGAGTAGATTTTAAGCTAAAGACTGTAGTTAGAGATACAGAAGGACACTATATTATTCTTAAAGGGTGTATCCAACAAGAGGATCTAACCATTATAAATATCTATGCCCCCAACAGGGAAGCATCTAGATACACAAGCCAGAATAAAGAGACATATAGATAATGATACATTAATAGTAGGGGACATCAGGGCACCTGGGTGACTCAGTCGTTAAGCATCTGCATTCAGCTCAGGGCATGATCCCGGTGTTCTGGGATAGAACCCCACATCAGGCTCTTCTGTTGGAGCCCGCTTCTTCCTCTCCCACTCCCACTGCTTGTGTTCCCTCTCTCGCTGGCTGTCTCTCTCTCTGTCAAGTAAATAAATAAAATATTTTTTAAAAAATAGTAGGGAACCTCAACAGTCCACTCTCAGCAATAGATAGATCATCTAAGCAGAAAATCAACAAAGAAACAAGAACTTTGAATGACATACTGGACCAGATGGACCTCATAGATATATACAGAACACTACATCCTAGAACAACAGAAAACTCATTCTTTTTGAATGCACATGGAACTTTCTCCAGAGTAGACCATATACTGAGTCAGAAAACAGGTCTCAACTGGTATCAAAAGACTGAGATTATTCCCTGCATATTTCCAGACCACAATGCTTTGAAACTAGAACTCAATCACAAGGAAAATTTGGAAGAAACTCAAACACTTGGAAACTAAGAACAATCCTGTTTAAGAATGATTGGGTATATGCACCCCAATGTTCATAGCAGCTCTGTCCACAACAGCTAAATCGTGGAAGGAGCCGAGATGCCCTTCAACAGATGACTGGATTAAGAAGTTTTGGTCCATATATACAATGGAATATTATTCAGCTATCAAAAAGAACGATTTCTCAACATTTGCTGCAACATGGACGGCACTGGAGGAGATAATGCTAAGTGAAATAAGTCAAGCAGAGAAAGACAATTATCATATGGTTTCTCTCATGTATGGAACATAAGAACTAGGAAGATTGGTAGGAGAACAAAGGGATAAAGAAAGGGGGGGTAATTAGAGGGGGGAGTGAAGCATGAGAGACTATGGAGTCTGAGAAACAAACTGAGGGCTTCGGAGGGGAAAGGGGTGGGGGAATGGGATAGGCTGGTGATGGGTAGTAAGGAGGGCATGTATTGCATGGTGCACTGGGTGTTATACGCAACCAATGAATCATCAAACTTTACATCAAAAACCAGGGATGTACTGTATGGTGACTAACATAATATAATAAAAAAATATTAAAAAAAAGAATGGGTAAAACAGGAAAATAAAGAAGAACTAAGCAATTTATGGAAACCAATGAGAATGAAAACACATCTGTCCAAAACCTATGGAACACTGCAAAGTCGGTCCTAAGGGGAAAATACATAGCCATTCAAGCCTCACTCAAAAGAACAGAAAAATTTAAAATGCAGTCTTTATAGTCTCACCTTAAGAAGCTGGAGATGGAATGGAAGAACAGGCCTAAGCCACACACGAAAAGAAAATTGATTAATATTAGAGCAGAGATCAATGAATTAGAAACCAGAAATACAGTAGAGCAGATCAACAGAACTAGAAACTGGTTCCTTGAAAGAATCAATAAGATCGATAAGCCCCTGGCCAGACTTATTCAAAAAAATAAAGTGCCCAAATTAAGAAAATTATGAATGAAAGGAAAGAGATCATGAATAACACCAAGGAAATACAAACAATCATTAGAGGGGCGCCTGGGTGGCACAGCGGTTAAGTGTCTGCCTCCGGCTCAGGGTGTGATACCGGCATTATGGGATCGAGCTCCACATCAGGCTCCTCCGCTATGAGCCTGCTTCTTCCTCTCCCACTCCCCCTGCTTGTGTTCCCTCTCTCACTGGCTGTCTCTATCTCTGTTGAATAAATCAATAAAATCTTTAAAAAAAAACCAATCATTAGAAACTATTATCCACAACTATATGCCAGTAAATTAAACAACCTGGAAGAAATGGATGCCTTCCTGGAAACCTATAAATTACCAACACTGAAACAGGAAGAAATTGATTATCTAAACAGACCGATTAATCATGAAGAGATTTGAAGTAATGATCTGAGGGGTCAGGGATGGGGGAATGGGATAGGCTGGTGATGGGTAGTAAGGAGGGCACATATTGCTTGGTGCACTCAGTGTTATACACAACTAATGAATCATGGAACTTTACATAAAAAATCAGGGATGTACTGTATGGTGACTAACATAAAATAATTTAAAAAATTATTATAAAACAAAGAAACAAACAAAACAAACAAACAAAAAACCTCCCCCCAAAAAACAAGAGTCCAGGGCCTGATGGATTCCCTGGGGAATTCTATCAAACATTCAAAGAAGAAATAATACCTAGTCTTCTGAAGCTGTTTCAAAAAAATAGAAACAGAAGGAAAACTACCAAACTCATTTTATTAGACCAGTATTACCTTGATCCCCAAACCGGGCAAAGACCCCATCAAAAAGGAGAATTACAGTCCAATCCCTGATGAGTATGGATGACAAAATTCTCAACAATATCCTAGCTAATAGGATCCAACATTACATTAAAACTATGATCCATTGCGACCAAGTGGAATTCACCCCTGGGATACAATGATGGTTCACCATCTGCAAATCGATCAGTGTGATAGATCAAATTAATAAGAGAAGAGACAAGAATCATATGATCCTCTCAATTGATGCAGAAAAAGCATTTGACAAAACACAGAATCCTTTCCTGATTAAAACCCTTCAGAGTGTAGGGGTAGAGGGTACATTCCTCAATTTCATAAAAACCATCTATGAAAATTCTACAGCAAATATCATTCTCAGTGGGGAAAAGCTGAGAGCCTTTCCCTTAAGATCAGGAACACGACAAGGATGCCCTTCTTACCATTATTATTCAACATACTACTAGAAGTCTTAGCAACAGCACTCGGACAACAAAAAAGAATAAAAGGTATTCAATTTGGCAATGATGAAGTCGAACTCCTTCTGTTTGCAGATGACATGATACTTTATGTGGAAAACCCAAAAGACTCCACCCCCAAATTACTAGAACTCACATAACAATTCAGTAATGTGGCAGGATACAAAATCAATGCTCAGAAATCATTTGCATTTCTATCCACGAACAATGAGACTGAAGAAAGAAAAATTAGGGAATCAATTCCATTTCCAATAACACCAAAACCCATAAGATATCTCGGAACAAAATTAACCAGAGATGTAAAGGATCTATACTCTAGAAACTACAGAACACTGATGAAAGACATTGAAGAAGACACAAAAAGATAGAAAAACATTCCATGCTCATGGATTGGAAGAATAAACATAGTTAAAATGTCTATGCTACCCAGAGCAATCTACACTTTCAATGCCATCCCCATCAAAATAACAATGACGTTTTTCAAAGAGCTGGAACAAACAATCCTAAAATGTGTGTGGAACCAGAAAAGACCCTGAATCGCCAAGGAAATGTTGAAAAGGAAAACAAAGCTGGGGGCATCACGTTGCCTGATTTCAAGCTATCCTACAAAGCTGTGAGTACCAAGACAGCATGGTACTGGCACAAAAACAGACACATAGACTGATGGAACAGAATACAGACTCCAGAAATGGACCCTGGACTCTATGGTCAACTAAACTTGACAAAGCAGGAAAAACATTCAGTGGAAAAAAGACGGTCTCTTCAATAAATGGTGCTGGGGAAATTGGACAGCTCTATGCAAAAGAATGAAACTTGACCACTCTCTCACACCATACACAAAGATAAACTCCAAATGGGTGAAAGACCTCAATGTGAGACAGGAATCCATCAATATCTTAGAGGAGAGCATAGGCAGCAACCTCTATGACATTGGCCACAGCAACTTCTTTCATGACACATCTCCAAAGGAAAGTGAAACAAAAGCAAAAATTAACTTTTGGGACTTCATCAAGATAAAAATCTTCTGCATAGCAAAGGAAACAGTCAAAAAAACAAAGAGGCAACCCACAGAAGGGGAGAAGATATTTGCAAATGACACTACAGATAAAAGGCTGCTATCCAAGATCTATAAAGAACGTCTCAAACTCAACACCCAAGAAACTAATAATCAGATAAAAAATGGGCAGAAGTTAATGAACAGACACTTTTCCAATGAAGACATACAAATGGCCAACAGACACATGAAAAATGTTCAAAATCATTAGCCATCAGGGAAATTCAAATCAAAACCACCTTGGGATACCACCTTACACCAGTTAGAATGGCAAAAATTGACAAGGCAGGAAACAACAATTGTTGGAGAGGATGTGGAGAAGGGGGAACCCTCTTACACTGTTTGTGGGAATGTAGGTTGGTACAGCCACTCTGGAAAACAGTGTGGAGGTTCCTCAAAAAGTTAAAAATAGAGCTACCCTCTGACCCAGCAATGAACTCCTGGGTATTTACCCCAACAATACAGACGTGGTGAAGAAAAGGGCCATATGCACCCCAATGTTCATAGCAGCATTGTCCATAATAGCCAAACTGTGGAAGGAGTTGAGATGCTCTTCAACAGATGAATGGATAAAGAAGATGTCGTCCATATATACAATGGAATATTACTCAACCACCAGAAAGAATCATTACCCAATATCTGCATCAACTTGGATGGGACTGGAGGAGATTATGCTAAGTGAAATAAGTCAAGCAGAGAAAGACAATTATCATATGGTTTCACTCATTTGTGGAACAGGAGGAATAGCAGGGTAGGAGAAAGAATAGATTGGTAGGAGAAAGAAGGGAAAAATGATGGGGGTGGTAAACAGAAGGGGAAATGAACCATGAGAAACTATGGACTCCAAGAAACAAACTGAGGGTTTTAGAGTGGAGGCGGGGATGGGCTAGCCTGGTGATGGGTATTAAGGATGGCATGTATTGCATGGAACACTGGTTGTTATATGCAAACAATGAATCATGGAACACTACATCAAAAACTAATGATGTACTGTGTGGTGACTAACATATCATAATAAAAAATATTTTATCAGTGTAAAAAAAACAATGAGGTACTATACCTTAGCCAATTGAATTTAAATTAAAAAGCAGAGCATAAAGAATACAGTTAATGATATTGTAATAGTGATGTAATGGGACAAATATTATATATACCTGGGGTGAACAAAGTATCATGTAAACACTTGTCAAATCACTAAATTATACACCTGAAACTAATGCAACATTTTATGTTAACTACACTCAAATTACACAAAAAGGAAGTCGAAATTTGAATAGATTGAATATTTAAACAGAAAGAGAATGTCTAAACCAGAAGAAATGAAAATATATTTTTCAAGTTTTTATGTAAATTCCAGTTAGTTTACATATAGTGTAACATATATTGAATATATATATATATATATATATATATATATATATATATATATATATATATATATATATATATAAAATTCCTGGTTAAAAGAGAACAATATAAAATATAAAATATGAGCATGTACACATGGAAAAACTAATGAAATTTTACAAATAGTATTAAAGCCAAAAATAGGACTTCCTCTTCCACTCAAGATGAAGTCACAAGAACCAGATTTATCCTCCTACTTAAAATAACTAACAGAAGCAGACAAAATATAAGAAACAATGGTTTTCAAGATATAGGTGTCAGACAATAAAGCCAGTGATCCATAAAGAAAAAAAGGCTAAAAGAACAATGAAGTTAGTCTTATAATTGCTCTAGTTTATTGCTTGCAGATACATTCCAGGTCACAGCACAGAAAAGTGAACTCAGGAGGAGCCTAGGAGACTCTTTGTGATTAGGAGATATAGTTGAGGGTCTGAGGAGACCTAGCGTTTAGAATTCACAGAGCAGAGTATCAAAGGGGAGAGAGCTATAGAGGGTTCTACTGGAGTATTAAAGGAAGGAATGATTAGTGCATATGGACTGAGGAAATTATCTGAGACCAGGGGGAAGAAGTTTTCTGAAAGACTAGAGAGAATAATGCCCAGCCTCAAGAATGTCAGGAACAGTTTTCCTTCTAGTCAGATAGCAAAACTTCATGATTTATAAGATTGAGTCCCAGGGAATGCCTGCTAAGTCTGCATGAGGAGTGAGGAATAATTAGCCCTAGATTGCCTAATAAGTTTCCAAACCAAAACCTAAAAGTATCAGACTTTTTCCAAACAACCTAAATGGATCACAAAACAAATGTAAAGGAGATTTATAAAAATACAAAAATAACTACAACCTAATCAGGTATATGGAAGATTGGACATGTTAAGTGGACACCTGGAAAATAGTTAAAGACCCAAATCTAACTTTTAGAGATCAATATTCAAATGTTTAAGGTGAAAATTTACATTTGATTGGACAGCGATGAAGAAAAAATAAGTGAATTTGCAGTCATAGCAATAGAAAATATTCAAAATGAAAAACAGACTCCAACCCCCTTAAAAATAAAGAATGCATCAGTGTATTCCGAGCAGAGAAACCATCCAAGGCAAGCTGGACTACTGACCTACAGTATTATGAGATAATGTCTTTGTGTTTTCTTCTTTATTCTGTTTTTAAAACTTATTTTATTTAAATTCAATTAGTTAATATATACTGTGATATTGGTTTCAGATGTAGAATTTACTTATTCATCTGTTGTGTAAACGCCCAGTGCTCATTATATCATATACCCTCCTTAATGCCCTTCACCCAGTTACACCATCCCCCCACCGACCTCCCCTCCAGAAACCCTCAGTTTGTTTCCTACAGTTAAGAATCTCCTATGGTTTGTCTCCCTCTCTAATTTTGTCTTATTTTATTTTTCCCTCCCTTCCCCTATGATCCTCTGTTTTGTTTCTTAAATTCCACATAGGAGTGAAACCATTTGATAATTGTCTTTCTCTGATTGACTTATTTCACTCAGCATAATACCTCTAGTTCCATCCACATTGATGTAAATGGTAATATTTCTTTTTCCTTCCTTCTTTCTTTCTTTCTTTCTTTCTTTCTTTCTTTCTTTCTTTGTTTCTTTCTCTCTTTCTTTTCTTTTTGGATGGCTGAGTAATATCCACAAGCCAACCAATATGATACATCACATTAATTAAAAAAGGGAGAAGAACTGTATGATCCTCTCAATTGATGCAGAAAAAGCATTTAACAAAATATGGCATCATTTCTTGATTAAAAATCTCCATAGTTTAGGGATAGAGGGAACATACCTCAATATCATAAAAACCGCATATGGAAAGACCATAGTGAATATCATTCTCAATGGGGAAAAACTGAGAGTTCTTCCCCCATGGTCAGGAATATGACAGGTATGCCCACTCTCACCACTGTTGATCAACACACAACTAGAAGTCCTAGCCTCAGCAATCAGACAACAAAAAGAAATAAAAGGTACCCAAACTGGCAATGATGAAGTCAAACTCTCACTCTTCCCAGATGACATGATACTTTATGTGGAAAACCCAAGATTCCATCCAAAAATTGCTAGATCTCACACAGTAATTCAGCAACGCGGCAGGATATACAATCAATGCAGAGAAATCATTTGCATTTTTATACACTAACAATGAGACAGAAGAAAGAGAAATTGAGGAATTGATCCCATTTACAATTGTACCAAAAACTGTAAGATGCCTAGGAATAAACCTAACCAAAGAGGTAAAGGATCTGTACTCTGAAAACTATAGAACACTTATGAAAGAAATTGAGGAAGACCCAAAAAAATGGAAAAACATTCCATGCTCATGGATTGGAAGAACAAATTTGTTAAAATGTCTTTGTGTTTTCTTTAAGCTTCTAAGTTTGTGGTGATTTCTTATAGCAGGAAAAGAAAACAAACACAAAATGAAAAAAAAAGATATTTCAATAACTCTTGATAATTGAGAGAACCATAAATATAAAATTGGTAAGCATACAGTAGACTTTAATAAGACCATCAACAAACAGGATATAATTAGCACTTGTAGAGCATTCCATCAACCAACAACAGAATTCACATTCTAAGTAAGTATTGGTTTTAATTGCTCCCTTTGGTTATAAAAGTCATTTATCAGTGGGAGCCTGAGTATAAAAACGTTCATTTCTTTTTCTTTTCATGGAGCAAATGGAACCCTCATACAATGTTGGTGGTAACATAAAATATTACAATCACTTAGGAAAACAATTTAGTTGTTTCATATAAATTCAAACATTCATCTACCCTATGGTCTAGTCATTCTACCCTAGGCATTTACCCACCTCCAAAATGAAATCATGTGACAATATAAAGACTTGAACATGTACATTCATAACAATTTTTTCAGTAGTCAAAAACTGAAACTAATCCACATATTTTTCAATAAGCAAATGCATAAACATATTCTATGTTCATACAATGAAATGCTATTCAGCAATAAAAAGAAATGAATTAGATATACCCAGCATTACAGATAAATCTGAAATAATTATACCAAATGAAATAAGCCAGACAAAACAGAGTACAGAGTACATATTATATGATTCTATTTATATAAAACTCTATAAAATGCAATCTAATCTATGGTGTCGGAAAGTATATCAATGGTTGCCCGAAGAGGGTTGTGCAGGGAGAACAAAAGTGAGGGTTTACAAAAAGGATCACTAGGGACCTTTTGAGAGTGATGAGATGTTCATTCTCTTGATTGTGGTGATAGTTTCATGGATGTATATACATGTCAAAACTTAATGTATTGTACACTTAAATATGTGCAGTTTACGATGTGCCAATTTTGCTCCAATAAAACTTTTTTTTAAATCCATGTTATAAGGTAATGATCATTCCAGAATAGAATGGAACGAGGCAAGAATTAGGACATTTTAAAAACCGTCACCATATGGAGGAAAAGAAATCTAGACAGAATTAGGAGAGTTTGATCTTTTGATCATACTGGTTAAGAGTTATCACCAATTGCTGAGAATAGAAGCTAGAAATTAAAATTCTAACTCCACAATAGTTTTCAGAGTTTGTAGTATCATCTTATGTTGTATGTTTATAAGTAAGTAAGTTATGGAATGTGTGTATTCTCATTTCTTATTTCTAAGTAATTGCTCTTAGTAAGTCTAATAATTCCTTTTGATGTCTTTCTAAATTGGGGGCATCTGGGTGGCACAGCAGTTAAGCGTCTGCCTTCAGCTCAGGGTGTGATCTCGGCGTTATGGGATCGAGCCCCACATCAGGCTCCTCCGCTATGAGCCTGCTTCTTCCTCTCCCACTCCCCCTGCTTGTGTTCCCTCTCTCGCTGGCTGTCTCTATCTCTGTCAAATAAATAAATAAAATCTTAAAAAAAAATAAATTAAATCTATATCTATATATCTGTCTCTCTTTGTGTCTCTGTCTCTTTGTCTCTCTCTTTGTGTGCATATGTGTGTAGTGGTCCTACTTCACTTTTTAATACTTTATTTAACATATTGTGGGTAATAACGGTATTTTTGTGAGATAAATTTTTGTCTAAATGAGCTATATATTACACTTACATGAAAAAACTCTGGTTTGGGAGTCCAGTTCATGGTTCTCAGTAATTATCTACACAGGAACACAAAGTGGATCCAGTAATGCTTAGTGTTTTATCTTGATAGAGAACAAAAGTTAACAAATCTTACAGTCTGTGACATTGCTCCTTTATCCCACAGATTATGTACTGAGAAAAATATGGTTGTCTAAATATCATGCAAAATGGATCACAAGTTGTATGTGTATAAGTTATTCAAATTGTAATTATTCCTCCCAAATTGTTAATTGAATAACAAAAAATAGAAATATTTAGTTAACCCATGGGTATTAAGGAGGGCATGGATTACATGGAGCACTGGGTGTTATATGCAAACGAGTCATGGAACACTACATCAAAAGCAGAAAGGGGAATGAACCATGAGAGAGAATGGACTCTGGGAAACAAACTGAGGGCTTTAGAGGGGAGGGGTTGGGGGACTGGGATAGGTCGGTGATGGGTATTAAGGAGGCACATACTACATGGTGCACTGGGTGTTATATGCAAATAATGAATCATTTGGAACACTACATCAAAATGGAATCAATGGAACACTACATCAAAAACTAAGGATATACTTTATGGTGACTAACATAACATAATAAAAATTATTATTAAAAAAAATAATGCTGTACTATATGGAGACTAACATAACATAGTAAAATAAAAAAATAAATATTTAGTTAAAACATTTTGGTTACATAAATTTTATAAATGAAGCACACCAATTAAACAGGATGTTGACCAGAAGAAAATTTAAGAGATATCCTTGGGGTGCCTTTGTGGCTCAGTGGTTAAGCATCTGTCTTGGGCTCAGGTCATGATCCCAGGGTCCTGGGATCAAGTCCTGCATAAGGTTCTTTGCTCAGTGGGGAACCTACTTCTCCCTCTCCCTCTGCCTGCTGCTCCCCCTGCTTGTTCTCTCTCTCTCTCTCTTTGTCAAATAAATTAAAAAAAAAAGAGATTTCCTTAAATAAAAACAGATCACAGTGCATTATGCACAGCATCTTCTCAATTTGTAGATCCATATAAGCCAAATAATGTACAGAGATTTACATGACTTAACTACTTATGCACCCTGTACTTAAAGTTTTGGTAAAATATGAAAAAAAAAAACACCTGTGATCAGGTTCCTATAATTGTGTTTAACAAGTACTTCATGATAGTCACAGTTTTTTTTATTATCAAACATTTTAAATGTCTATAAGTAAAAAAAAGTGCAGGACTATATATATATATATACATATATATATATGTATATATATATATATACATATATAATGATTTAAGAGGCTCTAAGAAGCTGACTCCTATACTGCAAGTCACTAACCAATGACAACATCAGTAGCAGTGGCACTAAGAATAGCAACAAACCATTGCTAGCTCCACATCACCCACACTCTATCTCTTATTCTACAAATTGTCCATTTAACTTTTTCTATTGTCTATACTTCTAAGAAGTGATTCATGGAAAGGAGAATTTATCTCAATTTAAAAGGAAACTAATTTCTAGGAAAGTTATGTCATTAAAGTCACTTTGTGGTGTATTTTGATCTAAACAATTACACCTATTGAAACATTTACTGAATAGCCACTATATACCTGACACTATGCTAGGGCCAAGGATACAAAGATAAATAAGATGCATTCTTTGCCCTCAAAGACATTAATGCCTAGTGTGGGAAATAGGAAAAATAGATAAATCATAATATATGCTAATATGTAGGTGTCATGGAAATGCACACAAGGACCCTTTACTTGTGTATGTTTGTGTGTGTGGTGTAGTAGACTAGGGAAGTTCAGAGATGAGAACAAGGTCAGGCAAGGCCTCTTAAGTGAGATTCCACTCAAAATTAGATTTAAAGGACAATAAGGAGTTAAAGAGGCAGGGTCGCCTGGTGGCTCAGACAGTTAAGCATCTGCCTTTGGCTCAGGTCATGATCCCAGGGTCCTGGGATTAACTCCAGCACCCAGGCTCCCTGCTCAGTGGGGAGCCTGCTTCTCCCTCTCCCCTGCTCCCCTGCTCATGCTCTCTCATGCACTCTCTCTCTCAAATAAATGATCTTGGGGTCATGAGTTCTAGTCCCACACTGGATGTAGAGATTACTTAAATAATAAATAAATAAATAAATAAATAAATAAATAAATAAATAAATAAATAATAAATAAATAAATAAAACTTTACAAAAAAATTAAGACATCATCCTGATCAGATTTAACCTCCTAATAATTATTACCTAAGAATAGTCATTAAGATGGAGTCCCAATAGTTTATTTTTGCTTTTATTTCCCTAGCCACAGGAACTATATCTAGAAAAATGTTGCTATGGCTGATGTCAGAGAAATTACTCTCAGTGCTCTCTTCCAGAGTTTTTATATGCTCAGGTCTCACATTTAGGTCTTTAATCCATTTTAAGTTTATTTTTGTGTGTGGTGAAATAAAGCGGTCCAGATTCATTCTTCTTCGTGTAGCTGTTCAGTTTTCCCAATACCATTTCTTGAAGGAAACCAGCAAAACTAAAAGGCAATCTACTGAATGAGGGAAGATACTTGCAAATGACTTATTTGATAAAGGGTTACTATCCAAATTATACTTAGAACTTTTACAACTTAATACCTAAAAAACGAGTAATCCAATTTAAAAAATTATTGAAGCACTATATTTTTCACATGAAACTAATATAACACTCTGTGTTGACTATATTGGAATTAAAATTTAAAAGAATTAATAAGAAAAGAATAGTCATTAAGAAAATGAAGACTTTCATGAAGAGAATAAGAGCACTGCTAATGTTTATTGGGTATCTGCTATTCCTTATGGTAATCTGACTCCATGTTTGATATTTGACTATGGACAGCATTTAGGTTCTGTCCCTTCTCTTTGCTATTACCACATATCTAGTAACATAGATAAGGAAAACTACATGTCTCTTGGGATCTTTGTTCCTGGGGGAATCTGAATCCCACAGCCCCAGCCTGCAAATGGGATCTCTCCTCCTGCAACACTCTTTAGCCATTATAAAAGCCAAAACAGGGCGCCTGGGTGGCACAGCGGTTAAGCGTCTGCCTTTGGCTCAGGGCATGATCCCGGCGATCTGGGATCGAGCCCCACATCAGGCTCTTCTGCTATGAGCCTGCTTCTTCCTCTCCCACTCCCCCTGCTTGTGTTTCCTCTCTCGCTGGCTGTCTCTATCTCTGTCGAATAAATAAATAAAATCTTTTAAAAAAATAAAAATAAAAAAAAAATAAAAGCCAAAACAACTCTCTGCTCTGCTTTTGCTTTTCCATACCAGCTTGTACCTGCCTTGCTCTATACAGAAGTTTCTTCTGTGAATAATACATTGTCTTGCAAGTAAGTGTTATCAGTCTCAATATCTGACCTACTAATTGGACAGAATTCACCCCATCTTCATGCAGCTGATCATAAAACACTGGGGTGGTTTACAGATTTATCATATATAACCTTACTTAATTACCAGTTCAATCATTTGAGTTTACTTTTATTATTTCCTTTTTGCAGAAGAGAAAACTAATCATCAGAGAGGTTGTTTCATCTGTCCAAAGTCACGCAGATAATAAGTGGCAGTGTCAGGAGTTGAACCAAGTTCTTCCAAAATCCAAAATCCTTGCAGAAAATGAAGGCCTGGGTAGAGTGCTGAAGATCTTGACTTTGCATTACTAGAGGTAATATTTTCCTTAACTGCAATTTGAAAAAGTCTGGAAAGAAGACAAATAATCAGTAAAAGTCACTCAGTTTATATGGTTGCAATCCATAAGAAAAATGTAGTAGTAATGATATAGTCTAGCCAGATTTTGTTTTTCTAAAATTGGTACGGCAGTTAATGGAAAGTGTTAGTGAATAAAGTCATTCTTGAAAGCTTTTGCTATAGAGGTAGCAAATAGTTCTTCCCTTTGGTCATTCTTTACTTTGTTATTTCTCTTTTGGCTTTTCCCAAAGAAAGTCCTGGCCTTTATCCTCAGCTCATAGTACATAATCTCTAAGTACTTGAACTAGTCCAAAGATGAGAATGTCTTTTTATTCATTGTGGACCCCATAGACACCTAATGAAATGACTCATGGTAGGCTCACTGGGCCCCATGATATCGGCCAGACCTCCATGGAGCAGGAAGGCTGTAGATTGCGTTCAACCATACAGACAAGCAATAAATTAATCATTCTTACCTACTGAAGCCCCAATAAAAACTCTGGACACCAAATTCCAGGTAAATTCCTCAAGTTGGCAATACTTTCAGTGTGTTGTCACACATTAATGACAAGAGAGTACTATAGACTGAATTCTCATGTCTCCCCGAAATTCACATGTTAAAACTTAATCCCCAGTATGATAGTATTAGAAAGTGGGGACTTTGGGAAGTAATTAGGCCATGAGGGTGGAGCCCTCAGGAATGAAATTATCATGCTTATAAAAGAGTCCCCAGAGATGTATCTTGTCTCTTCTGTTTATAAGGTTATAGTGAGAAGATGGCAGTCTGTGAATCAGGAAGAGGATCCTTTCCAGACACCAAATCTGCTAACACCCTGACCTTGGATTTCTCATTCTTCAGAACTGTGAGAAATAAATTGTCATTCATAAATTATCCAGTCTATGGTATTTTTGTTATATCAGCCTGAGCTAAGACAGTAATATGTCCTGAGAACACTGGTAGTTTTGCACTTGTGACCCTTACTGACTCTCCCCTATGTGTCTCTTCCTTTGGCTCATTTTCTATACCCATTCTTTTGATAAACCATAATAGGGTTGCAGTAAGTTCTGTGAAACTTTCTGGCAAATCATCAAACTGAAAGTAGTTTTGGAAAACTTCTAAACTTGGAGATAGCATCAGAAGTGAGACTGGTCTTATGTGGATTCTTCCCTCTAACTTTGTAATTGAACCTAAACTGATTTTAGTTGGGGCCAGAAGCTTTGGGTGGACTTGGCTATCTGGAAAACTGCACCTTCAGCCTCAAAATATGGCTTGCTCCAGAAATTTAATGTGGTTACACTGCAATGTAGTCACTTCTGATTTGGGGGAAAAGATAGCAAGTAATAAAGAATTTCATCTATGTCACAAAGGTTAGCATTTGTTGGCTATTTCCATATCAAAAATATAAAAACAATGCAAATGACGTCAGACTATTTTTAAATGTAAAAAAAAGTTTCAATACGTTATCAAATACTAGATAAATTTCATAGAAATTAATAGAAAATAGCAACAAATTATAAAATAAAAATACTGTGGTAAATATTAATTTTTGGAGAAGACTTCTATCTTTTTTTTAAGACTTCTATCTTATTACCATATGATAAATTATTTATATGTAAACCCTGCTAATATAATTTATTATAAGCAATAAGACTTTAGTTTAATTTATGCTATATTACAAAGTATGCCACTAGAGTGTGCAAAAACATTTTCTTAGAATAGAAAATAATTTTTTAAAAGATTTTATTTATTCATTCAACAGAGAGAGACAGCCAGTGAGAGAGGGAACACAAGCAGGGGGAGTGGGAGAGGAAGAAGCAGGCTCCCAGTGGAGGAGCCTGACATGGGGCTTGATCCCAGAACGCCAGGATCACGCCCTGAGCTAAAGGCAGATGCTTAACGACTGAGCCACCCAGGTGCCCCAGAAAATAATTTTCTTAAAAAATGATATGGTTATATACTGTTTTGAGAAAAAAGTTCCATTCATTGTTGCATTAATATTACAACCATATTTAAGAAAATTAATGTAGTAACAAAAGTTTTCAATTTTTCTATCATCTTAAAACTTTTATACAACTTTATAATATATATATATATGCCTCCAGATTATGAAAGTACTAGAAATTTTAATTATAATAGCTATCATTTAGTGCAATAAGAAATAAAGATCTAGCTTTCACATTATTTATTCTGTTGAAAGAAGCCAATGTGAGTAATTGGTAGCAGGGCCCAAACATCAAGGAAGCTTAGCACATTGGTAAAATAATGCATTGGTATTGTCAATGTGAAGATAAAATATCACAATGAAATCTTGTGAAATTAGGCAAATTTAGGATACAAATGGCAAATATTTCAAATTTTGATTATTTTTGTTTCATTTGGAAGATTTGTGATATGTAGAATTATACTTATATTTATATACAAATGAACATAAAGAGCAAATGATTTTTATAGTGAAGGCACATGATAAGACAAAAATATGACTTTTTAAAGCCACATTCTTCTTTATAGAAATGTCTTCTATAACCTAAGGGAAATTCTGTCAGTAAGCAGCTCAATGCAAAAAAAAAAAAAAAAAAAAAAAAAAAAAAAAAAAAAA
>NW_024423319.1:54446069-54458354 GCF_017311325.1 Ursus maritimus
CAGCTCAATGCAAAAAAAAAAAAAAAAAAAAAAAAAAAAAAAAAAAAAAAGAACAGGAATTAGAAAAATAAATACACCTTTCACTTTCCTGTCACACTCCTCCCCAGTTGGAATGTCCCACAAGAAACAAGGGGAAAGGCAAGCCTTAATCTTTAGTTATGACTCTTCAAGCCCACAAACATTTAAATACAGACCAGTGGACTTGTAATTGTGTGCATTTGTTGATGTGGAGAGAAAGAGAGGCATATTATGCCAGTAGTTTCTGGTATCTCCAACTCTAATATGTCTAATTTTAAGCTGACCATCTAAGTCCCATCCTACAACCAAGACCACAATGTTTTCCAAGAATTCACATCCTGATAGGGATCCCAAACCTTCAATATTAGGGATGTGAAAGAGGCCATAACCATATATAAAGAGAGGATTTTTTTTAATTCCAAGAATAAATTTCATTTAGTAGATTTTACATTTTTTGTATGAAGGTTTTAGTGGAAGTTTTATTATCAGATTTGCCTTAAAATAGGCAGACATGGGGCTTCTGGGTGGATCAGATGGTTAAGCATTTGCCTTCAGCTCCAGTCATTATCTCTGGGTACTGGGGTTGAGCCTCATGTCAGGCTCCCAGCTCAGCGGGGAGTCTGTTTCTCCCTCTCCCTCTGCCTCTCCTCTTGCTTGTGCACTCTCTGTCTCTTTCTCTCTCTCTCAAGTGAATAAATAAAAAATCTTTAAAAAATAAATAAAATAGGTAGACATAACAACAGAAGAAATTATAAAAATAAAGTCAAAAACTTCTTCAAAAATGTAAATGGTCCAAATGACTTTATAGGTAAGTTCCCTCAAAAATACAAGGGACAGAGGAGGAAGATGGCAGAGGAGTAGGGGACCCTATTTCAAATGGAACCCTGAATTTAGCTGGATATCTACCAAACCATTCTGAACACCCACAAAATCAGCCTGAGATGTAAGAATATAGATCTGGAGCTCTACAAGCAGAAAAACACCACCTGTCCCAAGGTATGAAGGGTGAAGGCATGATTCTGTGGGCAGATATTGGAAGATAAGTAGAAGGAGAAGGGAGCCACCATAAGCTGGTGCTGGGAAAGGGATATAACACCAGAGAGCAAAAGTGTCTTGCACTGAGCACAGACCCGCAGACCTGTAGCAGTGCAGAAAGGACATTAGTACAGCCCCCTGACAGGATCCAGGAGCTGCATGTGCACACCCATGAAACAGGGGTAACTCACAGTTTTAGAAACACAAAGGGCAGAGACATGCCCAGCTCTGGGATCCACCTCTGGGAGAGTTGCTGTGGGACTTACAACCTGAGAGGCTGCAGTTTTTAGCAGCACAGACAGAAATGGAGACTGTGTGTCCTGGAGAGCTCAGTGAAGAGCATACTGTGATTTCTCTGCTCTGAGACAGAGTTTTGGATGTGGTCACTATTGCTCTGACACTTGGAAGAGACAAAGAAAGCTGTTAGGGAAAGTGGGCAGAAAAAAGTCCAAAAAACTGGTTTTCACTGAGTCCACTGCCTCTTGACAGGGTGCAGGGCAACTCTGCCCAAGAAGGGTTGCCTGAGTAATGGTGAGGCAGGCCCTTCCACCAGAAGACAGGCTGGAAGAAAAACAGGATGACAACTCTGAGGTCCCTATAAAACTGGTGCATCTTGCTTGGGTCATGGTTAATACGTTGGACTCTGTACAGTAACTCAACCACCCCCAACAAAATGACTAAGAGAAGGAATCCCCAACATAGAAAAGAATCAGAGACTATGGCCTCTGCCACAGACCTAATGGATATGGAGATAAACAAGACGTCAGAGATAGATTTCCAGAGTAACAATTATGAAGACAATATCTAGGCTTGAGAAAAATATTAGTGACAATATAAAATCTCTAAGGGCAGAAATGAGAAATAAGATCTAATCAGGCTGAACTTAAAAATGCTATGAATGAAATGCAGTCTAAACTGGATACTCTGACTGCCAGGGTAAACGAGGCAGAAGAATGAATTAGTGAGCTGGAAGATAAGATGATAAAAAAGAAGGATACCAAGGAGGCTTGGGAAAAACAGCTTAAAGCCCAAGAGATCAGACTGAGAGAGATTAATGATGCCATGAAATGTTCCAATGTCAGAATTATTGGGATCCCTGAGGGTGGAGAGAGAGAGAGAGAGAGAGAGAGAGAGAGAGGTCTAGAAGATATCATAGCTGAGGAAATCATAGCTGAGAACTTTCCTAGTCTGGGGAAGGAAACAAGCATTCGTGTCCAAGAGGCAGAGAGGACCCTTCCCATGATCAATGAAAACAGACCAATGCACTGACATATACTAGTACAACTCACAAATCTTGATCCAAAGAAACAATCCTGAAAGCAGCTAGGGGGAAGAGATTTCTCATGTACAGAGGGAGGAACATCAGAATAACTTCACACCTGTCCACAGAGACCTGGCAAGCCAGAAAGGGCTGGCAAGACAGATTGAAAGTGAGGTGATGGAGAACCATTTACCATATCAACAGATCTCAAAAGAAAGCAGGGGTAACAATCCTCATATCAGACAAATTAGATTTTAAACACAAGACTGTAGTAAGAGATGTAAAATGACACTATATCATACTTATAGGGTCTATTCAACAAGAAGATCTAACAACTGTAAATATCTATGCCCCCAAAATGGAAGCAGGCAACTACATAAGCCAACCGTTAACAAAAATAAAGAATTATATTGATTACAATACTTTATTAGTAGGAGACCTCAACATTCCACTCTCAGCAATGGACAGATCTTCTAAGCAGATCAACAAAGAAAAAAGAGCTTTGAATGACACACTGGACCAGAGGGACTTCATAGAAATATACAGAACATTCTACCCTAAAACACCAGAATGCTCATTCTTCTTGAGTGAACATGAAACTTTCTCCAGAATAGACCACATACTGGGTTACAAATCAGGTGTCAATTGATACCAAAAGACTGAGATTATTCCTTGTATATTTTCAGACCACAGTGCTTTGAAACTGGAACTCAATCACAAGAAAAAATTTGGAAGGAATTCAAACATTTGGAAGCTAAAGACCATTCTGCTAAAAAATGTTTGGGTCAAGAAGGAAATTAAAGGACTTAAACAATTCATAGAAACCAATGAGAGTGAAAAGACATCAGTCAAAAAACCTATGAGTACTGCAAACGTGGTCCTAAGGGGCTAATACATAGCCATCCAAGCCTGACTCAGAAAAATAGAAAAATCCTGAGTACACAAGATAGCTTTACACCTTAAAGAACTGGAGAAAGAAGAACAAATAAAGTCAAAGCCAAGCAGGAGAAGCAAAATAATAAAGATTAGAGCAGAGATCAATGAATTAGAAATCAGAAAAATAGAGCAGATCAACAAAACTAGAAGCTGGTTCTTTGAAACATAAAAAGATTTATAAACCACTGGCCAGACTTATCCAAAAGAAAAGAGAAATGACCCAAATTAATAAAATCATGAATGAAAGGGGAGAGATCACGACTAACACCAAGGAAATAGAAATAATTTTTACAAATTATCATCAGCAACTATATGCTAGCAAACTAGGCAATCTGGAAGAAATGGATGCCTTCCTGGAAACTTATAAACATCAAGATTGAAACAGGAAGAAATTGAAACTCCAAATAGACCAATAACCAGTAACAAAACTGAGGCAATAATAAAAAAACCTCCCAAAAGAATTCCCAGGGGAATTCTACCAAACATTTAAAGAAGAATAACACCTATTCTTCTGAAGCTGTTTCAAAATCAGAAAGAGAAGGAAAACTTCCAAACTCATTCTATGAGGCCAGCATTACCTTGATCCCAAAACCAGGCAAAGATTCCATCAAAAAGGAGAATTACAGACCAATGTCACTGATGAACACGGGTGCCAAAATACTCAACAAGATCCTGGCTAATAGGATCCAACAGTACATTAAAAGGATGATCCATCATGACCAGGTGGGATTTAACCCTGGGATGCAAGGGTTCTTCGACATTTGCAAATCAATCAATCAATCAATCAATCAATTAATGTGTTAGAACACTTCAATAAAAGAAAAGACAAGCCATATGATACTCTCAATTGATGCAGAAAAAGCATTTGAAAAAATACAGCATCCTTTCCTGATTAAACTCTCCAGAGTGTAGGGATAGAGGGAACATTACTAAGTTTTGTTTAAAAAAAACACCTACGAAAAGCCCACAGAGAATCTCATTCTCAGTGGGGAAATGCTGAGAGCTTTTCCCTTAAGATCAGGAAAATGACAAGGTTGACCACAATGGCCACTATTGTTCAACATAATACTAGAAGTTCTAGCATCAGCTATCAGACTATAAAAATAAATAAAAGGTATTCAAATTGGCAAAAAAGAAGTCAAACCCTCTGTCTTCGCAGATGACACGATACTTTATGTGGAAAACCCAAAAGACTCCACCACCAAATTACTAGAACTCATACAGCAATTCAGCAACATGGCAGGATAAAAAAAAATCAATGCACAGAAATCAGTTGATTTTCTATACACTAACAATGTAACTGTAGAAAGATAAATTAGGGAATTGATTCCATTTACAATAGCAACAAAAACCATAAGATATCTTGGAATAAACCTAACCAAAGAGGTAAAGGATCTATACTCTAGAAACTACAGAACATGGATGAAAGACATTGACGAGGACACAGAAAAATGAAAAACATCTCATGTTCATGGATTGGAAGAATAAACATTGTTAAAATGTCTATGCTGCCCAGAGCAATAAAAAATTTAAATGCTATCCCTATTAAAATACCATATGCATTTTTCAAAGAGCGGGTACAAGCAATCCTAAAATTTGTATGGAACCAGAAAAGACGTTGAATCCCCAAGGTAACAATGAAAAAGAAAAACAAAGCTGGACGCATCATGTTCCCTCATTTCTTGCTATATTACAAAGCAATGATCAGCAAGACAGCATGGTATTGGCACAAAAACAGACACATAGACCAATGGAACAGAATCGGGAGCCTAGATATGGACCCTCAACTCTATGGTCAACTAATCTTCGACAAATGAGGGAAAAAATATCCAATGGAAAAAAGATAGTCTTGTTAATAAATGGTGCTGGGAAAATTGCACAGCTATATACAGAAGAATGAAACTGGACCATTCTCTTACATCATGCACAAAGATAAACTCTAAGTAGATGAAAGACCTCAATGTGAGACAGGAATCCATCAAAATCCTAGAGAAGAACATAGGCAGTAACCTCTTCAACCTTGGACACAACAAATTCTTTCAAGACATGTCACTAAAGCCAAGGGGAGAAAAAGCAAAAAATGAACTTTTGGGACTTCATCAAGATAAAAATCTTCTGCACAACAAAGGAAACAGTCGACAGAACTACGAGGCAACCCACAGAATGGGAGAAGATATTTGCAAATGATATTACAGATAAAGGGCTGGTATCTAAGATCTATAAAGAACTTCTCAAACTCAACACCCAAAAATCAAATAATCAGATTAAAAAAGAACAAAGATGGGCAGAAGACAGGAACAGACACTTTTCCAAAGAAGACATATGAATGGCTAACAGACACATGAAAAATGTTCAACATCATTAGCCATCAGGGAAATTCAAATCAAAACCACAATGAGATACCACCTTACACCAGTTAGAATGGCAAAAAATGGACAAGGCAAGAAACAACAAATGTTGGAGAGGATGTGGAGAAAGGGGAACCCTCTTACACTGTTGGTGGGAATGCAAGTTGGTACAGCCACTTTGGAAAACAGTGTGGAGGTTCCTCAAAAAGTTAAAAAATAGAGCTACCCTATGACCCAGCAATGCACTACTGGGTATTTACCCCAAAGATACAGACGTAGTGAAGAGAAGGGCCATATGCACCCCAATGTTCACAGCAGCCTTGCCCACAATAGCTAAACTCTGGAAGGAACCAAGACGCCCTTCAACAGACAAATGGATAAAGAAGATATGGTCCATATATACAATGGAATATTACTCAGCAATCAGAAATAATGATCACCCAACAGGGATGAGACTGAAGGAGATTATGCTAAGTGAAATAAGTCAAGCAAAGAAAGACAATTATCATGTGGTTTCACTCATTTGTGGAACATAAGGAATAGCAGGGAGATCGTTAGGAGAAGGAAGTGAAAAATGAAGGGGCTTAACAGAAGGGGGAATGAACCATGAGAGACTATGGACTCTGGGAAACGAACTAAGGATTTTAGAGGGGAGGGGGTGGTGATGGGCTAGCTTGGTGATGGGTATTAAGGAGGGCATATATTGCATGGAACACTGGGTGTTATACACAAATAATGAATCATGGAACACTACATCAAAAACTGTAGCAGTTCAATAAATTCTCAAAGGATTTAAAAACAAATAAATAATTAAATAAAAATAAAAATAAAAATAATTATTAGCTAATGATGTACTGTATGGTGACTAACATATAATTTTTAAAAAACTGAAGATAATTCTCAAGCAGTGATGAACAAAACTAAAAGTATAGAAAACCCAGCTTTCTCACTATTCAGTGTAACAACTCTGAGGCATATTTTAGTCAGTATCTCAGAGACTGAACCCCAGGTGTTCACAGTGATAACTTCTTTATTATCACCATTACTGGTTTTCCTTTCTTCCCTGACTCATTTTCCTTCCTCTCAGTGATTTTTGTGGTTGCTTCCCAAATAAACTATTTTCAGTTAAACATTTAAGATATACTTTTGAGGAAATATAAAATTAAAAAAATGTCCATCCAAAATTTAATTTCTTAATCAATTACAACTCCACATATTTATTTGGGCTTTCAAACTCCAAATTATATTTTAATTTTTTAATAAATTTTATTGTATTCAAATTAAATTAATTAACATATTTTATCACTAGTATCAGATGTAGAATTCAGTTACTCTTATAACATCATTTGCCCTCTTTAATGCCCATAAACCAGTCATCTCATCCCGCCAAACCCTTTCCCTCCAACAACCCTCAGTTTGTCTCCTATAGTTAAGAGTTCCTTATGGTTTGTCTCTCTTTCTGATTTCATCTAATTTTATTTTCCCTCCATTCCCCTATTATCCTGTTTTGTTTCTTAAATTTCACATATGAGTGAAATCAGATGATAATTGTCTTTCTCTGATTGACTTATTTCATTTAGCATAGTACCCTCTAGACCCATCAATGTCATTGCAAAAGGTAAGATTTCATTTTTATTGATGGTTAAGCTATATATATATATATCCACATCTTCTTTATCCATTCATCATGGACATCTGGGTTCTTTCCATAGTTTCGTTATTGTGGACATTGATGCTGTAAACATTGGGGTGCATGTGCCCCTTCAAATCACTACATTTGTATCCTTTAGGTAAATACCTAGTAGTGCAATTGCTGGGGCATAGGGTAAGTCTATTTACAACTTTTTGAGAAACCTCCATACTTTTTTCCAGAGAGGCTGCAACAGTTTGCATTGCCACCAACAGAATAAGAGTGTTCCCTTTCTCCACATCCTTGTCAATATTTGTTCTTTCCTGATTTGGTAATTTTAGCCATTTTGACTGGTGTGAGGTGGAATCTCATTGTGGTTTTGAATTGTATTTCCCTGATGATGAGTGATACTAAGATTTGTTTCATGTGCCTGTTGGCAATTTGTATGTCTCCCTTGGAAAAAATGTCTATTCATATCCTCTGCCCATTTCTTGACTGGATTATATTTTTGGGGGTATTGAGTTTGATAAGTTCCTTTTTATAAGATTTTATTTATTTATTCATGAAAGAGAGAGAAAGAGAGAGAGAGGCAGAGGAAGAAGCAGATTACCCATGGAGCAGGGAGCCTGATGTGGGACTCAGTCCTAGGACCTTGGGATCACAACCTAGGCCGAAGGCAGACGCTTAACTGACTGAGCCACCTAGGCACCCCGATAAGTTCTTTATATATCTTGGATACTAGCCCTTTATCTGATAAGACATTTACAAATATCTTCTCCCATTCTGCAGGTTGTCCTTTGGTTTTGTTTTATTTGTTTCTTTTGCTCTGCACAAGATTTTTATCTCAAGGAAGTCCCAATAATTCATTTTATCTTTGTTTCCCTTGCCTTTGGAGACATGTCTACCAAGAAGTTGTTATGGCCAAGGTCGAAGAGGTGGCTGCCTATCTTCTCCTCTAGGATTTTGATGGATTCCTATCTCACATTTAGGTATTTCATCTATTTTGAGTTTATCTTTTTGTATGCCATAAGAAAATGGTCCAGATTCATTCTTCTACATGTGGCTGTACAATTTTCCCAACACCATTTGTTGAAGAGGCTGTCTTTTTTCCATTGGATATTCTTTCCTGCATTGTCAAAGATTAGTGTACCACGGAGTTGAAGGTCCATTTCTGAGTTCTCTATTCTGTTCCATTGATCTATGTGTCTGTTTTTGCACCAGTACCATACTATCTTGATGATTACAGCTTTGTAATATAGCCTGAAGTCAGGAAATGTGATGCTACCAGCATTGGTTTTCTTTTTCAACATTCCTGTGGCTATCCACAATTAATTGGTTTATATAATTGGTTTATATAATTGGCTGCTCCCAATTTAGGGGCATAAATATTTACATTTGTTAAGTCTTATTGCTGGATAGACCATCTAAGTATCATATAGAGTCCCTCTTCATCTCTTACTACAGTCTTTGGTTTAAAATCGAATTTGTCTGATATAAATATTACTACCCCATCTTTATTTAGATGTCCATTAGCATGATAAATGGTCCTCCATCCCCTCACTTTTTAAAAAGATTTTATTTATTTATTTGACAGAAAGAGAGAGAGTAAAAGCAGGGGGATTGGCAGAGGGAGAGGGAGAAGCAGTCTCCCCACTGAGCAGGGATCCTGATGTGGGACTCGATCCCAGGACCCTGAGCTCATGACCTCAGCCAAAGGCAGATGCTTAACCAACTGAGCCACCCAGGTGCCCCTATCCCCTCACTTTCAATCTGGATGTGTCTTTGGGTCTAAAATGAGTCTCTTGTAGACACATACTGATGGGACTTGATTGTTGTTTTTGTTTTTGTTTGTTTTTTTTATCCAGTATGATACCCTGTGTCCTTTGATTGGAGCATTTAGTCCATTTACATTCAGAGGAATTATTGAAATGTATGAATTTAGTACCACTGTAGTGCCTGTAAAGTCACTGTTTCTGTAGATTGTCTCTATTCCTTTCTACTCTTTGTTACTTTTGAATTCTCTCTTCACTCAAAGGATCCCCTTTAATATTTCATTCAGGGCTGGTTCAGTGATCACATATTCTTTTATTTTTTGTTTGTATTGCATGCTTTTTATCTCTCCTTCCATTCTGAATGACAGCCTTGCTGGATAAAGTATTTTTGGCTGTATATTTTTCTCATTTAACACCTTGAATATATCATGACAGTCCTTTCTGGCTTGCCAGATCTCTGTGGACAGGTCTGCTGCCAGCCTTTTGTTTCTACCCTTGTAGTTTAAAGACGTCTTGTCTTGAGCTGCTTTCAGGATTTTCTCTCTATCTCTGAAATTTGCAAGCTTCACTATTATATGTCAGGATGTTGACCTATTTTTATTGATTTGATGTGTGTTTTCTGGGCCCCCTGCCCTTGAATGCTTGTTTCCTTCCCCAGATTAGGAAAGATCTCATCTCTCATTTGTTCAAATAAGCCTTCTGCACCTCTTTCTCTTTCCTCATCTTCTGTGACCCATGTTATTTGAATATTATTGCCCTTTATGGTATTACTGCTTTCTCAAAATCTCCCCACATGATACAGTAGGTGTTTTACTGTTTTTCTCAGCTTCCTTACTTTCCATCATTTTGCCTTCTATGTCACTGACTCTCTCTTCTGCCTTGGTTACTCAGTAGAAACTTCATTTTTGACTGCATCTCAGTAATAGCATTTTTATTTTTCCCCTGATTAGATTTTAGTTCTTTTATTTCTGCAGTAAGGGATTCCTAAGTGTCCTTTATGTTTTTTTTTAAAGCCCAGCTAGTAACTTTATAATTGTTGTTTTAAATTATAGTTCTGACATCTTACTTATATCCATATTGATTAAATCTAAGGCAGAGGGTACTTCCTCTGGTTCTTTCTTCTGCTGTGAATTTCTCCTTCTGGTCATTTTGTCCAGAGAAGAAAGGAGTAAATAAAGAAAAAAAAAACAGCAAAAGCAGCAATAATAATATCACCAACAACAATATCTTCAGGAAATGATTCTGGCTTATGTTGTGTATACTCTGTTGTTTTGTTTTGGCTTCTCTTTCCCACTGGTCCTTCCACTACAGAATTCCTCCTTGCTTGTAGTGTAGTGTTTTCTCCTTTAAGTAGGTATGCTTTGATTTGTTTGTGAAGTTAAGTCAGAAGCTGATATTTTGGAGATTTCTTTATTCAGTAGACTTGGTAGATGCAGTGGTTTGTGTTGGTCTTCTGAGGGAGAAGCCTGCTGTGCTGGCTCACAATCTGATTTGACCTCCTAAAGATGCCCCTGCCAGGTCAGGGGGGTGAGGTTTAGTGTAGGACTCTCCAGCTTCCATTAGAGGCTCTGTGTTTCTCTCTGGAATCTGACTGTGCTGGTGGGTGGGAGTAGGGTGGGGTGGTGGAGGAGGTAGAGTATGGTGTCACCTTGCCCTCTTGTCTCTGGGGAGTGGAACACACAGCAGCTGCTGCTCACCATACCCTCTTAGAAAAGGGAACAATCTCCTGTGACCCAACCCTTGTCAGTTCCCTACCTTAACCTCTCTGTGTCTAGGTTATTGGCATGTCCAGAGCCACAGATCTCCCGTATTTTATCACTGGCCAATGGCTGGGATTCAAAACTCCAAGTTTTAAAGGATGTGGTAATGTGCATGCCCCCTCCCATCCACTGGTGGGAAGGCTCAGAGTGTGCCCAGCACAGTGCCATCCCCAAAATGCCATCACACAGTGCACACACAGAAGCTAGAGATCGTTGTAACACTCAGAGAAAAGCTGGAGCCAGGTTATCAGCCATCTGCACTGGACTCAGTCCCCTAGTTCCCTTTGTCCCAGAAAAACCATTGCAGAGGCTTGAATCTATTGTTCCTCACAGTAAAAAGTGGAGCAGCCACTTTATCTGCAATCTGCTCTAGTCTCTGTGCTCCCCTCAGTCAGTCCCAGAAAAGCAGCCAATCAGTGTCCGCACAGAGATTTAAGCCTATTGTGCCTCACACCCAAAAGCTAGAGGTTTTCTGCCCTCTGTAGGCTTCTGTGAACCCGCTGCTGAGCTCCACTCAGTGGCTCACTGCCTGTCCTTTTGTCTACGGAGAGGAGAGATACGTCCTCTAAATTCCCTCCAGGAAGGAGAGCAACCTCTCCCTGCATGACCTACGGATCCACTCATCATGGCATATTTTGAGGTCACAAACTCCTGCATTCTTTTCAACTTTCTTCCTCTTCCTGACTTTGCTCCATGAACCAGACTTCTTTCCCTTCCCAACCACGGGGCTTCCCAATCCCCCACTTCAGGGCTCTGAACCTTGCCTCTGACAAATTCTCTTGCTCTAACTGTGCAGATTGTTTCCATGTTCCTCTGATCCTCTTCCTAGTTATTCAAAATAGTTGAAGGTTGGTATAGTTTTATTTGAAGGATGATGCAAGGTTGGGGTCCCCCTACTACTCTGCCATCTTGGAAATCTCCAAATTATGTTTAAATGGTTGTGATACTTACCACCTAACTTTTTGAAGAAACCAAAGACTAAATAAACAATACAGTAATATTACTGAATGAATATTTTCACTATCTCAGATGGAAAACGTGCTAAAATCACTTCTAGTTACTGTGCTTGTGCTTTTTTATTTGGTTAAAAGCAAAGTGGAAAGAAGTTTTTCATTCAAAACTTGCATTCTGTTCACAGTATGAATCTTCACTTGGGCAGTATACATTTTTAGTTGACATTTGATAGGCCAGCAGTCATATGTGGAAGGCATTTGTAGTTTATATTTATGCAATGTATAGTATAAAAATATGTAGTAAGAAATTGATAAGTTTAGCTGTTGGCATCAGAAATGAAAAGGAAAGAGTATTGTTTGATGGGACAGTGGTGTTCTATTTTAAGACATATACAACTAGCATTTCAAATTTGAAATACCAATGAGCAGTCACATCTGCTTGTTTTTTCTGTGGGTTATTATGTATAATATAAATAAAATTCTTGTTAGGAGATTTATTTCACCCAGCCATGTGTGCAATTCAATGATTAATTTAGAGTTATTTATTTATTTATTTATTTATTTATTTATTT
>NW_024423319.1:54458364-54459092 GCF_017311325.1 Ursus maritimus
TTATTTATTTATTTATTTATTTATTTATTTATTTTGGTGAAAATGGTCATATGGGCCTGAGTTGTCTTGCCTTTTGAAGAGAATATTTATAAGTTTCCTTCCTCATGCCAGTTTTTACCATAGGAAACATAAGTAGTTGTACCAAAAACAAAACAAAACAAAATAAAATCCCACAAAGTGTTAGTTTCTGACCTAGTTAGCCTAGTACATAAAATGTAAAACAAATAAATCAAACAAATGGCAGTTAAAGACATGGGGCTTGTTTGGAAGAAAAATGAAACAAGCATTTAGTAGACTATGCAAGCAGAGTTATTATATCAGCAGAAATATTTTAACTGATTTGAAAGGTATGTTTTGCAAATGCTTATTTTCTTACTGATTCCAATCCTTTGCATATGATGATTTTAATTGAATGATTATCCCTTTGCTAAAATATTATAAATATGGTAAAAAATAGAAATGATGTAAAACAATTTTTCATACTTTGATAATCATTCATTCATTCATGCATGCAAGCATTCATTGAAATGAAGAGTTACCAAGCATGGTGCTGGCTCTTAAGTATATGCAGAACTATGAAAAGGCCTCTGCACTCAAGGATCTCAGTCTAGAAGGAAAATCAGCGTGTAAATATACCATTATAATTCAAAATTTTAAGCCACATTGTCTTGAGACAGACTCGACTCAATTATCTCTGTCTCCTCCTACAGTCTATAAAGATATCTAAT
>NW_024423319.1:54459102-54474169 GCF_017311325.1 Ursus maritimus
TTATTTATTTATTTATTTATTTATTTATTTATTTTGGTGAAAATGGTCATATGGGCCTGAGTTGTCTTGCCTTTTGAAGAGAATATTTATAAGTTTCCTTCCTCATGCCAGTTTTTACCATAGGAAACATAAGTAGTTGTACCAAAAACAAAACAAAACAAAATAAAATCCCACAAAGTGTTAGTTTCTGACCTAGTTAGCCTAGTACATAAAATGTAAAACAAATAAATCAAACAAATGGCAGTTAAAGACATGGGGCTTGTTTGGAAGAAAAATGAAACAAGCATTTAGTAGACTATGCAAGCAGAGTTATTATATCAGCAGAAATATTTTAACTGATTTGAAAGGTATGTTTTGCAAATGCTTATTTTCTTACTGATTCCAATCCTTTGCATATGATGATTTTAATTGAATGATTATCCCTTTGCTAAAATATTATAAATATGGTAAAAAATAGAAATGATGTAAAACAATTTTTCATACTTTGATAATCATTCATTCATTCATGCATGCAAGCATTCATTGAAATGAAGAGTTACCAAGCATGGTGCTGGCTCTTAAGTATATGCAGAACTATGAAAAGGCCTCTGCACTCAAGGATCTCAGTCTAGAAGGAAAATCAGCGTGTAAATATACCATTATAATTCAAAATTTTAAGCCACATTGTCTTGAGACAGACTCGACTCAATTATCTCTGTCTCCTCCTACAGTCTATAAAGATATCTAATTTAAGTTTTGCTTTAGAAATTTCCCCAGCCCCTACCTCTCAAGATATGCTTTTTATTTTTTATTCTGATCTTTTTCCACTTCCAGTGTTTTTCACTTTCTTTGACTAGTTGTTTAGATTCAATACTTCTTTGCATGGCCTTACTTTCTTCTCTCTTCCCTGAATTTTGTCTCTCTAGCCAGTCTTGGCTTCACAGTTGGACTACTCTCAGGCCAACTCTGTTACTCTTCTATGTCCAGGGGGAGAGTGCAGGATTCTATATATTATGCTGAGCTAAAGTCCCCAGGTTCCTGCTTGTCTTGGAGAAGGTCAAGGTAACTATAAGAAAGCAACATGCAACGTCTTATGATTTGATCTGCCTGGGATGAAATGATGGACCTTACCTTTTTTCCAAAACTGGAAAAATTACTTTTTTGAAGTTGTGACACTTGTTTTCTGGGACAAGTTACTCAAAAATATTTTAAGGAAAGGGAAAGTCATCAAAAAGTGTTTCCTACTTTTCTATTTTTGTGTATATATATATGAAATTTAGAATTTATAATTTTGCACTTTATTTAATACACATAAGCCTAATAAGTTTTTCTATCTTTTCTTGCATCTGTTAGGCATTTTTAAGCTTTCAAGAAATCGTTCATTTCATCTAAGGTATTGAACTGATTTATATAAAATTCTTTATATTATTTTACTATGTTTAATGTCTGTAAGATTTAGAAAGATAGTCTGTTATTTCTGATATTAATAATTTGTTTTCTGTCTATGCCACTATAATGTAAGTTTCCTGAGGGCAAGAATTCATTTTTTTGACATTTCCCCATGTCTAATAACAAACACATTGTTAGATACATAAAAGGCATTTAGTTCATATTTGTTGAGTGGTAGGCCAGAATTGCAATTGTATATTCATTCATTAACATATCTACTAAATGCTTAAAATTTCTTAAAGTCAGAGGTCCTTTTTAGTTAGTGGGTAATAGTAAAGCAAAGTGATTAATCACATAGGCTCCAGAAGTAGATTGTCTGTGTTTGAAGTCTGGCTTCATTATTTACCTTCTCAGTAAACTTAAGCAAGTCAGTTAATTTCTATCTGATAATAGCAGAGCTCTCCTCTTAAGATAGTGTGAATATTAAATGGAATAATACAATTAGGAGGGAATTAAGATGGTAAAGTATAGGGGGACCAAGGGCTTGCCTCATCCTTTGAACACATGCAGATTGACATCAGATCATTTTGAACACCTAGAGAACTAAGTTGAGGATTAAGGGAACAATCTGCACAATCAGAGGGAAAGAAAGTGGCACATATGAAGTATGGAGATGTGAATTGGGGGAGAGAAAAACCACAGTGCCATGGAATGGAGGGAGCCCTTTCTACAGAAAAAAGAGAGAGAAAGAGGGAGGGTGGAAGAGAACAGTGTGTTGGGTTTGTGCAAGTAAAACACTTCACCAAAACCATTGACAGGGAAGTTGAGAGAAATCAACTATTGCAAGTTTTTACAAACAACAGAGTTCAAATTCTGAGGATGTGGAAGTTGATGGCATTTGCTGGGTTTGATCTGGGCATGCATGGTAGTGCTCTTGGGGAGAGGGAGGGCAGAGGCCCAGGAGTGGACAGCATGGTAAAGGGATCTCCTGGGTCCTATGGGAGACAATGTTCCCCTTCCTGGAGTACATTTGAAAGAGGGCATATTTCTTTTCCAAGGACAAAACACTCAGCAGGTGCCATTGAGCAGCCATTCATCAGGAGTGGAAAGAGGCTTTCACAGAGGCTAGATAACCTGGTTACTGCATTTTGCTGTACTTCACCAAAAATTTCAAGGACATGTGCAGGCATGCCACTGTTTTTCTGTGATGAAACAGCACCAAACACAACATGGTGAAGCTCTCCTCCAGAGGAGTAGAGTGGGTCTATACCATGTTAGGTCCTTTAAAGTTTTGGAGTTTTGAATCCCAGCTACATGCCAGAAGTAAAACACAGAATGATGATGCTGGGCATAACAACAGCCCTGGGCATAGACAGGGTGGGGGCATGGATCTGATAGAAGCCTGGGACACAAGTGGGGAGATTGTTTGCTTTTCTGTGAGGGCTTCCTGAGCAATGGCTGGCATGAACTCCCTTCTCCAAGGAAGAGAGACTTGGGGGATACCATCCCCCCCCACCAGCACAGTCAGACTTCAGTGAGAAGCACAGCATTCTGAGTGGAGGCTGGAGCAGCTTACACTAAATCCTAACTGCCCCCAAACCCTGCAGGTGCATCTTTACTAGGGCAGGTCTGACTGTGAGGCAACACTGTGGGCCTCTCCCCCAGAAGACCAGCACAGGCTTCCCACATGCACCAAGTCTACTAACACTAATCATAGAGTGCTTGAAAGCATCAGCATCAGGTCTGGTGGAAATAGGACCAGACTTTCTTTCTTTATTTTTTCTTTCCTCCTTTTTTTTTTTGAATCAGGCTTATGGTCTTTTGTTTGTCTGTTTGCTGTTGCTTGTTTGTTTTACTTTTCCTCTTCTCATTTTTGGATGAGTCTTTTTTTTCCAGGCTTATTTTAACAAACAAATCAAAGCACACCTAGGTCAAGGTCCAAACACTCCCTATTGCAAGCAAGGTGGAACTCTGCAGAGGACTGACCTGTGGGAAAAAGCACTCAAACAGAATATCAGAGTGTACACAACATACACCAGAAACACTTCTTGAAGTGACAGGTCTCAGACAGTTTATGACCCCTTCTTAACGTAACATTATTCTCAAGTGCAGGAAACATAACAAGCTTTCATAACAGGCAAAAGACAAAAACCTAGACAAAATGATAAGATGGAGGAATTCTTCCCAAATGAAAGATCAAGAAGAAATCACATCCAGGAATTTGCTCTCTCTCTCTCTCTCTCTCTCTCTCTATATATATATATATATATATATATATGCAATATATCTGAACAAGAATTTAAAACAGTCATAAAAATACCAGCTGGGCTTGAAAGAAGCATGAAAGACACCAGAGAAACCATTGATGTAGATATTAAGGACCTAAAAACTAGTCAGGCTGAAATAAAAAATGTTATAACTGAAATGAAAAACTGACTGGATGTAATCACAATGAGGATTGAAGAGTCAGATGAATGAACTGGTGATATACAAAATAAAAGTATGGAAAATAACGAAGCTGAAAAGAGGAAGGAAAGAAACCTATTAGATCATGACTGTAGACTTAAGGAACTCAGTGACTCCATAAAATGCAATAATACCTGTATCATAGAAGTCCAAGAAGAAGAAGAACAGGAAAAAAAGGGTAAAAGATTTATTTGAACAAATTACAGCTGAGAACTTCCCAAATCTGGGGAAGAGAACAAGCATTCAGTTCCAAGAGTCACAGAGAACTCCCTCAAAATCAACAAAAACAGGTCAACACCAAGATATATCATAGTGAAATTTACAAAATACAAAGATAAGAGAGACTTCTGAAAGCAGCTAGGGACAAAATGTCCTTAACTTACAAGGTCAGACATATAAGGTTAGCAGCAGACTTGTCCACAGAAACTTGGCAGGCTAGGAAACAGCATCATGAGGTATTCAACATGCTAAATGGGGGAAATATGTGGCCAAGAATACTATATCCAGCAAGGCTGTCATTCAGAATAGGAGATATAGAGTTTCCCAAAGAAGCAAAAACTGAAGAAGTTCATGAACACTAAACCAACTATGCAAGATATATTAAAGGGAACACTATGAGCAGGAAAGAGAGACCAAAAGCAGCAAAGACTAGAAAGGAATACATACAGTCTACAGGAACAGCAAATTTACAGGTAATGCAATGGTACTATATTCATATCTATCAATAATTACTCTGAATGTAAATGGACTAAGTGTTCCAATCAAAACACACAGGGTAACAGATTGGATTTAAAAAAAAAAAAAAACAAGACCCATTGATATGCTGCTCAGAAGAGTCTCATTTTAGATACAAAGTCACCTCCAGATTGAAAATGAGGGGATGGAGACCCATTTATCATGCTAATGGAAATAAAAAGAAAGCTGGAGTAGCCATACTTATATCAGACAAACTAGATTTTTTTTAATTTTAATGTTTTTTTTATTATACTATGCTAGTCACCATACACTACATCCCTGGTTTCCTATGTAAAGTTCGATGATTCATTAGTTGCGTATAACACCCAATGCACCATGCAATACGTGCCCTCCTTACTACCCATCACCAGTCTATCCCATTCCCCCACCCCCCTCCCCTCTGAGGCCCTCAGTTTGTTTCTCAGAGTCCATAGTCTCTCATGCTTCATTCCCCCTTCTGATTACCCCCTTTCTTTATCCCTTTCTACCCCTACTGATCTTCCTAGTTCTTATGTTCCATAGATGAAAGAAATCATATGATAATTGTCTTTCTCTGCTTGACTTATTTCACTTAGCATTATCTCCTCCAGTGCCATCCATGTTGCAGCAAATGTTGAGAATTCATTCTTTCTGATAGCTGAGTAATATTCCATTGCATATATGGACCACAACTTCTTAATCCAGTCATCTGTTGAAGGGTATCTCAGTTCCTTCCATGCTTTGGTTATTGTGGACAATGCTGCTATGAACATTGGGGTGCATATGGCCCTTCTCTTCACTACAGACACTTTTCCAATGAAGACATATAAATGGCTAACAGACACATGAAAAAATGTTCAAAATCATTAGCCATCAGGGAATTTCAAATCAAAACCACACTAAGATACCACCTTACGCCAGTCAGACAAACTAGATTTTAAACCAAAGACCATAATAAGCAATGAAGAAGGGCACTATACCATAATACAGAGGTCTATCCAACAAGAAGATCTAACAATTGTAAGTATTTATGCCCCCAACATGGAAGCAGCCAAATATATAAATCAATTAATAGCATACTTAAAGGAACTCATTGATAATAATACAATAATAGTTGGGGACTTTAACACCCCACTTGGAGCAATGGACGATCAGCTAAGCAGAAAATCCACAAGGAAACAAAGACATTGAGTGGCACACTGGATCAGATGGACTTAACAGATATATTCAGAGCATTTCATCCTAAAGCAGCAAAATACACGTTCTTTTCAAGTGCACATGGAACATTCCCCAGAATATATGACATACTGGGTCACAAATCAGGTCTTAACCAGTTCAAAATGACTGAGATCAAGCAGAGAAAGGCAATTATCATATGGTTTCACTCATTTATGGAACATAAGATGTAAGAAGATTGGTAGGAGAAGAAAGGGAAGAAGGAAGGGGGGGTAAAGAGAAGGGGGAATGAACCACAAGAGACTATGGACTCTGGGAAACAAACTGAGGGCTTCAGAGGGGAGGGGGGTGGGGGATTGGGATAGGCCAGTGATGGGTATTAAGGAGGGCACATATTGCATTGTGCACTGGGTGTTATATGCAAGTAATGAATCATGGAACTTTACATCAAAAACTAAGGATGTACTGTACGGTGACTAACATAACATAATAAAAATTTATTATTAAAAAAAACAAAAAGACTGAGATCATACCATGCATATTTTCTAACCACAGAGCTATGAAACTTGAAGTCAAGGACAAAACAAACAAACAACAAAACAAAAAAAGCAAACAAACAAGAAACTTGGGAAGACCATGAAGGCATGGAAGTTAAAGAACATTCTACTAAAGAATGGATTAACCAGAAAATTAATGAAGATATACAAACGTAAATGGAAGCAAATGAAAATGAAAATAAGGCCAAAACGTTTGGGATGTAGCAAAAGGGGTCATAAGGGAGTAGTATATAGCAATACAGGTCTTCCTTAAGGAGCAAGAAAAGTCTCAGATATACAACCTAAGCCTACACCTAAAGGAGCTGGAAAAATACCAGCAAATAAAGCCTAAAACAGGCAGAAGTAGGGAAATAATAGACATTAGAGCAGAAATATATGATACAGACATTTAAAAAAAAGTAAGAACAGATCAACAAAACTAGGAGCTGGTTCTTTGAAACAATTAACAAAATTGATAAACACTTAGCCATACATATAAAAAAGAAAAGAAAAAGGACTCAAATAATTTAAATCACAAATGAAAGAGATCATAATGAACACAACAGAAATACAAACAATGAAAAGAGAATATTACATGGGGATCTTGGGTGGCTCAGTTAAGAACCCAAATCCTGATTTCAGGTCATGATCTCAGGGTCCTGGGATGAAGCCCATCGTGAGGCTTCCAACTCAGCAGGGAGTTTGCTTGTCTCCCTCTATTTCTGCCCCTCCCCCTGCTAATGATCTCTCTCTCTCTCTCTTCCCTAAATAAATAAATAAATAAATCTTTTCTTTTAAAGAGTGCTATGAGTAATTATATGTCAACAAATTGGACAAACTGGAAGAAATGGACAAATTCCTAGAAATATACAAACTACCAAAACTGAAAAAGAAGAAATATGAAATTTGAACAGACCAATAACAATAAAAAAATTGAATCAAAAATCTCCCAAAAAACAGGAGTCCAGGGCTGGATGGCTTCCCAGGGGAATTCTACCAAACATTTAAAGAATATTTAATACTTATTCTTCTCAAAACTGTTTAAAAAATTGAAATGGAAGGAAAACTTCCAATCTCATTCTATGAGGCCAACATTACCTTGCTTCCAAATCCAGACAAAGATCCCACTAAAAAAGAGAATTACACATCGATATCTCTGATGAATATGAATGCAAAAATTCTCAAAAACATACTAGTAAATAGAACCAACAGCACATTAAAAGAATTGTTCACCACGATCAAGTGGGTTTGTTTCTGGGCTTCAGAAATGGTTCAATATCCACAAATCAATTAACATGATAAAACGCGTTCATAAAAGTAAGGATAAAAAACATATGGTCCTCTTAATACATACAGAAAAAGGATTTCACGAAACACAGCATTCTTTCTTGATAAAAACCATCAAGGAAGTAGGGATAGGAAGAACATACCTTAACATCATAAAGTCCATGTATGAAAGACACAGAGCTAATATCATCCTCAATAGGAGAAAACAGAGCTTTTCCTCTGAGGTCAGGAACACAACAAGGATGTCCACTCTCACCACTGTTGTTCAACATAGTACTGGAAGTCCTAGCCTCAAAAATCAGACAACAAAAAGAAACAAAGTCATCCAAATTGGCAAGGAAGAAATCAAACTTTCTTTCTTTTTTTTTGACAGTATCTTTATTTTTATAATAATTTTTATTATATTATGTTAGTCACCATACAGTACATCCCTAGCTTTTGATGTAAAGTTCCATGATTCATTACTTGCATATAACACCCAGTGCACCATGCAATACGTGCTCTCCTTAATACCCATCACTGGCCTATCCCATTTCCCCACCCCCTGAAGTCAAACTTTCACTCTTTGAAGATGACATGATACACTATGTAGGAAAACTTAAAGACTCCACAAAAACATTTCTATAATGCATACATCAATTCAGCAAAGACACAGGATAGAAAGTCAATGTACAGGAATCTTTTGCATTTCTATACACCAATAATGAAGCAGCAGAAAAAGAAATCAAACAATCAACACCATTTACAATTGCACCAAAAAAACGTAAGCTACCTGGGAAAAAACTTACCCAAAGAGGTAAAAGATCTATGCTCTGAAAAATGTAGAACACTTATGAAAGAAATTGAAGAGGACACAAAGACATGCGGGAAAAAATTCCATACTCATGAATTGGAAGAATAATTATTGTTAAAATGGCCATACTACTCAAAACTATCTACATATTCAATGCAATCCCTATCAAAATAACACCAGCATTTTCATAGAGCTAGAATCAATAATTCTAAAATCTGTATGGCACCAGAAAATACCCTGAATAGCCAAATTAATGTTAAAAACCAAAAGCAAAACAGGAAGCATCACAATTCTGGTCTTCAAGTTGTACTACAAACCTCTAATCATCAAGACAGTATGGTACTGGCATGAAAACAGACACATAGATAAGTGCAACAGAATAAAGAAACCCAAAATAGTCCCGCAACTATATGGTCAAATAATCTTTGAGAAAGCAGGAAAGAAAATCCAATGCAAAAAAAAATACAGTCTTCAAAATACAGTTTTGGGAAAACTGGACAGTGACATGCACAAGAATGAAACTGGATCGCTTTCCTAGATCATACACAAAAAGAAATTCAAAATGGATGAAAGGCCTAAATGTGACACAGGAAACCAACAATATCCCAGAGGGGAATACGAACAGCAACCTCTTTGACTTTGTCCATAACAATGTCTTACTACACACTTCTCCTGAGAGAAGGGAAACAAAAGCAAACATGAACTATTAAGATTTCATTAAGAAAAAGAGTTTCTATACAGGCAAGGAAACAATCAACAAAACTGAAAGGCAACATACAGAATGGGGGAAGATATTTGCAAATGACATATCAGATAAAGGGCTACTATCCAAATCTATAAAGAACTTAACAAACTCAATACCTAAAAAATAAACAACCCAGTTAAAAAATGGGCAGAAGACATAAACAGACATTTCTCCAAAAAGGACATACAAATGGCGAATAGACACATAAAAAATGCCAACATCACTTATCATCAGGGAAATACAAACCAAAAACACAATGAGCTATCACCTCACACCTGTCAGAATGGCTGAAACTAACAACTCAGCAAACAACAGATGTTGGCAAGGATGTGGAAAACAAGGCATCCTCTTACATTGTTGGTGGGAATGGAAACTTGTGTAGCCATTGAGGAAAACAGTATGGAAGTTCCTCAAAAAGTTAAAAATAGGTTGCAAGTTTGGAGGGGGGCAAGATGATGGCAGAGAACAAATACAGAAATTCAGCAATGTGGAAGGATACAAAATCAATGCATAGAAATCAGTTGCATTTCTAGCACTAACAATGTGACTGACGGAAGAGAAATTAAGGAATAGATTCCATTTACAATAGGACCAAAAACAATAAGAAACATAGGAATAAACCCAACCAAAGAAGAAAATGATCTACACTCTAGAAACTACAGAACACTTATGAAAGAAATGGAGGAAGACACAAAGAGATGGAAAAAGAGTCCATGCTCATGGACAAGAAGAATAAACATTATTAAAATGTCTCTGCTGCCCAGAGCAAGCTACACTCTCAATGCCATCCCTATCAAAATACCACCGATATTTTTCACAGAACTGGAACAAACAATCTTAAAACTTGTATGGAACCAGAAAAGACCCTGAATTACCAGGGGATTGTTGAAAAAGAAAACCAAAGCTGGTGGCCTCACAATGCCCGACTTCAAGCTATATTACATAGCTGTGATCATCAAGACAGCATGGTATTGGCACAAAAACAGACACATAGATCAATGGAATAGAATAGAGAGCCCTGAAATGAACCCTCAACTCTATGGTCAACTAATCTTCAACAAATCAGGAAATAATATCCAATGGAAAAAAGACAGTCTCTTCAATAAATGGTGCTGGGCAAATTGGATAGCCACATGCAGAAGAATGAAATTGGACCATTCTCTTACACCATACACAAAGATAAACTCAAAATGGATGAAAAACCTAAATGTGAGATAGGAATCTATTAAAATCCTAGAGGAGAACATAGGCAGTAACCTCTTTGACATAGACCACAGTGACTTATTTCAAGACACGTCTCTAAAGGCAAGGGAAACAAAAGCAAAAATGAACTACTGGGACTTCATCAAGATCAAAAGCTTTTGCACGGCAAAGAAAACAGTCAACAAAACTAAGAGACAACCCACAGAATGGGAGAAGTTGTGTACAAATGACATTACAGATAAAGGGTTGGTATCCAAGACCTATAAAGAACTTCTCAAACTGAACACCCAAAAAACAAATAATCGTCACGAAATGGGCAGAAGACATGGACAGACACTTCTCCAAAGAAGATATACAAATGGCTAACAGACACATGAAAAAATGTTGAACATCACTAGCCATCAGTGAAATTCATATCAAAACCAGTATGAGATACCACCTTACACCAGTTAGAATAGCAAAAGTTAACAAGGCAGCAAACAAAAAGTGTTGGTGAGAATGTGGAGAATGGGGAACCCTCTTACTCTGTTGTTGGGAATGCAAGCTGGTACAGCCACTTTGGAAAACAATGTGGAAGTTCCTCAAAATGTTAAACATTGAGCTACCCTATGACCCAGCAATTGCACTACTGGGTATTTACCCCAAAGATACAGATGTAGTGAAAAGAAGGGGCACATGCACCCCAATGTTCACAACAGCAATGTCCACAATAGCCAAACTGTGGAAGAAGCCAAGATTCCCTTCAACAGATGAATGGGTAAAGATGTGGTTCATATATACAATGGAATTTTAGTCAGCCATCAGAAAGGATGAATACCCACCATTTGCATTGACATGGATGGAACTGGAGGGGGTTATGCTAAGTGAAATAAGTTGAGAGAAATACAATTATCATATGGTTTCACTCACATGTGGAACATAAGGAATAGTGCACAGGACCACTGGGGAAGGAAGGAAAAACTGAACAGGAAGAAATCAGAGAGGGAGACAAAGCATGATAGACTCTGGATATCAGGAACCAAACTGAGGGTTACGGAAGGGAGGCAGGTGGGGGGATGGAGTAACCAGGTGATGGGTACTAAGGAAGGCATGTGTTGTGAGGAGCACCGGGTGTTATATGCAACTAATGATTCATTGAACACTACATCAAAAACTAATGAGGTACTATATTTGGCTAATTGAACATAAAACAAAGAGATAATGCTAAGTGAAATAAGTCAAGGAGAGAAAGACAATTATATGGTTTCTCTCATCTATGCAACATAAGAACTAGGAACATCGGTAGGGGAAGAAAGGGATAAAGAAAGGGGGGGTTAATCAGAAGGGGGAATGGAGCATGAGAGACTATGGACTCTGAGAAACAAACTGAGGGCTTCAGAGGGGAGGGGGTGGGGGAATGGGATAGGCTGGTGATGGGTAGTAAGGGGGCACATATTGCATGGTGCACTGGGTGTTATATGCAACTAATGAATCATGGAACTTTACATCAAAAACTAGGGATGTACTGTATGGTGACTAACATAATATAATAAAAAATATTATTGTAAAAAAAAAGACAAGAAATAACAAGTGTTGGTGAGGATATGGAGACAAGGGAACCCTCGAGCGCTGCTTATGGGAATGTAAATTGGTGCTGCCACTATGGAGAACAATAACAAGGTTCTTCAAAAACTTAAAAATGGAAGTATCATATGATCCATCAATCCACTACTTGGCATATAACCAAAAGAAATAAAATCAGTATTTGAAAGAGATTTCTGCACTCCCATGTTCATTGCAGCATTATTCACAATAACCAAAACATGGAAACAACCTAAGTGTCCATCAACAGATGAATGGATAAAGAAAATGGGATATGTATATATACAATGGAATATTACTCAAACATAAAAAAAGAAGGAAGTCCTGCCATTTGTGACAGCATGGATGGACCGTGAGGGCATTATACTAAGTGAAATAAGTCAGACAGAGAAAGACAAACACTTTATGATCTCACTTATACACAGAATCTAAAAAAGCCAAACTCACAGAAACAGAGAGTGGGATGGTGGTTAGCAGGTTCTGGGTTATGGGGAAAATGGGCAGATGTTGGCCAAATTATACAAAATTGCAGATGTAAGACAAATAAGTACTAGGTCTCTAATATATAGCATTGTGACTATAGTTAAAAATACTATATTATATATTTAAAAGTTGCTAAGAGAGTAGATTTTAAATGTTCTTACCATGCACACACACACACACACACACACACACAATTATGGATATGTTAACTAACTTTGTTGTAGTAATAATTTTGTAACGTATTCATGTATCAAATCATAATGTTGTAGACTTAAATAATGTTATATGCCAATTTTTATCTCAATAAAGCTGGGAAAATTTGTTTAAAAGAAAAAAAATTAAAACAAAGTAACAAAAATAATAAATAAATAAATAAATAAATAAATAATAATAAGTTTATGAATAAAATTATCCTATGATCCAACAATTACACTATAATTTATTTATCCAAAGGACACAAAAATAATTATTTGAAGGGACATGCTCCCCAATGTTTATAGAAGCACTATCAACAGTAACCAAATTATGGAAAGAGCCCAAATATCCATGAACTAATAAAGGATAAAGATGAAGTGGTGTATATGTATACAGTGGAATATTCTTCATCCATCAAAAGGAATGAAATCTTGCAATTTGTATTTACGTGGATGGAGCTAGAATGTATTGTACTAAGCAAAATAAGTCAGTCAGAGAAAGACAAATACCATGTGATTTTACTCATGTGTGAAATTAAAAAAAAAATAAAACATATTTATATAGGGCAAGGGAAGGAAAAATCAGATAAAAACAGAGATGAAGACAAACCATAAGAGACTCTATAGAGAAAAGACTGAGGATTGCCGGAGGGGAGTTGGTTTGGGAGATGCGCTAAATTGTTAATGGGCATTAAGGAGGGCACTTGTCTTGAGCACTGCATGTTATATGTAAGTGATAAATCACTAAATCCTACTCCTGAAACCAATACTACACTCTATGTTAACTAACTTTAATTTAAGTAAAATCTTGGAAGAAAAAAAAAATAAGGGGGAACACAAATTATTTTCTTTCTGCATTTATTCATATGTACTTTATTAATGTTCTGATAATAGGAACTTTTACTGTTGGGTCCTGGCCTCCTTTTCCTTCATTCCCATTTTCTGCAAGGCCTCTTTGTCTGTTATGAAGAGTGTTTGCTCCCCAGCAAGGGGTAGGGTACAGTTTAACAAGGTGTGGGCTGGGCTGCTTGTGAAATGGGATCTGCCACCAATGTCACCTGAACTGGGGTTCCTGAAAACACGCTGGTGGGGAGATGAGGGTTTGGTAGGGTTTACACTGGGGGAGGGGTTCCCACAGTTTCAGGACTGAGGCATGCATGACTGGGAAGGGTGGATCTACTGAAGCATGGTGGGAAGGGTTGATGTAAGCAAATTAGGTGGGTGCCCTGTTGGTTCTCACAGGTTGCTGTGTGTTTATGCTGGGGGGCCAGAAAGTTAATGGTGCCTGCCAGCTCCTTTGTTCCTGTAGGGGTCTCCTTGTGGTCCCTGCCTCTCCAGGCCATGCTCTGAGATGAGTAAAGAACTCACCCATCCATTTGCTCCAGGTGTTTTTCAATCTGCTGATTCCATGCTGTATCTCCACTGTCTGTTTGTCCTATGTTTCTTTCAATGTGGTGTCCCACTTCCTAATGCCCTCTGGGCTCTCCCAGAGTCAAGCCCAACAAATGTTAAAATTCCAAGGTTTAAGTCCTACTGGTTGTAAGAACTCACAAAATTCAGCTCCACTCACTTTCAAAGCCAAATATCATGGGGATTTGCCTTCTCCTTGTGGGCTTCCTGGTGTGGTACACTGTTTTTTGCCCTTCTCTGTGCCATGGACTCCCTCCCAGCTACATTCAGCCATGGTCCCTTTCATTCCCAAACCACATCTCCAGTCTTCCTACCTTCTTAAACATGGCATCTTCTCTACCTTTACTTGTGAAATTTCTTCTGCCAATTTTTGGATATTTTCTGGGTTCTTTACACTGATGAGAGTGTTATTTAATTGTATTCCTGGGACAAGGCTAGTTTAGGGTCCTATACCTCTGCCATCCTCCCAGTCTGCTTTTGAAAATAAGAACATTTAAAGAAATTAGGTTACCTAACATGTTAATATTTCTTTAGCTGCCCTAAAAGCTCAATGTAAGACATACACATGGAATAATTTTATTTATTTATTTTTTAATAATATTTATTTTGTTTTATTAGTCACCATACAACACATCCCCAGTTCTTGATGCAATGTTCCATGATTCATTACTTCCATATAACACCCAGTGCACCATGCAATATGTGCCCCCCTTAATACCCAACACTGGCTTATCACAATCCCCCATGCCACTCCCCTCTGAAGCCCTCAGTTTGTTTCCCAGAGTCCACAGTCTCTCATGGTTCATTCCTCCTTCTGTTTCCCCCCCCCCCTTCATTCTTCCCTTCCTTCTCCTACCGAACTCCCTGCTATTTCTTATGTTCCATATGAGGGAAACAATATAATTGTCTTTCTCTGCTTGACTTATTTCACTTAGCATAATCTCCTTCAGTCCCATCCATGTTGCTACAAATGTTGAGAAATCATTCTTTCTGATGGCTGAGTAATATTCCATTGTATATATGGACCACAGCTTCTTAATCCAGTAATCTGTTGAAGGGCATCTCGGCTCCTTCCACAATTTAGCTATTGTGGATATTGCTGCTATGAACA
>NW_024423319.1:54475261-54493404 GCF_017311325.1 Ursus maritimus
CATTGTTCGTGTATAGAAGTGCAACTGATTTCTGAGCATTGATTTTGTATCCCACCACATTACTGAATTTTCTATATGTTCTAGTAGTTTGGTGGTGGAGTTTTTCGAATTTTCTATATAGAGTATCATGTCATCTGAGAAGAGAGACAGTTTTATTTCTTCTTTGCCGATTTGGATACCTTTTATCCCTTTTTGTTGTCTGATTGCTGTTGCAAGGATTTCTAGTACTATGTTGAATAATAATGGCGAGAGTGGGCATCATTGTCGTCTTCCTTATCTTAAGGGAAAGGCTTCCAGCTTTTCCCCGTTGAGAATGATATTCGCTGTAAGCTTTTCATAGATGGTTTTTATGAAATTGAGGAATGTACCCTCTATCCCTACACTCTGAAGGGTTTTAATCAGGAAGGATGCTGTATTTTGTCAAATGCTTTTTCTGCATCAATTGAGAGGATCATATGGTTCTTGACTCTTTTCTTGTTGATATGATCTATCACACTGATCGATTTGCAAATATTGAACCACCCTTGCATCCCAGGGATGAATCCCACTTGGTTTTGATGGATAATACTTTTAATGTACTTTTGGATCCTATTAGCAAGGATATTGTTGAGAATTTGGCATCCATATTCATCAGGGAAATAGGTCTGTAATACTCCTTTTTGATGGAGTCTTTGCCTGGTTTGGGGATCAAGGTTATACTGGCCTCATAGAATGAGTTTGGTAGTTATCTTTCTTTTTCTGTTTTTTGAAACAGCTTCAGGAGACTAGGTATTATTTCTTCTTTGAATATTTGGTACAATTCCCCAGGGAATTCGTCAGGCCCTGGTCTCTTGTTTTTGGGGATATTTCTGATAACTGCTTCCATCTCTTCATAATTAATCGGTCTGTTTAAAAAATCAATTTCTTCCTGTTTCAGTCTTGTTAGTTTATAGGTTTCCAGGAAGGCATCCATTTCTTCCAGGTCGTTTAATTTATTGGCATAAAGCTGTTGATAAAAGTTTCTAATGACCTTCCCTATTTCATTGGTATTGGTTGTGATCTCTCCTCTTTCATTCATAATTTTATTAATTTGGGTCCTTTCTTTATTCTTTTGAATAAGTCTGGTCAGTGATTATCGATCTTATTTATTCTTTCAAAGAACCAGCTTCTAGTTCTGTTGATCTGCTCTACTGTGCTCCTGGTTTCTAAATCATTGATCTCTGCTCTAATCTTCATCACCTACCTTCTCGTGCATGGGTTAGGCCTATTCTTCTGTTCCAGCTGCAGCTTCTTTTGGTAAGAATTTAAAAACTGCATTGTAGATTTTTCTATTCTTTTGAATGAGGCTTGGATGGCTATGCATTTTCCCCTTAGGACTGCCTTTGCAGTGTCCCACAGGTTTTGGACCATTGTGTTTTCATTCTCGTTCGTCTCCAGAAATTGTTTAAACTGATTTTTATTTCCTGGTTTACCCGATCATTTTTGAGCAACATGGGTTTAGTTTCCAAGTGTTTGAGTTTCTTCCAAATTTTTCCTTGTGATTGAGGTCCAGTTTCAAAGCATTGTGGTCTGAGAATATGCAGGGAATAATCTCAGTCTTTTGGTATCAGTTGATTTCCATTTTGTGACCCAGTACATGGTCTTTTCTGGAGAAAGTTCCATGTGCATTTGAAAAGAATAAGTATTCTGTTGTTCTGGGATGTAGTGTTCTATATATATCTATGAGGTCCATCTGTTCCAGTATGTCGTTCAAAACTCTTGTTTCTTTGTTGATTTTCTGCTTCCGTGATCTGTCTATTGCTGAGAGCGGAGTGTTGAGGTCCCCTACTATTAATGTTAATTATTATCTATATGTCTCTCTATTCTGGTTAAGTGTTGGCTTATGTATCTAGCTGCTCCCCTGTTGGGGGCATAGATATTTATAATTGTCATATCCACTTGTTGGATACATCTTTTAAGAATAATATAGTGTCCAACTGTACCTCTCACTACAGTCTTTAGTTTAAAATCCAATCTGTCTGATATGAGAATTGCTACCCCAACTTTCTTTTGAGGTCCATTTGCATGAAAAATGGTATTCCATCCATTTACTTTCAGTCTGGATATATCTTTAGGTTCAAAATGAGTCTCTTGGAGACGGCAAATGGATGGGTCATGTCTATTTATCCAATCTGCAACCCTGTGGTGTTTTATGGGAGCATTTAGGCCATTCACATTGAGAATGATTATTGAGAGATATGATTTTTATGATGTCATGTTTCCTGTGAAGTCCTTGTTTCTATAGATTGTGACTTTCTGTTCTGTATCACTCTCGGGGCCTTTTTACTTTTATAGAACCCCCCTTAATATCTCCTGTAGGGCTGGTTTGTTGGTTACAAATTCCTTGAGATTCTGCCAATCCTGGAAGGTCCTTATCTCTCCATCAATTCTGAATGACAGCCTTGCTGGATAAAGGATCCTTGGCTTCATGTTCTTCTCAGATAGAGCTTTGAAAATACCCTGCCAACCCTTCCTAGCCTGCCAGGTCTCTGTAGACATGTCTGATGTTATTCTGATATTTTTCCCTCTATACATAAGGATTTTCTCCCCCGGCCGCTTTCAATACTGTATCCTTGGATCTAATATTTGTGAATTGCACTATGACGTGACATGGTGTAGGTCTGTTCTCATTGACCTTGGGAGGGGTCCTCTCTGCTTCCTGGACATGAATGCCTGTTTCCTTTGCCAGTTTAGGGAAGTTCTCAGCTACAATTTGTTCAAATATCTCTTCTAGACCTCTCTCTTTCTCCACCCCCTGGGGATGCTAATGATGCTGACATTGGAACATTTCATTGAGTCAGTAATTTCCCTTAATCTACATTCTTGAAATTGGATTTTTTTGAGGCATGTTTCTGTTTTACCTTTCTCTTCTACCATCCCATCCTCCAATTCACTAATTTGTTCTTTTGCCTCATTTTCCCTGGCTGTCAGAGCGTCTAGTTTAGACTGCATTTGATTCATAGCATTTTTAATTTCTGCCAGATTTGCTCTCATTTCTGCCCTTAGAGATTCTATATTCTTGTTAATATTTCCATTAATAGTTTTTTCAAGCCTACACATCATCTTGACCATTGTTACTCTGAACTCGATTTCTGACAATTTGGTTATATCCATATCCATCAGTTCTGTGGCAGAGGCCACAGACTCATTATCTTCTCTTTGCTGGTGGGGATTTCTCCTTCTCGTCATTCTGATGAGGAGAGTTTGTGGGGATGCCCAGAGCCGAAGTTATTGACCAGGACACAGGCAGTGTGCACTTGTTTTATAGGGACCTTAGGGATGTCGGCTTCCTGATTTTTCAGCCTGCCTTCTGGGCAAGGGGCCTGCTGTGCTGATATTCAGGAAACCCTGTTTCGGTAGAGTTGCCCCATCCCCTGCGAGGGGGGATGGGGATGGGCACAATGTGAGCTGGTATTTCCGGGCTTTTGTTCTCTGGTTGCTTTCCCTGCCGGTTTTCTGTGCCTCTTTTGAGAGTCAGAGCAGCAGTGGCCATATCCTAGCCTCTGTCTCAGAGCTGAGAGATCATAATTCCCTCTCCACTGAACTCTCTTGGCCACTTTAACTCTGTTTCTATCAGTGCTGCTAAAAACCCTGCAGCGACCCAGGATGTGAGCCCCACAACCTGTGTCCCAGCCCTTACTTCCAGGGCCGGCGCGTCTCTGTCCTTTGTGTTTCTAACACTGCCCGCCGCCCCCTGGTTCCCACGCGCGCTCCTGAGCTCCCTGTTTCAGTATGGTTCGCATGCGCTCTGGAGTACCAGTTTGCAGTCTGGTCGCGCACACACTCCCGAGCTCTCAGTTTCAGTCTAGTTCGAGTGTGCAGTCCGGAGCTCCTGTTTTCAGTTTGGACACGCGTGTTCCCAGGCTCACTGTCTCAGTCCACTCTCTTGCAGGTGCCGGTCCACGAGTCCAGCTCGTTCCCCAGCACAAGGGGTTATTGCTTGCTGGTGCCCGAAATCAGAGGCTCCCTCCCCCTTCAGTTTATCTTCCTATATCTGTGCATCGATTCACAGCTCCCCGTTTCATACCTCAATACTCAGCACTGGAGATGTTCGTTTGTAGAGATCCAGGTGTATCTTCCTGCATCTCAGGCTGATTCTGTGGGTGTTCAGGATGGTCTGGTAGATATCCAGCTCGACTCAGAGCAGCTGAGAAAGAGTCTCCTACTCCTCTGCCATCTTTTCTCCTCCTTCCAGAAAGTGGTCGCTTTTCTGTTCATAGAGTTGCTTCTATTCTTTTTTTCATTCTCCAGTTGAGTTTGTAGGTGTTCAGAATTGTCTGATAGCTATCTAGCTGAATTCCTGGGACCAGACAAAATTTAAGCCTCCTGCTCCTCTGCCATCTTGGACTCCTCTCCATGGAATAATTTTAAACTTCCTTTTTCTGGACACCTGGGTGGCTCAGTTGGTTAAGCGTCTGTGTTTGGCTCAGGTCATGATCCCAGAATCCTGGGACTGAGTCCCTCGTCAGTGTCTCTGCTCTGCAGGGTGTCTGCTTTTCCCTCTGCCCCTCCTCCCACTATTTTATTATCTCAATCTCTTTCTCTTGTTCTCCCTCTTCCATTTTTTATGTTTTTATTTAAATTCCAGCTAGTTAACATACAGTGTAATATTAGTTTCAGGTGTACAATATAGTGATTCAACACTTCCGTACAACACCCAGTGCTCATCATAATAAGTGTATTCCTTAAACCCCATCACCTATTTAACCCATTTCCCCTCCGTTAACCATCAGTTTGTTCTCTATAGTTAAAAGTCTGTTTCTTGGTTTGCCTCTCTTTTTTCCCCTTTACTCTTTTCCATTATACATATATACCACTTCTTCCATATCTATTCATCAGTGAATCGACACTTGGACTGTTTCCATATTTTGCCTATTGTAGATAATGCTGCTATAAGTATTAGGGTGTATGTATCCCTTTGAATTTTTTTTTTTTTGTATTCTTTGGGTAAATACCTAGTAGTGCAATTGATTGATCATAGGGTAGTTCTATTTTTAACCTTTTGAGGAACATCCATACTGCTTTTCAGAGTGGCTGCACCAGTTTGCATTCCCACCAACAGTGCAAATGTGTTCCCCTTTCTCCACATCCTTGCCAACACCTATTGTCTCTTGTGTTGATTTTATCCATTCTGGTAGGTGTGATGTGATATTTCATTATAGTTAAACTTCCATTTTAAAGATACAAGTACACTGGAACCCTCCATTGATTGGAATTTGAGACTAAAGAGTACAATATTAATAAGAATAGCACACACTTACTAGGATAGACAACATTATAAATGCTTTGCATATTTGATATTGTTTATTATCTCAAAAACATATAAGAGATAGATATTATTATGAAACTAAGGGTTGACAATGTTAAGTAACTTGTCCATCATCATACACTTATACTATTACAAGGCAGATACCTGATTCTGATGCTAATAGTCACACATTCTGTATGTTTGTATATATTTACTTTTTATTGAGATATTTTTATAATGTAAATGAAAGAAAATATCATAATCATAAGTATAGCATAATTATATTTTTGTATATATGCATAACCCAACCCAATTCAAGCTAAAGAATATTTCCAAAACTTTAAAATTTCTCCCTGTTCCTCTTCATAGTCAATATTTCCCCAGAAATGACCACAACACTGAGTCATGATAATGATGTATCACTTGTCATACATGTTCTTGAACCTCATATAAATGAAATCATATACTGTTTACTTCTTTGTTTTTCACTTCTATTGCAAAACGATATTTTGATATTCATCTATGCTTTTGCATATATCACTTTTTTCACTTATTTTTTGAATATCTCAATAGATGAATATGCTATGGTATTTACTTATCTGTTCTGTTGAGACATTTGTGATTTTTTTTCAGTTTGATGATATTATGAATGAAGCTGTCATGAAAATCTTAATATAAACCTTTTGTTGGGAATGGACTTTCATTTCCCCTAGGTATATAATCTGAGAGTAGAATTTCTAGGTCATAGATTATGTGTATTTTAAGATTTAGTAGATACTGCCAAATATTTTCCCGAAGTGGTTGTGCCAATTTTTACTCCCTCCAGAAATATATGAAATTTTCAGTTGTAAAGTCCATACTTTTGATAAAAATTGTATACTTTTAAGATGTAAATGCCTATTTATATACATATACATGTAGGAATGATGACTACAATAAAGCTAATTAACATATCTTCTTAAATAGCTACCTTGGGTGTGTGTGTGTGTGTGTGTGTGTGTGTGTGTGTGTGATAAAGGCACTTGAAACATACTCTCTTAGCAAATTTCCAGTATTCAATACAGTATTATTAACTATAGTCATCATGCTGTACATTAAGATCTCTAACCTTATTCATTCTATATAGTTGCAGTTTTGTGTGCTTTGGCTAACATATCCTCCATTTTCCCCACCTCCCTGCCCTAATAACCACCTTTTTACTCTCTGCTTCCATGTATTCAGCAAAATCCACACCATGATACTATACTATGTGTGTTGCAGAAAAATAAACTGATATCAGGAATTTCTGTAATGAAGTAACTTCCAGACTGTGTTCCTAGTGCATGGTACATTTTTTGTTTGTTTTGTTTTGTTTACCTTCATATGCACTCACAGGCCTGTATAGTTATTACTGGTGTTCAGATTATCTGATGTCTACAAATCTCATCAATCAATAAAAAGGCTTTTTCATTTGTACTCATTGGACAAATATATTTGAGTACCTGTAGTAAGCCATAAGGATGGGTGCTGAAGTAAGCCAAACAGATGTGGTTTCTGTACTTACGGAGTTCACAATTCTGAGGAGTAAGACAGACAAATAATAGAATGAAGTGGAAATATCCACTGTTTTGCATAAGAATGGTTTCAACATAGATGTGGGGAAGTCATGGAAGGATTTATGAAGGAAGAGATCTCTATCTTAAAGGAAGCCATAAAATTCATCACCCTTACTATGATACATTTGAGTGTGAAAAGTGTATCATTAATAATTACACCAAGATAGTAGGCCAAAAATAGTATGATTATAGGAAAAGTGGAGCATATAGTTAACCTATTTATCTGTGTCTCAAGGATAACTTGGAGTTAACCAGATAAAATGGGAAAGTTGGGAGAAGCATGTTTTAGGCAGAAGGACTAACATATGCAAAGACCAATATATAAGAAATAGTACATAGCAGTAGAAAACTAAACATAGTTTAGTATCAGTAGAGTATAATGTTTAAGATAGAAAGTGATAAAAATGAGGCTGAATGGATAAATAGAGGTCAAATCACATAGGTCTATGTAATAAAAAGTCAGGAATGTGTTTTAAACAGATAACATATCATGAAGTTTACATTTCAGGAAGGTCGCTTGAGTTGTAATATGGAGCACAAATCAGAAGGGAACAAAACGAAAGATTAGTATTTCAATTAGATTGCAACAATATTAGTGAAAGATGGTGAACTACAAAAGTTATTCTAGTGTAGTTGAAGGGATATCAGTAGATTCAGGATACTTACACAGAACTGGTAGTATTTGGTTGTTATTTGCGTATAGGGTTAGAAGGAGGAATAGTGTATGACTAAGATTTGAGGCTTAATCAAATGCATGGATGTTGGTTTTCTTTCCATTTACTGGAATTGGAGGCAAAAAAGAAAGATTTTTGGAGAAAGATAATGAGTTCTGTTTGGGACATATGGAAGAGCCTGTTGATCTTTTGTCCTATATGCCCTCAGCCCACCTCTCAGTTTATTTATCACTAATTTAGATAGTTCCTATGCACACAGACAGCTTCAAGTTCCTGTGTCATTCAACTTCCCCACGGAGATTTCTTGCTCAGTCCACTCTGAGGGCAACTTGGAAGTGCTGGAGCATTAACACTACCAAGGGCAGTTGGAAAACAACCACAGAGCCAGAATCTCTCAAAGAAAAGGATGCAAGTTTCCCATAAACTGAATGTGGGCCACACATGAGAGAGTTGACAAAGGAGTGTCTTCGGTATGATTTTGAAGAGAATAACTGGAGGAGCAAGAAGATATTTGTGGAAGATATATATTTTCAGGAAGCTGAAAATTGTTGTTCCAGATGTCTCTGGAAAGAGTTAAAAGCAAGTAACCAGAATGGGACAGTATTCACTCATTTCAAGGGAATTGTAGATGAGAAATCTCTGGTAATGGGTGGGTGGACTGCATGATTCTGAAGAACTAAAAGCCTTCATGAAAGTCAGCATGCATTAAGTCTGCCCGTCTCAGAGACTACATGAAAACAGATTATAACATTATTAGTCAGGTAAGAATTTTACCACTCATGGGATCTCTTCAGTCTCCTCAAGAACCAACTCTGGAAGTGTACGAAAGCTGGGATAGCTACTAAAAAGGAAGGATTATAGGTAGTATACAAAGATAAAAGTAGCCAAATTGCATATCCTTATCCCCATTGCAAGTGATGAACTTTCAGCAGTCCTGTTTTTTTATTATTGTATGAGACTGAATGCTTTAATTATTGACTAAAAATTCTTTTACAACTAAAGCATGATCAAAAAGTCATGTTGCAAGAAAGGGGGGTTAATCAGAAGGGGGAATGAAACATGAGAGACTATGGACTATGAGAAACAAACTGAGAGCCTCAGAGGGGAGGGGGGTGGGGGATTGGGATAGACCGGTGATGGGTAGTAAGGAGGGCATGTATTGCATGGTGCACTGGGTGTTATACGCAACTAATGAAGCATCGAACTTTACATCGGAATCCGGGGATGTACTGTATGGTGACTAACACAATATAACAAAAAATCATTAAAAAAAAGTCATGTTGCTGTCTCAAATATTCTGTCCAGCTGAATAAAATGTAAGGATGATAAAAATAAAATTACTGTATGATTATATCTCATCAGTAATACTTGTTCAATATACCACTTAAATGTATGTGTACTATTGTTTTTATAAATTCACTATTGAAAATGTACAAGAAGCTTGGGAAGATGGTGGAGTAGGAGGATCTTAAGCTCACCCCATCCCACATTTAGAACTAGATATCATTCACATTCTTGTAAATAAGCCAGAGAGTGATCCAAAGACTGACAGAACAAACTCCACAAGTAAATGTAGAGAAACAGCATGCAAGAGTTTGGGAAGAGCAAACTCAGTAGTCAGGAGCTGCCTGCAGGAGGGAAGGAGCTGTGGGCATAGAGAGGGGAAAGCACCAGGGAGCCAACCCAAGGAAAACAAATCCCCATAGTGTCTGGCTTTGAAAACCATTCCCTGACTTTGTATAACCAGTGGGACATTGGACCTGGAGCCTTAAAAGTCAGCTGACTCAGCACTGGGCCAACCAGGAGGTGAGTGATAGTGGGGTCTCCACCTTTAAAGTGATAGCAGCCTGTGGAAATGCAACATAGAAGCCAGTTTCCACAATCCTTGGGGAAAATGGGAGGAAGATCTGTTTATTCTGATTTTGGAGCATGTTGGGGGACTTCTTCAGAAGCAAAGGAAATGGCAGAATCTATTTTCCTCTTTTGCCCTCCATCATAAACAGGGGGTCACCTGTGGGAAGGCACTGCACAGACACTTGCTACTTAACCTGCTAGCAGTGCACACTACCCTCTCATTCTCCTGAGGACCCACCCACTCCAAGCCCGCTAGCCTTAGCCCTGGGCTCAGCACAAATTTTGTTAACCATGTTTGTATATGCTTGCCCAGCCACCAGGCACACAGACACCACATGCCCCAATTTCCACCACCTCCTCTGCACAGTCACTCCTGTCAACTCCATGCATGGTGACCCTGGCTGCCTCTTCTATATGCCGCATCCCCAGCCACCACCTCCTCCTCCATGCACCATGCCCCTGGCCACCCCCACCACCACTGCTCCCTGGGCCCATAAAGACAACCACACTTCAGGGATCTAGCCTTGGACTAGCAGATTAGCTCAAATTTTGCTAACAACTCCAGAGCCCTGAAGTCATGCCCACTAATAGCAAGCCTACCTGGGTCTCATTAAAACCAGAGACAAAGAACAATCCATAACAGCCAAAGAGTCAGTGCAGACCTCTTGATTGAAAAACAATGTGACTCAGAAACAACAGCAGGACACAAGCAACATACATGGTGCACTCCCTTGAAGTGCCAGATTCTAGTGAACAGGGGATACCTCACTGCACTATAGAACACCTTCTTCATAAAGTCACTGCATTCATGGGCAGAAGACATAGCTGACTTTTCTAACACAGACACGGAGAAGTAGACAAAATAAGGAGACAAAGAAATATATCCCAAATGCAAGAACAGGACAAAATCACAGCAGAAGTTGTAAGTGAAAAAGAAATAAATAATATTCCTGATAGAGAATTTAAAGTAATATTTTTCAAGATACTCACTGGATTTCCAAAAATGGTGGAGGACATCAGTGAGGCCCTTGAAAAGAGATTGAGAGAGAGAGAGAGAGAGAGAGAGAGAGAGAGAGGAAGAACACAATAAATGAAATTAAAAATACAATTGGAGAAATAAATAGCAGGCTACAGGAAGTAGAACAACATATCAGTGACCTGGAGGATAGGGTAATGGAAAGCAATCAAGCTGGGCAGGTGAGAAACAAACAAATATTGCCTAAAAAGAATAGAGTTAGAGAACTCAGTGACTCCATCAAGCATAATAACATTGGCTTAATAGATGTCCCAGAAGGAGAAGAGAGAAAGGAAGACACAAAATGTATATGAAGAAAAAAAAGAGAAGCTAAAACTTCTCCAATCTGGTGAGGGAAACAGAGATTCAGGTTCAGGAGGCACAGAGAGCCCCTAAAAAATTCAACCCAAGAACGCCCATACCAAGACACATAGTAATTGAAATGGGGGAAAAGTGATAAAGAAAGAATTTTAAAGGTTGCAATGGAAAAGTAGACTTTTACATAAAAAGGAATCACCATAAGGTTAACAGCTGACTTTTCAGCAAAAATTTTGCAGGCCAAAAGGGAGTGGAATGATTTATTCAAAGTTCTGAGAGGGAAAAATATACTGCCAAAAATACTCTATCCACCAAGGTTAACATTCAGAATAGAAGAAGAGATAAAGAATTTCCCAAACAAAAAGTTAAAAGAATTTATGACCACTAAACCAGCCATACAGGAAATGTTAGCAGGAACTCTGTGAGTGGAAAATAAGAAAACTGTAAATAAGAGTAAGAAAAATAGGGAGCACAAAAGCAAAATTAAAAATGTGTTCTTGTGAAAAACAATCAAGAGTACAACAAAATAAAAATATGTAAAATATGTTACCAAATATCTGAAACTTGGAAGGGAGAGGAGCAAAGAATGAGTTTAATATTAAGCAACTATCAGCTTAATACAGACTACTATATGCAGAAAATGTTAGCTATAAACCAAATGGTAACCACAAATCAAAAAAGAGTAATATATTTGCAAAAAAGTAAAGAGTAAGGAATCCATGTATATCACTAAGGGAAACCAGCAAACCATGAAAGAGAGAAAGAGAAGAAAGGGGGATGTTAACACCCCACTTACATCAATGGACATATCTAAACAGAAAATCACAGAAAGAATGACCTTGAATGACACACTGGAACAGATGGATTTAACAGATATATTTCCCTTGCCATGGAATACATATTTAGAAAAATGTTGCTATGGCCAATGTCAGAAACATTAATGCCCTAGCTCTCTTCTAGGATTTTTTTTATTTGAGGGAGAGAGAGAGAGAGAGAGAGAGGGAGGGAGAGAGAGAGAGAGAGAGTAGGGGGAGGGACAGAGGGAGAGAATCTTCAAGCAGACTCCCCATTCAGTGAGGACCATGACACAGGGTTTGATCTCATGACCCATGAGATCATGACCTGAGCCAAAACCAAGAGTGGTAAGTTTAACCAATTGAGCCACTCAGGTGTCCCTCTTCTAGGTTTTCATTGTTTCAGGTCTCACATTTAGGTTTTTTCCATATTGAGTTTATTTGTGTTTATGGTGTAAAAATGTGGTCCAGTTTCATTCTTTTGCATGTAGCTGACCAGTTTTCCCAACACCGTTTGTTGAAAAGACTGTCTTTTTCCCATTGGATATTCTTTCCTGCTTTGTCAAAGATTAATTCACCATATAATTATGGGTTTATTTCTCAGTTTTCTATTCTGTTCTATTGATCTATGTGTCTGTTTTGTGCTAATACCATACTGTTTTGATTACTACATCTTTGCAGTATAACTTGAAGTCTAGAATTGAGATACCCTTAGCTTTGATTTGCTTATTTATGTTTTTTTATATAATATTTTTTTATTATGTTAGTCACCATACAGTACATCCCTAGTTTTTGATGTTAAGTTCCATGATTCATTACTTGTGTATAACACCCAGTGCACCATGCAATACATGCCCTCCTTACTACCCATCACCAGCCTATCCCATTCCCCACCCCCTCCCCTCTGAAGCCCTCAGTTTCCCAGAGTCCATAGTCTCTCATGGTTCATTCCCCCTTCTGTTTACCCCCCCCTTTCTTCTTCCCTTTCTTCTCCTACCGATCTTCCTGGTTTCACTCATTTATAGAACATAAGAAGTTGATTTGCTCATTTAAAATTCCTTTAGCTATTCAGGTTCTTTTGTGGATCCATATAAATTTTAGGAATTTTTGTTCTAGCTATGTGATAGCTATTTGTAATAGCGATTGCATTAAATGTGCTGATTGCTTTGGGTAGTATAGACATTTTGACAATATTTGTTCTTCAAATCCATTAGTATGGAATGTCTTCCCATTTCTTCGTGTCACCCTCAGATTCTTCCATCAATGTTTTATACTTTTCAGAGTACAATTGGCATATATAGACAATGGAATATAATTAATCCATAGAAGAGAATGAGATATTACCATTTGCAATAACACAGATTGATCTACAAGGCATTATCCTAAGTGAAATAAGTTAGATAGAGAAACACAAATATTATATAATTTCACTTAAAAGAGTATTCTAAAAACATAAAATCAAAGAAATAAAAATAAACAAACAAATAAACAAAAAACAGACTCTTCAATACAGAGAATAAATTGATGGTTGCCAGAGGGATGAGTGAAGGGATGGGTTAAATAGATAAAAGGGATTAAGAGTTACAAGCTTCCAATTATAAAATAAATAGGTCACAGAGATGAAAAATACAGCATAGGGAATATAGTCAATAATAATGTAATAACATTGGGTGGTGACAGATGGTGACTGCACTTATCATGGTGAGCATTCAATATTGTATAAGAGTTGTTGAATCAATATGTTGCACACCTGAAAACATTACAACATTGTATGCTAATTATATTTCTATAAAAATTTATTAGGGATATCTAACTTGTCCTTTTTTTTCATTTCAGTACGTACAGCTCTATCTCGTTCTTTTCATTGCTGTATATTATATAATTGTGCTATAATTAATGTAACTACTTCTTTAATGGTGAAAATTAAAGTTTTATCTGTTTACTACTACAAATGCTGCTGTAAACATATAAAAATTGTCTCTTTCACTCTCTCACACACACATTATACACATATACACACAATATATATATCCCTGTTTTTGTCAATCTGTGAAGTAGGATAAATTTTTAGAAGCAGAATTATTTAATAAAATGGCAAGCACATTTTATATTTTATAGACACTTCTATATTACTTTCTGAAAAAGATTTTACCTATCCACATTTTTGAGATTTTAAAATATGTCCACAAATTCTTTGCTACTCCTCTCCTCAAAAGGAAGGAGTTTTATTTTACACCAGTGAGTGTGGGCTATACTTAGTAACTCTTCCTTCAAATAAAGTGTGACGAAAGTGAGGATGTGGGACTTCTGAGACTCTACAGTAAAAAGCATTGGGTTTTTCTCCTCTTCTTATGTCACTCTTCTTGGGGAAAGTCAGCTGTCATTTTATCAGAATGCTTAATGAAATTTATGGAGAGGTCCATGTTGTGAGTAAATTGGGTCTCATGCCAATAGTTAGCAAGGAACTGAGATTATCAGCCATGTGAGTGACCAATCTTGGAAGTGAATCCACCAGGAGACCTAGACAATGTCTTCAGTGCAATCTTCTGAAAAACCTCAAGCCAGATCAACCCATCTAAGCCACTCCTGATTTTCTATCCCACAAAACCTGAGAGAACAAATGTGTATTGTTTTAAGATGCAAACTTTTTAGGAAATATTTTACACAGGAACCAATAATTAATAATCATATTTTCAACAACAGTATGTAATGTACTTTTTTCCTTATACCTTGGAAAATATCAATCCTTCATTTATCACTTTTGTAAATTTAATAAGAAAAACAAATTTAAATGAACATGACTCTTGCCCATATTTCCAACCTCTAATTATTGGGGTGTCTAATGCTTGGTTTTTGAAGTAATTCTCTTCTTTACATTCACTTCCTTAGGAATTTATTTGATCTCATGGCTTGAAAATTTAATTACATACTTACAAATCTCAAATTTATATCTCTAGTCCTAACCTCACTTATTCAACTGCCTACTCAATGCCTCCACTTGGAGGTCTAATATGTCTAAAATATTCTAACTAAACAAAATTTCTGACCTTCCCTTGTATACACATGTATCTGTATATATCTGATACACCTGTAGTTTTCTGTGTCTCGGTAAATGGCAACTCTATCAAGTTGCTTAAGCTAAAAATCTTGGAATTACCCTTGTTTTTTCATTGGCAAATCTTGGGTATACCTTCAGAAGATTTTAAAAAACCAACTACTTTTTACCACTTTCTCTTCCATTTTCTTTGTCCAAGCTACTACTCTCCTAAATAGTTTCCCTACTTTCACCCTTGCTCCCTAGAATTTATACCCTACATAAGTAGCAATGTTGATCTTTCAAAACACATCATGTCCATTTTCTGCTGAAAATCCTCTAATATCTTCCCATTCTATCCAGAATAAAAACCAAAGTCCTATAATGACCTACAAATGCTTTCTCTAATTTTGTCTCCTACTATAAGTCACCTTGCTTGCTTCATTCAGCCACACTGGCCACATAGTGGTTACTGCAAGCTGCAATGCAAGTTTCTGCCTCAGGACCATTTGATGAAGTTATCTCTTTCTTAATAATCTATAAGTACACTTGTATTTAAAAATCTTTGTCATCAAATTCTCGCAATTCTTGTATAACAAATGCGACTGGTCTTCCAAAAGAAAAGAGAAAGGACCCAGATTATTAAAATTATGAATGAAAAAGGAGAGGTCATGACGAACACCACTGAAATTGGAAGGATTATTAGAAATTTTTATCAACACCTATATGCCAATAAACTAAGCAATCTGGAAGAGATGGAATCCTTCCTGGAAACCTATAAACTACCAAGATTGAAACCGGAAGAAATTGATTTCTTAAACAGGCCAATTAATTATGAAGAAATTGAGTCAGTGATAAACAACCTTCCAAATAACAAAACTCCAGGCCCGGACGGTTTTCCTGGGGAATTCTACCAAACATTCGAAGAAGAAATAATACCTATTCTCCTAAAGCTATTTCAAAAAATAGAAACAGAAGGAAAGCTACCAAACTCATTCTATGAGGCCAATATTACCTTGATCCCCAAACCAGGCAAAGACCCCCTCAAAAAGGAGAATTACAGACTGATCTCCCTAATGAATATGGACGCCAAAATCCTCAACAAGATACTTGCTAATAGAATCCAACAGTACATTAAAAGGATTATCCATCACGATCAAGTGGGATTCATACCTGGGATGCAAGCGTGGTTCAATATTCGCAAATCAATCAGCGTGATACATCATATCAACAAGAAAAGACTCAGGAACCATATGATCCTCTCAATCGATGCCGAAAAAGCATTTGACAAAATACAGCATCCTTTCCTGATTAAAACCCTTCAGAGTGTAGGAATAGAAGGTACATTTCTCAATCTCATAAAAGCTATCTATGAAAAGCCTACTGTAAATATTATTCTCAATGGGGAAAAGCTGGAAGCCTTTCCCTTAAGATCAGGAACTCGACAAGGATGCCCACTCTTGCCACTATTATTCAACATAGTACTAGAAGTCCTTGCAACAGCAATCAGACAACAAAAAGGGATCAAAGGTATTCAAATCGGCAAAGAAGAAGTCAAAATGTCTCTCTTCGCAGATGACATGATACTCTATATGGAAAACCCAAAAGAAGCCACTCCCAAACTATTAGAAGTTATAGAGCAATTCAGTAACGTGGCGGGATACAAAATCAATGCTCAGAAATCAGTTGCATTTCTATACACGAATAACGAGACTGAAGAAAGAGAAATTAGGGAATCCATCCCATTTACAATAGCACCAAAAACCATACGTTACCTTGGAATTAACTTAACCAGACACGTAAAGGACCTATATTCTAGAAACTATAAATCACTCTTGAAAGACATTGAGGAAGACATAAAAAGATGGAAAGATATTCCATGCTCATGGATCGGAAGAATTAACATAGTTAAAATGTCCATGCTACCCAGAGCAATCTACACTTTCAATGCTATCCCGATCAAAATACCAAGGACATTTTTCAAAGAACTGGAACAAACAGTCCTTAAATTTGTATGGAAACAGAAAAGGCCCCGAATCTCCAAGGAACTGTTGAAAAGGAAAAACAAAGCTGGGGGCATCACAATGCCGGATTTCGAGCTGTACTACAAAGCTGTGATCACAAAGACAGCATGGTACTGGCACAAAAACAGACACATAGACCAATGGAACAGAATAGAGAGCCCAGAAATGGACCCTCGGCTCTTTGGGCAACTAATATTTGATAAAGCAGGAAAAAACATCCGGTGGGAAAAAGACAGTCTCTTCAATAAATGGTGCTGGGAAAATTGGACAGCTACATGCAAAAGAATGAAACTTGACCACTCTCTCACACCATACACAAAAATAAACTCCAAATGGATGAAAGACCTCGATGTGAGACAGGAATCCATCAAAATTCTAGAGGAGAACATAGGCAGCAACCTCTACGACATCGGCCAAAGCAACCTTTTTCATGACACATCCCCAAAGGCAAGAGAAACAAAAGATAAAATGAATTTATGGGACTTCATCAAGATTAAAAGTTTCTGCACATCCAAGGAAACAGTCAGAAAAACTAAGAGGCAGCCCACGGAATGGGAGAAGATATTTGCAAATGACACTACAGATAAAGGACTGGTATCCAAGATCTACAAAGAACTTCTCAAACTCAATACACGAGAAACAAATAAACAAATCAAAAAATGGGCAGAAGATATGAACAGACACTTTTCCAATGAAGACATACAAATGGCTAACAGACACATGAAAAAATGTTCAAAATCATTAGCCATCAAGGAAATTCAAATCAAAACCACACTGAGATACCACCTTACGCCAGTTAGAATGGCAAAAATAGACAAGGCAAGAAACAACAATTGTTGGAGAGGATGTGGAGAAAGGGGATCCCTCCTACATTGTTGGTGGGAATGCAAGTTGGTACAGCTACTCTGGAAAACAGTGTGGAGGTCCCTTAAAAAGTTAAAAATTGAGCTACCCTATGATCCAGCCATTGCACTACTGGGTATTTACCCCAAAGATACAGACGTAGTGAAGAGAAGGGCCATATGCACCCCAATGTTCATAGCAGCAATGTCCACAATAGCTAAATCGTGGAAGGAGCCGAGATGCCCTTCAACAGATGACTGGATTAAGAAGTTGTGGTCCATATATACAATGGAATATTACTCAGCTATCAGAAAGAACGAGTTCTCAACATTTGCTACAACATGGACAGCACTGGAGGAGATAATGCTAAGTGAAATAAGTCAAGCAGAGAAAGACAACTATCATATGATTTCTCTCATCTATGGAACATAAGAACTAGAATGATCAGTACGGGAAGAAAGGGATAAAGAAAGGGGGGTAATCAGAAGGGGGAATGAAACATGAGAGACTATGGACTATGAGAAACAAACTGAGGACTTCAGAGGGGAGGAGGGTGGGGGAATGGGATAAGCTGGGGATGGGTAGTAAGGAGGGCACGTATTGCATGGTGCACTGGGTGTTATACACAACTAATGAATCATCGAGCCTTACATCGGAAACCGGGGATGTACTGTATGGTGACTAACATAATATAATAAAAAATCATTAAAAAAAAAAAAAAAAAAA
>NW_024423319.1:54495173-54503813 GCF_017311325.1 Ursus maritimus
CTGCTTTGTCAAAGATTAGTTGCCCAAAGAGCCGAGGGTCCATTTCTGGGTTCTCTATTGTGCTCCATTGGTCTATGTGTCTGTTTTTGTGCCAGTACCATGCTTTCTTTGTGATCACAGCTTTGTAGTAGAACTTGAAATCTGGCATTGTGATGCCCCCAGCTTTGTTTTTCCTTTTCAACAATTCCTTGGCGAATCTGGGCCTTTTCTGGTTCCACACAAATTTAAGGGCTGTTTGTTTCAGTTCTTTGAAAAATGTCATTGGTATTTTGATCAGGATAGCACTGAATGTGTAGATGGCTTTGGGTAACATGGACATTTCAACTATGTTAATTCTTCTGATCCACGAGCATGGAATATTTTTCCATCTTTTAGTGTCTTCTTCAATGTCTTTCAAGAGTAATTTGTAGTTTCTAGAATATAGATCCTTTACATCTCTGGTTAAGTTAATTCCAAGATAACGTATGATTTTTGGTGATATTGGAAATAGAATGGATTCCCTAATTTCTCTTTCTTCAGTCTCATTGTTCATGTATAGAAATGCAACTGATTTCTGAGCATTGATTTTGTATTCTGCCACATTTCTGAATTGTTCTATAACGTTTGGAAGTGGATTCTTTTGGGTTTTCCATATAGAGTATCATGTCATCTGTGAAGAGAGACAGTTTGACTTCTTCTTTGGCGGTTTGGATACCTTTTATCCCTTTTTGTTGTCTGATTGCTGTTGCAAGTACTTCTAGTACTATGTTGAATAATAATGATGAGAGTGGGCATCCTTGTCATGTTCCTGATCTTAAGGGAAAGGCTTACAGCTTCTCCCCATTAAGAATGATATTTGCTGTAGGCTTTTCATAGATAGTTTTTATGAGATTGAAGAATGTACCCTCTATCCCTACATTTTGAAGGGTTTTAATCAGGCAAGGATGCTGTATTTTGTCAAATGCTTTTTCGGCATCAATTGAGAGGATCATATTATACTTGACTCTTTTATTGTTGGTATGATCTATATCACTGATAGATTTGCTGATGTTGAACCATGCTTGCATCCCAGGGATGAATCCAACTTTGTCATGATGGATAATCCTTTTAATGTACTGTTGGATCCTATTAGCTCAGATCTTTTTGAGAATTTTGGTGTCCATATTCATCAGGGATATTGGTCTGTAATTCTCCTTTTTGATTGGGTCTTTGCCTGGTTTGGGTATCAAGGTAATATTGGCCTCATAGAATGAGTTTTGTAGTTTTTCTTCTGTTTCTATTTTTTGAAACAGCTTTAAGAGAATAGGCATTATTTCTTCTTTGAATGTTTTGTAGAATTCCCCAGGGAATCCATCAGGCTTTGGAGTTTTGTTTTTTGGAAGGTTTTTAATCACTGCTTCAATCTCTTCATAATTATTTGGCCTGTTTAAAAAATCAATTTATTCCTGTTTCAGTCTAGGTAGTTTATAGGTTTCCAGGAAGGCCTCCATCTCTTCCAGGTTGCTTAATTTATTGGCATAAAGCTGTTGATAAACGTTTCTAATAATCCTTCCTATTTCATTGATGTTGGTTGTGACCTCTCCCTTTTCATTCATAATTTTATTAACTTGGGTCCTTTCTCTATTCTTCTGGATAAGCCTTGCCAGTGGCTAATCTATTTTATTTATTCTTTCAAAGAACCAGCTTCTATTTCTGCTGATCTGCTCTACTGTGCTCCTGGTTTCTAATTCATTGATCTCTGCTCTAATCTTGATCAACTGCTTTCTCGTGCTTGGATTAGGCCTATTCTTCTGTTGCTGTTCCAGCTTCTTGAAGTGACAATATAAAAACTGCATTTTAGATTTTTCTATTCTTTTGAGTGAGGCTTCGATGGCTATGTAATTCCCCCTTAGGACTGCCTTTGCAGTATCCCATAGGTTTTGGACCATTGTGTTTTCATTCTCGTTGGTCTGCATACATTGTTTAAATTGATTTTTGATTTCCTGGTTTATCAAATCATTCTTGAGCAGGATGGTTCTTCGTCTCCAAGTGTTTGAGTCTTCCAAATTTTTCCTTGTGATTGAGTTCCAATTTCAAAGCATTGTGGTCTGAGAATATACAGGGAATAATTTCAGTCTTTTGGTGTTGGTTGAGACATGTTTTGTGACCCAGCATACTGTCTATTCTGGAGCATGTTCCATGTGCATTTGAGAAGAATGAGTATTCTTTTTTTCTGGGGTGTAGTGTTCTATATATATCTATGAGGTCCATCTGGTCTAATATGGCATTCAAAGCTCTTGTTGCTTTGTTGATTTTCTGCTTAGGTGATCTGTCTATTGCTGATAGTGGAGTGTTGAGGTCCCCTACTATTAACACATTTTTATCTATATGTCTCTTTATTCTGTTTAAGAGTTGGCTTGTGTATCTTGCTGCTCCCCTGTTGGGGGCATAGATATTTATAATTGTCATATCCACTTGTTGGATACATCCTTTAAGAATAATATAGTGTCCTTCTCTATCTTTAACTACCGTCTTCAGTTTAAAATCCAATCTGTCTGATATGAGAATTGCCACCTCAGCTTTCTTTTGAGGTCCATCGGCATGAAGAATGGTTTTCCATCCCTTCACTTTCAGTCTGGATGTATCTTTAAGTTCAAAATGAGTCTCTTATAGCCAGCAAATGGATGGGTCATGTCTTTTTATCCAATCTGCCACCCTTTGGCCTTTTATGGGAGCATTTAGGCCATTCACATTGAGAGTGATTATTGAGAGATATGATTTTTATGATGCCATGTTGCCTGTAAAGTCTTTTTTTCTATAGATTGTAAATTTCTGTTCTGTATCACTCTTGGGGCCTTTTTACATTTATAGAACCCCCTTAATATCTCCTGTAGGGCTGGTTTCGTGGTTATGAAATTGGTCAGTGATTGGCGATTCTGGAAGGTCCTTATCTCTCTATCAATTCTGAATGATAGCCTTGTTGGATAAAGGATCCTTGGCTGCATGTTTTTCTCTGAAAGAGTTTTAAAAATGCCCCCCAACCCTTTCTCTCTTTCCACGTGTGTAGACAGGTCTGACATAATTCTGAAAACTTTGCCTTGGTACGTGAGAAATTTCTTTGCCCTGGCCGCTTTCAATACTGTATCCTTGGATCTAATATTTGCGAAATGCACTATGACGTGACGTGGCGTAGGTTTGTTGTGGTTGAGCTTGGGAGGGGTCCTCTCTGCCTCTTGGACACGAATGCTTTTTTCCTTTGCCAGATTAGGGAAGTTTTCAGCTATAATTTGTTCACTTATCTCTTATAGACCTCTCTCTTTCTCCACCCCCTCAGAGTTGCCAATGATTCTGACATTGGAATGTTTCATTAAGTCAGTGATCTCCCATAATCTACATTCTTGAGATTGGATTTTTTTGAGCTAAGTTTCTGTTTTAGGGTTGTCTTCTACCAACCCATCCTCCAATTTGCCAATTCGTTCTTCTGCCTCATTTACCCTGGCCATCAGAGTATCTATTTTTGACTGCATTTGATTCATATTATTCTTAATTTCTGCCACATTCCCTCTCATTTCCACCCTCAGAGATTCTATATTCTCATTAATATTTTCGTTAATACTTTTTTCAAGTCTAAACATCATCTTGACCATCGTTGCTCTGAATTCCATTTCTGATAATTTGGTTATATCCATATCCATTAGTTCTGTGGCAGAGGCCACAGACTCATTGTCTTTTTTCCTGGGGGGGATTTCTCCTTCTCATCATTCTGATGAGGAGAGGTTGTGGGGTTGTCCAGAGCCCAAATTATTGACCAGGACCCATGCAGTGTGCACTTGTTTTATAGGGACCTGAGGGATGTGGGCTTCTTGATTTTTCAGCCTGCCTTCTGGGGGAGGGGCCTGCTGCGCCGATACTCAGGCTACCCTGTTTGGGTAGAGTCTCCCTCTCCCCTTCATGGGGGAATGGGGATGGGCACACTGTGAGTCAGTATTTCTATCCTTTTGTTCTCTGGTGGCTTTCTCTGGCGGCTTGCTCTGCCTCTTCTGAGATTCAGAGCAGCAGTGGCCGAATCCCAGCCTCTGTCTCAGAACAGAGAGATCGCAGTCCGCTTTCCCCTGAGCTCTTCTGGCTATGTTAACACTGTTTCTGTTGGTGCTGCTAAACTCTACGGTGTCTCAGGATGTGCGCCCCACAGCTGGTGTCCCAGCCCTCACTTCCAGGGCCGGCACATCTCTGTCCTTTGTGTTTCTAACACTGCCAGCCACCCCTGCGTGCTCTGGAACTCCTTTTCAGTGTGGTTCACACACACTCCGGAGCTCTGGTTTTCAGACTGATTGCTTGCTTGCTCCCCGGCTCATGGTCTAAGTCTGCTCTCTCGCTGGTGCTGGTCTGTGAGTCAGCCCACTCCCCAGTGCAGGTGACTACTGTTCCCTGCGCCCTAATGCGTTGGCTCCCTCCCCTTTCCGTTTATCTTTCGATATTTGTGTGTGGATTCATGGCTCCCTGTTTCGTACCTCAATACTCAGTGCTGGAGATGTTCATTTGTAGAGATCCAGGTGTATCTTCCTGCATCTCAGGCTGATCCCGTGGGTGTTCAGGATGGTCTGGTACCTATCCTGCTTGACTCAGGGGACCAGTTAAAAAAGGGGACCCCTAGTCTTCCACCATCTTAGCTCCTCCATTTCTTGCTTTTGAGGTAAGCTTGTATAGCCATAAACTTTCCTCTTAGAACAACACTTCCAGCATCCCCGATATTTTTCCATTTTATCTTCATTTTCATTTGTCTCCATGTAATTTATTTCTTTTTTATTTTTTGGTTAACTCATTTATTGTTTAATAGAATGTTATTTAACCTCAAAGTGTTTGTGCTCTTTCCAAGTTTTTCTTGTTGTTGATTTCTAGTTTCATAACTTTGTGGTCAGAGAAGATGCATGGTATTACTTCAATCATTTTGATTTGTTGAAAATTTTTTGGTGGCCTAATACATGATCTATTCTGGACAATATTCCATATACGCCTGAAAAGAATGTGTATTCTGACCTTTTAGGATGGAATGTTCTGAACATGTCTGTTAAATCCACCTGGCCTCGTGTGTCCTTCTAAATAATTGTTTCCTTATTTATTTTCTGATTGGATGGTCTGTTCATCTATGTAAGTGAGGAGATAAAGTCCCACACTATTATTGTATTACTAGTGATTAGTTCTTCTTTGTGTGTTATTAACTATTTTATGTATTTGTGTGGTCCTATGTTGGGTGCATATATATTTAAATTTTTTATCTTCTTTTGGATTGTCCTCTTTATTATCATATAGTGCTCTTCTTTTTCTCTTATTACCATCTTTGTTTTAAAGGCTAATTTTTCTGATATAAGAATTGCTACTTAGGCTTTCTTACAATATCCTTTTGCGTGATAAATATTTCTCCACTTTCAGTGTGCAGGTGTCTTTCTATTGAAAATTAGTCTCCTGTAGGCAGCATATAGATGGGTCTTATTTTGTTATCTATTCTGTTGCAATATGTCTTTTGATTGGAGCATTTAGTCCATTTACATTAAAAGTAATTATTGGTAGATACATATTTTTTCGCCATTCCATTTCTTATTTTGTGGTTATTTCTGAAGTTTTTTTCTACTCTTTTTTTCTCTTTCTTTCATGGTTTGCTTTACTGATATATTTGAATTATTTTGTCTTTATTTATGCATATCTATTAGTGAGTTTTGGTTTTTAGCATTGTATATAACAACTTCTGCATATAGCAGTGTATATTACATCGATGATTATTGAAGTTTGAACTCATTTTTTTCTCCTCTCCCCCCCCAAGTTTTAGGTATATGGTATTACATTTTACATACTTTTATTTTGTGAATTTCTTGATTGATTGTTTACAGAAATATTCATTTTTACTGCTTTTGTTTTTCCTACTTTCATACTGTCACTTTTGGTTACTCCTTTGCACTCAAAAATTTTCCTTTAACATTTCTTGAAGGGCTGGCTTAGTGGTCATGAACACCTATAGATTCTGTTTTTCTGGGAAACTCTTTATCTCTCTATTCTGAGAGATAGCCTTGCTGGATAGAGTATTCTTGACTGAAGATTTTTCCCATTCAGTGCTTTGAATATATCATGTCACTGTCTTCTAGCTTGGAATGTTTCTGCTGAAAAATCCCCTCATAGCTTTATGGGGTTTTCCTTGTATGCAACTATCTTCTTTTGTCTTGTTGCTTTGATTTTTTTTCTTTATTACAATTGGCCTGCTTTTATATATTTTGATGAGAGTTCTCTGTACCTCCTGGATCTGAATGTTGGTTTCCTTCCCCAGATTAGGCAAGTTCTCAGCTATTATTTGTTCAAATAAATTTTCTGCCCCTTTTCTTTCTTTCTTCCTTTCTCTCTTCTTCTTCTTCTTCTTCTTCTTCTTCTTCTTCTTCTTCTTCTTCTGGGACTTCTATAATACAAATGCTATCACATTTAACGGAGTCACTGAGTTCCCTGTCTATTCTTGTTTTGCAAAATTATTTTTCTCTCCTTTGTTCATCTTGATTACTTTCCATTATTCTGTCTTCTAGGTCATTAATTTGTTTCTCTGCTTCTTCCATCTTGCTGTTCATTACATTAATTGTGTTTCTAATCTCATTTATTGCACTTTTCATCTCTGATTTGTTCTTTTTCTTTCTGTGTTAAGGGTTTCACTGATATCTTCCGGTCTTTTCTCAAGGCCAGTGAGTGTCTTTATTATAATTGCTTTAAATACTCCATCATGCATGTTACTTACATCTGTTTCAGTTAAAACTCTGGGTTGGGCCTTGTCTTATTCTTTTACTTGGGACAAATTTCTCTGTCTTCTCATTTTGTCTGCGTCTATTTATGTTTGTCAGAAATATCAGCTACATCTCCTGCTCTTGAGGGTAATGACCTTATGAAGAACAGTGCCCTGTGATGTAGTTTCCCCTATTCCCCAGGGCCTGACCCTTCTGGGAGTGCCTGCAGTGTGTGCTTCATGTGCTTTGCTGATTTATCCGCTCTGTTTTATCTTTAGGCCAGTAGTCTGTGGAGGTTTTTTTAAAATTATTTTTAATTTTTCCTGATTTGGGCAGTGCTGGGTCTTGGCCTGAATCTGGCAAGTTTTAACTAGGTGTGGTCCAGTGTCCTTGTGAAAAAAGACTTGTCACCACTGCCACCAGAACTTAGGGCCTGAAAATCCCAGGGTTGGGAGACAGGGTGAGGGCAAGGGGTTTGGGCTGGTCATCTGGGGAGTGGGCCTATAGAGATGGGACTGATGCAAGTGTGACTGGGAAGGACAGTTCCAGTGAAGTGGGGGAAGCAGTGTTGGTGTAAGAAAGTTAGGAAGTTAGGTATTGAGTATTAGCACTGTGCTGGTTCCTGCAGTTGATGTTGTGCTTATGTTGAGGGAGAAAGAAGGAACATGGCACCTGCCAGTTCCTTTATTTCTAGAGGGGTCTCTCCATGAAAGCTGCTTCTCTGGAACATGCTCTGAGATGAGCAAATAACCTTCCCACCATGTGCTCTAGGTACTCTTCAGATTGTTGTTTCCATGCTATATATCTGTGGGATCTTTGCCCTCCCTTCTTTTCAAGAGCAGCTCCAGTGCCCTCCCTGAGCCAAGCCTGCTGACCTTTAATACTCCAGTCCTTAGGCCCTGCCAGTTGCAATAAATCATGAAATTCGACTCTTCTCTCTTTCCAAGCCAATTGCTTTGGGTATCTGTCTTCTCCATGTAGACTCCCTTGTGTGTTTGTCTTCCAGACTAGCCACGGCTTCCTCCCCAATATAGCGGCCACAATCTATTTCTCTCTGAAACTGCAACTCTGCACTTCCTATCGTTTCCAATGTGACCTGTTTTCTACCTTTGGTTGTGGAGTTCGTTCTGTCAGTCTTCAGGTCAATTTCTGGCATATTTAAGTGATTTAATAGCTGTCTAGTTGTGTGTGAGATGAAGCAAGCCTAGGGTCCTTCTATTCCACCTCCATCTTCCCTTCCCAATACTTTTGTTTCTTTAATTTTTAAACCAGAATTTTAATTGATTTACTCANNCTACCACTTTAATATTATACTACTCTAAGTTTAACTATATTTAATTTTACCAATGAGTTTTATATTTTCATATGTTTTCCTGTTAGTAATTATTGTCATTTAATTTCAGCTTGAAGGACTCCAGTTAACATTTGTTTTAATCTAGTTTATTGGTGATGAACTCTTTCGTCTTCAGTTTGTATGGAAAACTCTTCATCTCTTCTTCAATTCTGAAAGACAACTTTTCTAAGTAGAGTATTATTGGGTATTAGGTTTTTTATTTGTTTGTTTTTTCATTTTTGTTTTGTTTTGTTTTTTGTTTTTTGTTTTTTTACATTGAATATATTTCCCCAGTCCCCCTGGTCTGCAAGTTTTATGGTTAAAAATCAACTCGGAGCTGCTTTCCTCTTGTTGCTTTTAACATCTTCCCTTGTCTTTATTTTTTTACTTTTAATTATAATGTGTCTCAGTGTGGGTCTTTTGGCTTCACCTCTTTTGGTAGTCTTTGAGCTTCCTGGATCTGGATGTCTGTTTCTTTCTCCAGGTTAGGAAATTTTTCAGCCAGTACTACTTTGAATAAGCATTCTGTTGCTTTCTCTCTCTCTCTCTCTCTCTCTCTCTCTCTGTCTCTGTCTCTCTCTCTCTCTCTCTCTC
>NW_024423319.1:54503823-54541994 GCF_017311325.1 Ursus maritimus
TCTCTCTCTCTCTCTCTCTCTCCTTCTTGGATCCCTAGAATGCATATATTGGTCTGTTTATGGTGTCCCATAAATCTCTCAAACTATCTTTACTCTTTTTCATTACTTATTTTTTCTTAGTGCTTCTATGATTGGATGAATTCCACTACCCTATCTTAAAGTTTGCTGGTACATTTTTTTCACCTGTTGTAGTCTGTTACTGAAACCCTTCCATTGGATTTCTGTACGCAGTTAATGTATTCTTTAGATCTATAATTTTTGTTTGGTATTTTTTAGGGTTTTCTATTTATTTGTGGAAATTCTCACTTTGTTCATGCCTTAATTCTGACCTTGTGAGCATCTTTATAATGGTTATTTTGAAGTGTCTAGCAGATAAATCAGTTATTTCTGTTTCACTAAGATTGATTTCTAGAAATTTTTCTTTTTCTTTTGTTTAGAACATATTCTCCTGTGTTCTCATATTTCTTGTCTCTTCGTGTTAGTTTCTTTGCTTTAGATAAAACAACCAACTCTTGCAGTCTTGATTTAGTGGTTTTTGTGCAGGAATTAAACCTTTTAAATCAGCCTGACCCAAGCTCCTGGTTGTCCTTCAAACTTTTGTGATTTTCTAAGCCATCATCTTTATTTGTAATGTCTCTCAGTAGTTGAGGGTGTGTCAAGACTAATCAGTGTCCCAAAGGAGAGGATTACAGTTAACACCTCAGTTCAGGCTTATTAGTACTTACTCCTAAGTCAGCAACTGGAAAATTATGTAATTTAGGCCCTTTCAATGAGAAAGTGTGAGATAGGCATTCTTTCATGTTGCCTCTGTGCTGAGCTCAGGTGTACAGTCATGGCAAGTTCCTCTTGTGCACATTTAGAAACTGTTTTTTGTTGTTGTTGTTTTCTATGGTTCTATGAGATTTGAGAGTGCCAGTGCCACCTATTAGAGCTAGGTTATTTGGGGGCTCATTTCTTGTGTGAAAGCTATAACAGTTGGGACACTAAATGTGTGGACAAGATCTTCTGGTGACTTGGTTTTGTTGTTGGAGCAAGCTGGTGGAAGAAGATGGGATAAGTGTTCAGGCTTTCCTGGGCTCCAGGAAGGATTGCAACCAGCCCTTAAATGCATGTTAAAGTAGTCAGACCCTCAGGCAGCAGCTTATAAAGTATGCAGTCAAAATCTTTTCAGCAAATACTGAGAAGTAGGCATTTTCACTACTCTTTTGTGTTCAGTTTTAGAATAACCATAATGAGTGCTTGTATGCCCTGTTAATAACAACTTCTCCTTCTTCTTCTTCTTCTTCTTCTTCTTCTTCTTCTTCTTCTTCTTCTTCTTCTTCTTCTGCTATAGTTCTGTGGGTGTCTCGAGTGCAAGGCTTTTTGACTTTTCAGAGCTATTTCAGGGGTCAGGGTTCCATCTCTTGGGTGGGAGTCTTCAAATTTGGGAGAATAGATGTGTGGTCTAAATGCTTCAGTACTCTGAGAAACGTGGGAAGTTGGGAGTTCCCTCCCAATTGTATTGCATTCTGCTGGTAATGTGGTTTATGGTGAGAGAGTGTCTCAACCTTTCCTACCTGTTTTGATGAAGGTATTTTCTCATTCTTCGGATGTGTAGGAGTCACCCATCTATTTTCTGGATTTTTTTTCAGAAGTTGCTCCATGTGTATTTGTAAATTCAGCACCTAATGGGAGAGGAAAGTTTAGGAGCCTGTATGCCACCATATTGGTCCCTAAAAAGTTATTATTCTTTCTTCATATATAAATTATTCTAATCCCTTCATGAGCTGATTTTAAGATTTTCTAATTTATATTTTATTTTCAGAAGTTTGACTGGCATGTGCCCAGATTAATCCTGGATTCTGCAGAGATTTTTGCAGTTTTGAATATAATTTGGAAAATATTTGCCATGATTTCCTCAACTTTTTCCTGCCCTATTTTCCTGCCCTATTTTCCTTTCTTCTCTTTTTAGGTTTTTAATTACAGGTATTTTCAACCACTTGATATTGTTCCACAGATTATTTTGTTTTATTTGAACTTTTTACATTTATTTTTAATTGACCTTCATTTTAGTTAATTTATGATCTGTCTTCATGTTCATTGAATATTTCTTGTGTGGCATCCAAACATTCTTAAGCTTATCATGTGATTTTTTTATTTCACATATTTTTCAATTCTGAGGTTTCCATTGCAATGTTCCTTTATCACTTCTAAAAGTTCACATCTCTTCTGTTTTATATTCACCTCCTCTTGTAATCCTTAAACTTAGTTTTAATAGCTATTTTAAAGTTTTCACCAATCTCAAGATCTATCTTATCTTTGATTACTTCTATTGTTAATTTCTCCTGATTATAAGTCACATTTTATGAAGACTAACATGTTTCATAATTTATATTATATATTGGACATCATGGATGAACAAACATGGAGATTCTGATGTCTGTCATCTTACTCTGAAGGGTATTGGATTTTTCTCCTTCCATATTTTGTTGTTAGTTTTGTTGCTTCCTTTTTCTTTCATTTTCTATTTTCAGGGTTTAAACATTTCCCTATTCATTCTTTCTTTCCCCTTGGAATTTGTAGTATTTTTTAATCTCATTAATAGTTATTATATCTTTCCATGAACTCACAGTCGGACACATAATTCCCAACCAATTAACTACTGTTTCTTCCACTAATATGTATTTTTCTGTGTCAACTTGACATACTTTTTTAATCTAATTTTTCTTGCACTCTTAGGTGAAGGAACCTCTGGACTACTCATTCCATTTCGTAAGAGAAGCTTAACCTTTATTGATTTCATACATTGTGCTGGTGTATGGGACATTCTTTGGAGGATTCAACTAGTAAACAAACAAACAAAAACACACCAAGTTAGAAAGCCAATCATTTGCTCTATCATCTTCCTTTTGTAAATACAAAAATAAGCTCAGAGTAATTATATCATTTTATATTTTCATATAGAAGCTAAAGTCTAGAACTTAGGTCTTTTTTTTAAGATTTTATTTATTTATTCGACAGAGATAGAGACAGCCAGTGAGAGAGGGAACACAAGCAGGGGGAGTGGGAGAGGAAGAAGCATCCTCACAGTGGAGGAGCCTGATGTGGGGCTCGATCCCATAACGCTGGGACCACACCCTGAGCTGAAGGCAGATGCCCAACTGCTGTTCCACCCAGGCGCCCCAAGAACTTAGGTCTTGTGACTTTCTAACTGTACCACATTTCTTCATATAAGGAGCACTGAATTCCTTAAAGTAAAACAAATTCAGGTGAAATATAATAAAGAGCTTCCTCGTGCATTATATAATGCACACAGGTCAGCAACAATCCAAAAACTATCAATGATGCATTTAAGGCTCAAGTGATCATTTGTGACTGGGAAACACTGTTAACAATTAACTGCCACTTCTTCTCCATATTTTGGGTCATTGGATTTTCAAATAAGCTAAAAATGTGGTTACACTGCATTTGAATTTTAACAGCTTTTGAAGTACCCATACTACCTCCTTTTAAATACCTGAATGTCAGTACTAAGAAAGGATTGCAAAGCTTGTTTTATAAAATATTAACAAACATTTATTTTACTCTTCAGGCAAAGATCAATAAAGAAAATCTCTTCAGTACAATCAAGAGTACTTTTTATGTAATTAAAAAAATAGTTGCTGCAGTTGAGCAGTTGCAGGTCAAAACTGCTCATGTGGCCATCAAACACAGTCATGTTTTTAAACTTTATTTTTTTTTTACTTTAGATGCCAGCTCTATAAAACTCAATTTCCTGTGTATTTTCATTTCTTTCTTTCTTATTCTGTAAACATAGTCCCAGTTTCCCAGAAGATTCAAACACAGATGGCTGCCTTATTGTGGCAGAAGCAAAAATGCTACATTAATGTTTACCAGGATTAAAAATCCTCTTGGCAGCAGTGGCATATGTTACCAGTTAATTGTTGCACTGTAAGCTACCCTGCTATTTTAAAACATGGACTCATTTTACATGCTTACATCACAACAGTATGAAATGTCAAATTTTGGGGGATACATTTTAAATTTAGTTGAATCAAAATTAGTTACAAAGAAGGCTATTCTTCCATATTATCTGTGCGTTTAAGTAAGAGTGGACTGCAGTATCATTTATGGTTAAAAGGACCCTGTAGTTGCTCGGTATTCAAGCAGATTTATGTGAACTATACAGAGTGTCCCAGCAATGATTAATTATTTTAGCATCTTTTATACTTTATTTTATACAATTGATACCTTGAGTACAAAACCTGCTGTAAATAGAAGTATTATTAAAATGCAATATAGAGTAATGTAAGCCTTCTAAAAATGGTGAGCAAAGTGTCTTTAATAACTTCTCACCAATAACTACTTGACAATATTGACTGAGGACATTCAACAACCCATATGGTCAGGTAATTAATATTATGTAAATAACACCAACCTTTGAAAGTCTGTATTTTCCTATTAACTTATGATACTATTTTGTGTATGACAAGTGAAATATTGTTAACACAATGAAATGTTTCACGTGGACAAAATATAAGAAAAACTTTAGAAAGTTGAGATTTTGGTTTGATCAATTTTGTCAATAATCTAAATATTTATCTCACTGTTTTATCACCTTTCTGTGGAATATTTCCAGTTCCCACACTCCTTATCTTGGGTACCACCTACCATTTCAGTCATTCATTACCTTGAGAAAGCAGAAGATAGTTTATTAAAGTGCGTAGGATTCCTGCTTCTGGCCAAGATGGAATAACAGGGCAATCCCTTTACCTAGAAGCACTCTAAAAGCAGAAAAATAACAACACCATGAATTCACCAGACTACAATCTGGAGGAACTTTTAAGTCCACTGTACTGGGAGAAAACACCAGACCAAAACTGACAGTCTCTGTAAGATGAAAGTAAAAAACTTGGAGTCTGTGTAAACCAAAGTAGCCAGATTTGACACAGCAGAATATTGAGATGTTTACAAATATAGAGATCTGCAGAGATTCCCCATTAAATATTAGTTGAATACTAATTCAAGCCAAGGAAAAAATCACTTGAAAGAAGAAGCTACAAGAAGCTACATGGAAGAAGCTATATGGAGCTCACACATGTCTTAAGATACTGCTTGTTTCCAATAGTCAGAGTGGAAAATGTCATAATCAGGAGATATCAGGTAAAGTACTCTGAAGAGTCTTTCACTAGTTTTGAAGAAGAATTAACTTTAGAATAAATGTAATTGTGATTCTGCCTAATAAAGTTTAAAAGAAAGACATGAAAGGATAAAATTATTTCCATATTATTTCATCATGTCCTACAAAAATAGCTCAAGCTAATAAATAGTGATGTAATATATGCAGAACCCAAAAGTTAAAATTTACAATGTCTGACATTCAGTGAAAAAATAACAAGCCTTTAAAGAAGCAGGAAAATACAACTCACATGGGGGGGGGAACAATCAACAGAAACTGATACAGAAATTACAGACAAATAATATAAATAGATACCTTCCTGGGTGGCTCAGTCAGTTAAGCATCTGCCTTGGGCTCAGGTCATGATCCCAGGGTTCTGAAATTGAGTCCCACATTGGGCTCCCTGCTCCATGGAGAGATTGATTCTCCCTCTCCCTCTGCCTGTCACTCTGCCTACTTCTGCTCTCTCTCTCTCTAACAAATAAATAAATAAATCTTAAAAAAATATAATAATATAAAGAGCAGACAATGATACAAAAACAATTATGTTCTATATATTTGAGAAGGTAGAGGAAATATTTAACATGTTAAGTGGAGATTTTTAAAAAGTGTGTTTTTGTGTGTGTGCATGTAAAATACCAAATTGAACTTCTAGAAATGAAAAATAAAATATGTTAATATTAAAAATACACTTCCATTAATAACAGATTAAACATCATGGAAAAAATCTTACTGAAATTGAAACAAACAAAAGACACATCCAAAATGAAACAGAAAAAAATGGCTGAAAAAAAATGAACAGAGCATCATTAAACTCTGGAACAATTTCAGGTGACCAAATTAAATATAAATATAAGTACAAATATAAATATAACACAAATGTATATGTATTTAGAGCTTTGGAAAGAGATAAGAAAAAGGTAGAGAAAAATAAAACTGATGATACAAAAACTGGACATTTTCCAAATTTGACTAAAACTATAAATCCACAAATTAAAAGTGCTCCATAAACGCAAGCACAAGAATCATAAATAAAACTGCCAAGATGTTATATGCAACTAATGAATTGTTGAACACGACATCAAAAACTATGTTGGATAATTGAACATTAAAAAAACACTTTGCCAAGGCATATTATTACCAAGTTGCTAACAGCCAGTAAGAAAGAGAAAATCTTAAAAGCATAAGAAACCTATGTGCAGAGGAGTAAAGAAAAGATGACAGCAATTGTTCATCAAAAAAAAGTGCAAGCTTTAGGGGCGCCTGGGTGGCACAGTCGTTAAGCGTCTGCCTTCGGCTCAGGGCGTGATCCCGGTGTTCTGGGATCGAGCCCCACGTCAGGCTCCTCTGCTGGGAGCCTGCTTCTTCCTCTCCCACTGCCCCTACTTGTGTTTCCTCTCTGACTGGCTGTCTCTCTGTGTCAAATAAATAAATAAATAAAATATTTTTAAAAAAAGTTCAAGCTTTAAAAAGGTGGAACAAAATATTTTAAATACTGAAAAAATGTCAACCTAAACTTCTTTACCTAGTGAAAATATATTTCAAAAATGAAAATGATTGCAGGCTTGTTACTGGAACTTAAATCATTGATTCTCCTGGGGCTCGGGCCTTTGGACTCAGACTGGAATTATACCATCAGTACATCTTGGTCTCCAGGTTTTGACTGGTGATCTCGTGACACATCATAATTAAGTGTGGCTTGGATAAGGCACAGAAGGCACTGTGATTCTCCTGGAGAGAAGACAGACAAACAACACAGGGGCAGACAACTTGGAAACAGCAAACTGAAAAACACCAAGGGCACACAAGAGGGAGATTATCCATTCTTCTTGAGGTGAGTACCTGACGGTAACATTCATGGAGATGTCTCTCCAGGAAAAAAGGAGCTGGCTGTTGGCATTTCCCATCCCTATCCCTCAGCATAAACATGGAGTTGCCTGTGGGAAGAAGTGCAGTGCCAAAGGAAGGCTGCTTAACCTGCTTACACTAAGCAACCCCCCACCCTGTGCTCTGGAGGGATTGCCTCTGTTTGTCAAGCTTGCCTCAGTTCCAGTATGGTATGTCCCTCTCCTAGAAGACCAACACAAACCCCTGCCCAAATGAAGTCTCCCAACAAGAGAGTCCTGTAGGGCTTCAGTTCCAGTGGAGGTGATGTCAAGTATAATTTAACAAGCAGACAAAGGCTCATCATGTTAAAATTTGACACATTCAGCTAGGGACCAAACACTGTCCACAACAGGCAAGTAAAGACTATGCAAACAACTGCCCAATAGTATAGAAAATCCAAAACACAATAGCAGAGTATATGCAGCACACAGCGCAGATGTTCCCTGCAATACAAGGCCCAGGGCACTACATGATCTCTTCTTCATCAAGCCAATACTTTCAGAAGCAGGAGAAATAACTGGATTTTCTAACACAGAAGAAGGCAGAGACTTCAACAATCCAACACAGAGGAATTTATCCCAAAATGAAAGAACAAGAGAAAGGCATACCCAAAGATTTAAGCTAAACGAATATAACATGTGTAATGGAGAATTGAAAGAATCAATCCTAAGGAAACTTACTGGGCTTGATAAAAGAATAGAAGACATCAGTGAGACCCTTACCACAGACATTAAAGAGTTTAAAAACAATCAATCAGTGATGAAAAATGCAATAAACAAGATTGGAAACAGGCTTAATGCAATGAACAACAGCCTAGAAGGAGCAGAGGAATGAATTTGACATAAAAGAAAAATTAATGGAAAATAATGTAGTTGAATGAAAGGGAGAAATAAGAATTGGAAAATGCAAGAATAGGTTTGGGAAACTCAGTGTCTCCATCAAATGGATAACATTAATGTAATAGAAATATAGGAAGAAGAAGAGAAAAAAAGGGGACTGAAATTGTATTTCAACAAGTACTAGCAGAAAACTTCCCTCATCTGGAGAAGGAAAGAAATATTTATATCTAGGAGGTGCAGACAACTCCCTTCAAAATCAATAAAAGCAGGCCAACATTAAGACATATTGTAATTAAATTCACAAAAATAGTGAAAAAGAAAAAAAAAAGCAGCAAGGGAAAAGACAGTAATGTATAAGGGAAACCCAATAAGCCTAGCGAGGGTTGTTTCAGGAGAAACATTCCAAGCTAGAAGGGAATGGCATGATATATTGTAAGGGCTGAATGGAAAAGACTTGTAGCCAATAATACTCTATCTAGGAAGGCTAACATTTACAATAGAAGGAGAGATAGTTTCCCAGATGAACAAAAACTAAGGAGTTCATGACCATTAAAACAACCCTGAAAGAAATATTAAGGGGAATCTTTGAGTGGAAAGGAAAAACTAAAAGTGACAAAGACGAGACAGGATCAGAGAAAATCCCCAGAAACAATGACAAAGCAAGTAAGGAAATGGCACTAAATATATATCTACCAATAATTACTCTGAATGTAAATAGAGTCAGTGTCTCAATAAAATGTCATAGGGTGTCAGAATGTAAAAACAAAAACAAAAACAAAAAAACAAAAAAAAACCAAAACCAAGACCCATCTACATGCTGCCTACAAGAGACTCATTTAGAAAATGACAACTGCTGATTGTAAGTGAGGGGATGGAGAAACATTGATCACTCAAATGGATGTCAAAAGAAAGCCAGAATAACAATAATTATATCAGGCAAACTAGACTTAACACAAAGACTGTAAAAAGACAAAATTGGCAATATATAATCATAAAGGGAACAATCCAACAGGAAGATATAACAATTGCAAACATTTATGCACCAAATATGGGAGCACACAAATATGTAAAACAATTAATAACAAAAAATAAACTATTGTAGGACACTTTTAACACCCCAATTGCATCGATGGTCAGATCATCTATGCAGAAAATCGCAAAGAAACAATGGTTTTGAATAACACGCTGAACCAGATGGACTAAACAGATATATTCAGAACATTTCATCCTACAGCAGCAGAATACACATTATTTTTTTTTTATTTAACTCCAATTAGTCAACATATGGTACATCATTAGTTTCAGATTTAGTGTTCAATAATTCATCAGTTGCTTATAACACCCAGCGCTCATCACATCATGTATCCTTCTTAATGCCTATGACCCAGGTGCCCCATCCCCACAGCTGCCTCGCCTTCAGCAACTCTCGGTTTGTTTCCCAGAGATAAGAGTCTCTCATTGTTTCCTTTTCTGATTTCTTCCCATTCAGTTTTCCCTCCCTTCCCTTAAAATACTCTCCGCTATATCTTATATTCCACTTATGAGTGAAACCATATGATAACTGTCTTTCTCTGATTGACTTACTTCACTTAGCATAATCCCCTCCAGTTCCATCCATGTCGATGCAAATGGTGGGTATTCATCCTTTCTGATGGCTGAATAATATTCCATTGTATATAAAAACCACATTTTCTTTATCCATTCATCTGTCAAAGGACATCTTGGCTCCTTCCATGTTTTGCCAATTGTGGTCGTTGCTGCTATGATCATTGGGATGCAAGTGCTCCTTCATTTCAGATCTGTAACTTTGGAGTAAATACCCAGTAAAGCAATTGCTGGGTCATAGGATAGCTCTATTTTTAACTTCTTGAGGAACATCCATATTGTTTTCCATAGGGACTGTACCAGCTTGCATTCCCACCAACAATGTAAAAGAGTTCCCCTTTCTCCATATCCTCACCAACATTTGTTGTTTCTTGCCTTGTTAATTTTATCCAATCAAAATGGCTTAAGATGGTATCTTATTGTGGTTTTGGTGTGTATTTCGAACAAGTGATGTGGAGCATTTTTTCATATGTCTGTTAGCCATTTGTATGTCTTCTTTGGAGAAATATCTGTTCGTGTCTTATGCCTATTTCTTACTGGATTATTTGATTTTTGGATGTTGAGTTTGATGTCTTTTTTATAGATCTTGGATACCAACCCTTTATCTGATATATCATTGTCAATATCTTCTCTCATTCTGTAGGTTGTCTTTCAGTTTTGTTGACTGTTTCCTTTGCTGTGCAAAAGTTTTTATCTTGATAAAGTCCCAATACTTCATTTTTGCTTTTGTTTCCCTTGCCTTCAGAGATGTGTTTTTCAAGAAGTTGCTGTGTCCAAGGTCAAAAAGGTTGCTGCCTGTGTTCTCCTCTTGATTTTGATGGATTTTTGGTATTTCATCCACTTGGAGCTTATCTTTGTGTATGGTGTAAAAGAATGATCCAGTTTCATTCTTCTGCATGTGGCTGTCTAATCTTTCCACCACCATCAATTGAAGAGACTGTCTTTTTTCCTTTGGATATTCTTTCCTGTGTTATCAAAGATTAGTTGACCATAGAGTTGAGGGTCCATTTCTGGATTCTCTATTCCGTTCCACTGATCAATGTGTCTGGTTTTGTGCCCGTACCATACTGCCTTAATGATTACAGCCTTGTAATAAAGCTTGAAGTCTGACATGGTGATGCCACCTGCTTTGGTTTTCTTTTTTCGACATTCCTCTGGGTATTCGGGGTCTTTTCAAGTCCCACCCAAATTTTAGGATTGTTTCTTCCAGCTCTGTGAAAAATGTCAATGGTATTTTGATAGGGATTGTACTGAATGTGTAGATTGCTCTGGGTGTCATAGACATTTTAACATTATTTGTTTTTCCAATCCATGAGCATGAAATGTTTTTCCATCTCCTTATGTCTTCCTCAATTTCTTTCATAAGTTTTCTGTAGTATTTGGAGTACAGGTCTTTTACCTCTTTGGTTAGGTTTAGTCCTAGGTATCATATGGCTTTTGATGCAGTTGTAAATGGGATCAATTCCTTAATTTCTCTTTCTTCAGCCTCATTGTTAGTGTATAGAAATGCAGCTGATTCCTGTGCATTGATTTTGTTTCCTGGACATCGCTGAATATCTGTATGAGTTCTAGATATTTCAGGGTGGAATTTTTGGGTTTTCCACATAAAGTATCATGTAATCTGTTAAGAGTGAGAATTTGACTTATTCTTTGCCAAATTGAATGTCTTTTATTTCTTTTTGTTGTCTTATTGCTGAGACTAGGAGTTCTAGTATAATGTTGAAAAGCAGTGGTGAGAGTGGACATCTCTGTTGTGTTCCTGCCATTAGGGGAGAAGCTCTGAGTTTTTCTCCATTGAGAATTAAATTCTCTGTGGGCTTTTTGTAGATGGTTTTATGTTATTGAACTATGTTCCCTCTATCCCTACACTTCGAAGAGTTTTAATCAAGAAAGGATGTTGTAGTTTGTCAAATGCTTATTCTGAATCAATTAAGAGGACCAGATGGTTCTTGTCTTTTCTTTTATTAATATGATCTGTCACACTGATTTGTGAATGCTGAACCACCCTTGTATCCCAGGAATAAATCCCACCTGGTCGTGGTGAATAAACTTTTTACTGTACTGTGAGATCCTATTGGCTAGGATCTTGTTGAGTATTTTGGCAACCATGTTCATCAGGGATATTGCTCTGTAATTCTCCTTTTTGATGGGGTCTTTGTCTGGGCTTGGGGTCAAGGAAATGCTGGCCTCATAGAACAAGTTTGGATGTTTTCCTCCCATTTCTATTTTTTTAGATAGCTTCAGTAGAATGGGTATTATTTCTTCTTTAAATGTTTGGTGGAAATCTCCTGGGAAGCCATCTGGCCCTGGACTGTCATTTTTTGGGGAGATTTTTGATTACTGCTTCAGTTTTCTTGCTGGTTATGGGTCCGTTCAGATTTTCTATTTCTTTATATTTCAGTTTTGGTATTTTATGTTTCTAGGAATACATCCATTTCTTCCAGATTTCCTAGTTTGTTGACATACAGTTGCTCATAATATGTTCTTGAAATTGTATTTCCTTGGTGTTATTTGTGATATCTCCTCCTTTCATTCATTATTTTATTAATTTGGTTCCTTTCTCTTTTCTTTTGGATAAGCCTGGCTAGGGGTTTATCAATCTTATTAATTCTTTCAATGAACCAGCTTCTAGTTTTGTTATTCTGTTCTACTGTTCTTGTTTCTATTTCATTGATTTCTGCTCTATTCTTTATTATTTCTCTTCTCCTGCTTGGTTTAGGATTTATATGCTGTTCTTTCTCTGGCTGCTTTAGATGTACATTTAGCTTTTATATTTGGAATTTTTCTAATTTTTTGAGAGAGGCTTGTATTGCAATGTACTTCCCTCTTAGGACCACCTTTACTGTAACTCAAATGTTTTGAACAGTTGCATTTTTGTTCTCATTAGTTTTCATAAATTTTTAAAATTCTTCTTTAATTTCCTGGTTGACCCATTCATTCTTTTGTAAGATGTTCTTTAACCTCTGAGTGAGTGTTTCCAAATTTCTTCTTTTGATTGAGTTTAAGTTTAGGGCATGGTGGTCTGAAAATATGCAGGAAATAATACCAATCTTTTGGTATCAGTTGAGACCTGATTTGTTACCCAGTATGTGATTTATTCTGGAGAATGTTCCATGTGCTCATGAGAAGAATGAATATTCTTTTAGTTTAGGATGGAATGTTCTGTATATACCTGTGAAGTCCATTTGGTTCAGTGTGTCATTCAAAGCTCTCATTTCTTTGTTAATCTTCTGCTTAGATGATCTGTTCATTGCAATGATTGGGGTGTTGAAGTTCCCTACTGTTAACCTAGTAATGTCAATGTTATTTTGGTACTGTCAATGTTACTTTGGTTAATAATTGTTTGCTATAATTGGCTCCTTCCAAATTAGGAGGATAAATATTTATAATTGTTAGATCTTTTTGTTGGGTAGATGCTTCAAGTATGATATAGTGTCCCGTTTCATTTCTTATTACAGCCTTTAATTAAATTAAATCAAAATAAAACATGGACGGGACTGGAGGAGATTATGCTAAGTGGAGTAAGTCAAGCAGATAAAGACAACTGTCATATGGTTTCACTCATTTATTGAACATAAGAAATAGAAGGAAGATTGGTAAGAGTAGGAAGGGAAGAATGAAAGGGGGTAAACAGAAGGGAGAATGAACCATGAGAGACTGTGGACTCTGGGAAGCAATCTGAGGGCTTCAGAGGGGAGAGGGGTGGGGGAATGGGATACGCCAGTGATGGGTATTAAGGAGGGCACATATTGCATGGTGCACTGGGTATTTATTATACGCAAATAATGAATCATGGAACATTACATCAACAACTAAGGATATACTGTATGGTGACTAACATAACATAATAAAAAATTATTATAGAAAATAAAAAATAATAAAACTAATTTGTCTGATATGAGGATTTCTACCCCAGCTTTCTTTTGAGGTCCATTGACAAGATAAATGGTTCTCCATACCCTCACTTTCAGTCTGGATGTCTCTTTAGTCAAAATGAGTTGCTTTTTGACAACATATAGATGGATCATTCTTTTTTAACCAATCTGTTACCCTGTGTCTTTTGACTGGTGCATTTACCCCATTTACGTTCAGAGTAACCATTGAAAGATATGAATTTTCTGTCATTGCATTGTCTATAAAGTCCCTGTTTCTGTAGATTGTCTTTATTTCTTTCTGTTCTGTGTTACTCTTGAGTCCTTGTTTTGCTTACAGGGTCCCCATTAGTATTTCTTGCAGTACTAGTTTGGTGGTCACATATTCTTTCAGTTTCTGTTTCTCCTGGAAGCTCTTTATCTCTCCTTCCATTTTGAATTACAGCCTTGCTGGATAAAGTATTCTTGGCTGCATGTTCTTCTCATTTAGTACCCTGAATATATCATGACAGCCCTTTCTGGCCTTCCAGTTCTCTGTGGATAGGTCTGATGTTAGTCTGGTGTTCTTCCCTCTGTAGGTTAGGAACCTCTTGTCTTGAGCTGCTCTCAGGATTTTCTCTTTGTCTTTGAAATTTGCAAGCTTCACTATTATATGTTGGGGTGTTGTTCTATTATTATTGATTTGAGAAGGCGTCCTTTCTACCTCTTGGACATGAATTCCTGTTTCCTTCTCCAGATTAGGGAAGTACTTAGCTATTATATGCTCAAATATATGTTCTGGCCCTCTGTCTCTTCTTCCTCAGGCACCCCAATAATTCTGATATGATTTCATTTATGGCATCACTCATTTCTCGAATCTTTTCCTCATGGGCTATTAGTTGTTTTTCTCTCTTTTCCTCAACTTTCTTCCTTTCCATCATTTTTTCTTCTAGATCACTTACTCTCTCTTCCACCTCACTTACACTAGTTTTTAAAGCATCCAATTTAGACTGCTTCTTGGAGCATTTTTAATTTTGGCCTGATTAGGTCTCCTTTCTGCAATAAGATATTCTGTACTGTCTTTTATTTTTTTTCAAGCCCATCTATTATCTTTATAATTATCCTGAATTCCGTTTCTGGCATCTTATATTCATATCAGTTAGATCTGGTGCAGAGAGCATTACCTCTGGTCCTTTCTTTTGTTATGAGTTCCTTCTTCTAGTCATTTTGCCCAGAGAAGAATGAGTGAGTGAGCAGAATGAAAGATATCAAACATCACCCAACACATTATTTCAAATGTACGTGGGACTGTCCCCATAATAGATAACTTACTAGGTCATAAATCAGACCTGAACAACTACAAAAAGATTGAGATCATATGATACATATTTTCTGAACACAACATTATGAAACTTGAAAACAAACAAGAAAAAAATTGAAAAGACCACCAATACATGAAGGTTAAGGAGCATTCTACTAAAGAATGAGTAGGTCAACCAGGACGTTAAAGATGAAATGAAAAATACATGGAAACAAATGAAAATGAAAACATGATTTTCCAAAACCTTTGGGATGCAGCGTAAGTGGTCAAAAGATGGAAGTATATAGCAATACAGACCTACCTCAAAAAGCAAGAAAAATCTCAAATATACAACCTAACCTTACACCTAAAGGAGCTAGAAAAAGAAGAACAAATGAAACCTAAATCCAGCAGAGGAAAGGTAATAATAAAGATTAGAGAAGACAAAAGTGATATACAAACAAACAAACAAACAAGAGCGAACAGATCAATGAAAACAGGAGCTGTTTTTTCCTGAAAGAATCAATATATTGATAAAGCCACATGTATTAAAAAGAAGAGAGAAAGAACCCAAATAAATAAAGTCATGAATGAGAGAGGAGAGATCACAACCAACACCACAGAAATACAAACAATTATAGGAGAATGCTATGAAAAATTATATACCATCAATTAGGGCAATCTGGAAGAAATGGATAAATTGTTAAAAGCCTATATATTTATATAACTGAAACAGGAAGAAATAGAAAACTCAAACACACTGATAACCAGCAAAGAAATTAAATCAGTAATCAAAAATCACGAAACAAACAAAAGCCCAGGGCCAGATGGCTTCATGGAAGAAGTCTATGAAACATTTATAGAAGAATTAGTACCTTTTCTTCTCAAACTATTCCAAAAAGTAAAAATGGGTGGAAAACTTCCAAACTCACTCTATGAAGCCAGAATTACTTGATTCAAACACCAGCCACACACACACACACAAAACAACTTCTTTATCCACTCATTAGTCGATGGACATTTGGGTTCTCCATACTGTTTTCCAGGGTGGTTGCACCAGTTTGCATTCCTACCAGTAATGTAAGAGGGTTTCCCTTTCTTGACATCCTTGCCAACATCTGTTTTTTTTTTCTGTGATGTTAGTTTTAGACATTCCAATGGGTGTGAGGTGGTGTCTCACAGTAGTTATGATTTGTAATTCCCTAATGATGAGTGATATTGAGCACCTTTTCATGTGTTTGTTAGCCTTATGGATGTCTTCTTTGGGAAAAAAATGTCTATTCATTTCTTCTGCCCATTTCTTAACTGGATTAGGTCTTGATCTCAGGGTAATGAGTTTGAGCCCTGTATTGGGCTCCACACTGGGCATGGAGCCTTCTTTAAAAAAAAAAAAAGGAAAATTTAATGCACTGGATCCTTATATTAGAAAAGAAGAAAATGGTTGAAATTAATTACTTCTGCCTGCACTGTAATAAACTAGGCAAGGAAAAATAAACTAAACCCAAAGTGCAGAATTAGGAAATAATAAATATGAGAACAACAATCAACAAAGTAGAAAACAGAAATATAAATAATGAAACTCAGTGTAATATAACTTAGGGTTTTTTGACATACATTTCTATCCAGATTTATCACAATAAAAAGAAATAAGATGCAAAAAAAGAAAAAGATGTAAATTTCCATATCAAGAAGGGGATGTCATCACCACATATTCTGTAGTTATTACATGTGATAAAATAATAATAAGATGATGATATGAAGAACGTTTGCCAATTCTGACAACCTAAATGAAAAATAATTCTTGAAAGACACATACTGAGAAACTGATTAAAAAAGAAATGGATTAAATCAGTTTATATCTGTTAAAGACATTGATATTTTAGTTACAAAACTTCCTACAAAGAAAACCTAAGCACAGATGGCTTTACTCACAAATTCCATAAACATTTAAGGAAGAAATAATGCAAATGTATCCTCAAAATCTTCTCTATAGTTAAAAAAGAGGGGATATATTTCAACTCCATTTACGAGGCCACGGTTCTTACAGGCCATTTATATTAAAACCAGACGATGGTATTGTATGTAAAGAATACTACAGGATAATAAGGAAAACTATAATACCTCTCATAAACTTTTATGCAGAATTTGTTTTTAAAAGATATTTATTTATGTCTTTATTTATTTGAGAGAGAAAGAGGGAGAGAGAAGCAGGGTCCCTGCTAAGCAGACAACCCAGCATGGGATTCGATCCCAGGACCCTGAGATCATGACCTGAGCCGAAAGGCAGATGCTTAACAGACTGAGCCACCTAGGCTCCCCCCAAATTTCTTAATAATATGTAGAATCATGCCATATTTAACAATAATAGAATATGCAAACAATGAATCATGGAACACTACATTTAAAACTAATGATGTACTGTATGGTGAATAACATAACATAATAAAACATTTTTTTAAAAAAGAGAAAAAAAACAATAATAGAATATGAAAAGCAGACTTTATTCCCAGGATTTCAGGGATCACTTAATATTACCATTTATTTTTTTAGAAAAGATTTATTTATTTATTTGAGAGAGAGAGAGAGAGAGAGAGAGAGAGCATGAATGGGGGAGGGGCAGAGGGAGAGAAAGCATTCTTAAGCAGACTACCTGCTGAGTACAGAGCCCACCCGGGGCTGGATCCCAGGACCCTGAGATCATGACCTGAGCTGAAATCAAGGGCCAGCCATTTAACAGATTGAGCCACCCAAGCATCACTTAATGTTACCATTTCTAACATCCCTGATACATGATAAATGCTCAAGAGATAATAGTTATTTTTAGTGACAACATAGTACTTATTATATAGTTAATATTTAGCAGACAGCTTAGATTTATCCAATATTACTTGTGGATCTTTAACAAATTCTTATCCAACCTAAAGCATATATCATCAGAGGAAATACCTACTGAGGTTTGAATTTATACACAACCTTGGAACTGTCCCTCTAGATTGATCTTAGCACAGAAAAAATGCTTTTGTTCTGTTACAATCTATGCTGAATGATAGTTTTGATGAGCACTGGGTATTATATGTAAGTAATGAATCACTAAATTAAAAAATTAAAAACAAACAAAAAAGAAGCTTGCTGAGAAACACCCTTCTAAATATGATAAGCCACTGAAATCTATTACACTGAACTATAATTAGCACTGTTAATAATATCTTTTCCAAGAAAAGAATTTAATGAGTGTGCAGAACCAAAAAATCCAGAAGTATCATTATATATATATGTATATATATATATAATTCTAATATATATATTATATATATATCATTCTAATATATATTATATATATATGTAATATATATTGTGTTGAATGATGGTGTTTTATTATTATTATTAACATCCAAAACCTTTGGGATGCAGCAAATGCAGTCCAAAGGGGGAAGTATATAGAAGTACAGGCCTACATAAGAAGCAAGAAAAATCTCAAATAAACAACCTATCCTTACACCTAAAGGGGCTAGAAAAAGAACAACAATCGAAGCCTAAAATCAGCAGAACAAAGGAAATGATGAAGTTTAGAACAGAAATAAATGATAAAAACTAAAAATACAAAAGAGCAGATCAATGAAACCAGGAACTGGTTCTTTGAAACAAATAATGAACTGATAAATCCTTAGCAAGCCTTATCAAAAAGAAAAGAGAAAGGACCAAAATAAACAGAATCACAAATGAGAGAGAACAAATAGTAACCAACATCAAAAAAATGCAAACAATTATAAAACAATATTATGAAAAACTCTATGCCAACAAATTAACAACGTGGAAGAAATTAATAAATCCCTATAAACATATAAACTACCAAAAACTAAAACAAGAAAAAGAAAACTTGAACAGATAGTCAGCAAAGAAATTGAATCAGTAAACAAAAATCTCCAACTAACAAAATTCCATGGCAAGATGGCTTTAAAGACAAATTCTACCAATCATTTAAGAAGAGTTATTGCCTATTATTCTTAAACTATTCAAAAAAATAGAAAAAGAAGAAAAACTTCCAAATTCTTTCAATGAGGCCGACAATTTGCTGATAACAAAACCAGATAAACACCCAACTGAAAAAGAAAACTACAGGCCAATATTCTTCATAAACATGGATGCAAAAATTCTCAATAAAATACTAGTACACTGACTCCAACAGTATAATAAAAGAATTATTCACCATGATAAAGTGGAATTTATTACTGGGCAGCAAGTGTAGTTTAATAGTCACAAATCAATCAAAAAGATACACCACATTTATATGGTAAGAACCATATGATTATTTCATTAGATGCAGAAAAAAAGTTGACAAAATACAACAACCATTCATAATAAAAATCTTCAACAAAGTAGTTTTAGAGTGAACAGAACATATCTCATCATAATAAAGGCCATATATGAAAAATACATAGCTGATACCACCTTTAATGGGGAAAACTGAGAGCCTTTCCTCTATGGTCAGGAACAAGACAAGGATGTCCAATTTAACTGCTGTTATTTAATACGGTACTGGAAGTACTACCCTCGGCAAACAGACAGCACAAAGAAATAAAAGGCATCCAAATCAACAAGGAAGAATTTAAACTTTCACTCTTTGCAGTTGACACAATATTCTATATACAAAACCTGAAAGACTTCACCAAAAAATTGCCAGAACTGATACATGAATTCAATAAAGTCTCAGGATACAAAATCAGCATACAGAAATCTGTTGCATTTCTATATACCAATAATGCAGCAAGAAAAATCAAGGAATAAATCCCATTTACAATTGTATCAAGAACCATGAGATACCTAGGAGATAAACTAACCAAAGTGGTAAAAGATCTGTACTTTGAAAACTATAAAACACTGATGAAAGAAATAGAAAAGAAAACGAAGAAATGGAAAAAAAAACTTTCTATGTTCATGGATTGGAAGAACAAATATTGTTAAAATGTTTATACTACCCAAAGAAATCTACACATTCATTGCAATCCTTACCAAAATACCACCAGAATTTTTCACAGATCTAGAACAAACAATTCTAAAATCTGTATGAAACCACAAGAGACCCAGAATAGGCAAAGAAATGTTGAAAAAGAAATGTAAAGCTGGAGGCATCACAATTTCAGTCTTCAAGTTATATTACAAAGCTATAGTGATCAAGAAGATCAGTAGTGGAACAATACTAAACATGTAGATCCATAGAACAGAACAGAAAACCCAGAAATGAACCCAGAACTATATGTTCAACTAATCTTTGACAAAGCAGGAAGGAATATCCAGTGGAAAAATGACAGTCTCTTCAACAAACGCTATTGGGAAAACTGGACAGCAATAAGCAAAAGAATGAAACTGGTCATCAGTTCACTATTCAGCCATCAAAAAATGAAATCTTGTCCTTTGCAATGATGTGGATGGAGCTAGAATATTATGCTAAGTGAAATAAATCATTCAGAGAAACCATATGATCTCACTGATATGTGGAATTTAAGAAATAACACCAATGAACATATGGGAATTAGAAAAAGAAAAAAAAGGAGAGAGGGAAACAAGATGTAAGTGACAAAGAACAAACTGAGGGTTGATGGAAGGAGATGTTTTGGGTATGGGCTAGTTGGTTGATGGGTTTTAAAGAGGGCACTTGTGATGAGCACTGGGTGTTGTATGTAAGTGATGAATCACTGAATTCTATATTGCACTGTATGTTAACTAATAAAATTTAAATATAAAAAAAGAAACATTGGGGTACATCTACCCCTTTGAATTAGTATTTTTGTATCCTTTGGGTGAATACCTAGTAGTGTAATTGCTGGATCATAGGGTTAGTGTATAGATATGTGATGGATTTCTGCACATTGATTTTATTTCCTGTGACTTCGCTGAATTCATGCATGAGTTTTAGCATTTATTGTTGGAGTCTTTTGGGTTTTCCACGTTGAGTATCATATTGTCTTCAAATACTGTAAGTTTGACTTCTTCCTCACCAATTTGGATGCCTTTTATTTCTTTTTATTGTCTGTTGCTGAGGCTAAGACTTTCAGGACTATGTAAGTAATGGTGAGTAAGAGTGGCCAACCTTGTGTTGTTCCTGACCGTAAGGAAAAGGCTATCACTTTTTCCCCATTTAGGATGATATTAGCTGTGGTTCTTCCATATTTGGCCTTTAAGATGTTAAGGGTTTTTATCAGGAAAGGATGTTGCATTTTATCAAATGGTATTTCTCATATGGTTCTTATCCTTTCTTTTATTAACATGGTGTATCACATCGATTGATTTGGGAATATTGAACCACTCCTGCAGCCCAGGAATAAACCCCACTTAGTCATTGTGAATAATCCTTTTAATGTACGGTTAGAGTATCTTAGTGAGAATTTTTGCCTCCATGTTAATCAGGGATATTGGCCTGTAATTCTCCTTTTTAGTGGGGTCTTTGTCTGGTTTTGAGATCAATGTAATGCTAGATTCATAAAATTGAGTCTGGAAGTTTTCCCTGTTATTTCTATTTTTTAGAACAGTTTCAGAAGAATAGGTATTATTTCTTTAAATGTTTGGTAGAATTCCCCTGGGAAGCCATCAGGATCTGGAATTTTGTTTGTTGGGACATTTTTTTTTTAAGATTTTATTTATTTATTTGACACACAGAGAGAGAGAGCATAAGCAAGCAGAGCAGCAGGCAGAGGGAGAGAGAGAGGCAGGCTCCCTATTGAGCAGAGAGCCCAACGTGGGGCTCGATCCCAGGATCCTGGGATCATGACCCGAGCCAAAGGCAGATACTTAACCTACTGAGCCATCCAGGTGTTGGGAGATTTTTGATTACTGATTCAATTTCTTTGTTCATTATGAATCTATTCATATTTTCTGTCTTCTTGTTTCAGTTTGGTATTTTATATGTTTCTAGGAATTTATCCATCTCATCCAGATTGCCTAATTTGTTGACATATAATTTCTAATATTCTCATAATGGTTTGTATTTCTGTGGTGTTGGTTGTGATCTCTCCTCTTTCATTCATGATTTTATTTATTTGGTTCCTTTCTCTTTTCGTTTTGATAAGTCTGGCTAGGGGTTCATCAATTTTGTTAATTCTTTCAAAGAACCAGCTCCTAGTTTTGTTGATCTGTTCTACCATGCTTTTTTAAAAAAATTTCTATATCATTGATTTCTGTTCTAATCATTATTATCTCCACTCTTTTGCTGGCTCTCATTTTACTTGCTGTTCTTTTTCTAGCTCCTTTAGGTGTAAAGTTGGGTTGTGTATTTTAAAGTCTTCTTGCCTTTTGAGGCAGGTATGTATTACAATATACTTTCCTCTTAGGACTGCCTTTGCTGCATCCCAAAGGTTTTGGGCTGTCATGCTTTCGTTTTCATTTGCTTCCAAACTTTTTATTTTTTTCTTTAATTTCCTGGTAAACCCATTCATTAATTAGTATTATTTTCTTTATCCTCCATGTATCTGAGGTCTTTCCAATTTTTTTTCTTGTGGTTCACTTCCATTTTCATAGTATTGTGACTGAAAATATGCACAGTATGATCTCAATTTTTTTGTAATTGTTGAGGACTGATTTGTGACCCAGTGTGTGACTTATTCTGGAGAATGTTTCATGTGTACTGAGAAGAATGTGTAATCTGTTCCTTTAGGATAAAATGTTCTGAATATATTAAGTCCATCCTGTTCAGTATGTCACCCAAAGCCATTGTTTCCTGCTTAGATGATCTGTCCATTGTTGTAAGTGGGGTCCTAAATTCCCCTACTATTATTGTACTATTATCAATGAGTGTTTTAATGTTTATTACTAATTGATGCATATATTTTGGTGCTCCCAAGTTGGTGGCATAAAAATTTACTGTTGTTATATCTTGTTTGACAGACCCCTTAATTATGATATAATGCCCTTCTTCATCTCTTTTTGCAGTCTTTGTTTTAAATCTAGATTTTCTGATATATGTATGGCTACTCTGGCTTTCTTTTGAAATCCATTAACATGATAGGTAGTTCTCCATCCCCTCAAGTTTGATCTGCAGGCATCTTTAGTTCTAAAATGAGTCTCTTGTAGGAAGCATATAGATAGCTCTTTTTTTAAAATCTCTTCTGATATCCTATGTCTCTTGGCTGGCACATTTACTCCATTTACATTCAGAGAGATTATTGTAAGATATGAATTTAGTGTCATTGTGTTATGTATAGAGTTGGTATTTCTGGTGATGTTCTCTGATCATTTCTCTTCATTGTTGTTTTGGTCTTCTTTTCTCCACTCAAGGAGTCCCCCTTAAGATTTCTTGTGGGGCTGGTTTAGTGGTCACAAACTCCATTAGTTTTTGTTTGTCTGGAAAACTTTTTTTATCTCTCCTTCTATTCTGAATGACAGCCTTGATGGATAAAGAATTAATTGCCAAGGAACTGTTGAAAAGGAAAAAAAAGCTGGGGGCATCACAAAGCTGGATTTCAAGCTATACTACAAAGCTGTGATCAGAAAGACAGCATGGTACTGGCACAAAAAAAGACACATAGACCGATGGAACAGAACAGATAATCCAGAAATGGCCCCTCGGCTCTTTGGGCAAACTAATTTTTGACAAAGCAGGAAAAAACATCCAGTGGAAAAAAAGACAGTCTCTTCAACAAATGGTGTTGGGAAAATTGGACAGCTACATGCAAAAGAATGAAACTTAACCACTCTCTCACACCATACTCAAAGATCAACTCCAAATGGATGAAAGATCTCGATGTGAGACAGGAATCCAACAAAGTCCTAGAGGAGAACATAGGCAGCAACCTCTTCAACATCGGCCGCAACAACTTTTTTCATGACACATCTGCAAAGGCATGAGAAACAAAAGAAAAAATGAACTTGTGTGACTTCATCAAGATAAAAACCTTCTGCACAGCCAAGGAAACAGTCAAAAAAACTAAGAGGCAGCCCACGGAATGGGAGAAGATATTTGCAAATGACACTACAGATAAAAGATTAGTATCCAAGATATACAAAGAACTTCTCAAACTCAATACATAGGAAACAAATAATCAAATCAAAAAATGGGCAGAAGATATGAACAGACACTTTTCCAAAGATGACATACAAATGGCTAACAGACACATGAAAAAATGTTCAAAATCATTAGCCATCAGGGAAATTCAAATCAAAACCACATTGAGACACTACCTTATGCCAGCTATAATGGCAAAAATGGACAAGGCAGGAAACAACAAATGTTGGAGAGGATGTGGAGAAAGGGGTTCCCTCCTACATTGTTGGTGGGAATGCAAGTTGGTACAGCCACTTTGGAAAACAGTGTGGAGATCCCCTAAAAAGTTAAAAATTGTGCTACCCTATGATCCAGCAATTGCACTACTGGGTATTTACCCCAAAGATAGAGATGTAGTGAAGCGAAGGGCCATATGCACCTCAATGTTCATAGGAGCATTGTCCGCAATAGCTAAATCATGGAAGGAGCTGAGATGCGCTTCAACAGATGACTGGATTAAGAAGATGCAGTCCATATATACAATGGAATATTACTCAGCCATCAAAAAGAACGATTTCTCAACATTTGCAGCAACATGTATGGGACTGGAGGAGATAATGCGAAGCAAAGTATGTCAAGCAGAGAAAGACAATTATCATATGATTTCACTCATTTATGGAACATAAGAAGTAGGAAGATCAGTAGGAGACGAAAAGGAAGAAGAAAGGGGGCAAACAGAAGGGGGAATGAACCATGAGAGACTATGGACTCTGGGAAACAAACTGATGGTTTCAGAGGGGAGGGGGGTGGGGGATTGGGATAGTCCAGTGATGGGTATTAAGGAAGGCACGTATTGCATGGTGCACTGGGTGTTATATGCAAATAATGAATCATGGAACATTGCATCAAAAACTGGGGATGTACTGTATGGTGACTAATATAACAAAATAAAAATTATTTTAAAAAAACTAGGGATGTACTGTATGGTGACTAACATAATAAAATAAAAAGTATTATAAAAAAAAGATTTCTTGGATGCTTATTTTTCCCATTCAACATGTTGAATATATCCTACCTCTCGCTTCTGGTCTGCCAAATTTCTGTGGCCTGATCTGGTGCAAATCTGATCTGTCTTTCCTTATAGCTTAAGGACCTTTTTTTCCCTTGCTGATTTCAGGATTCTTTCCTGTCTGTAAATTTGAAATTGCATGAATTTGACTATATGCCTTGGCGATGGTCGACCTTATTGAATTTAATGGGAGTTGTCTCTACTTCTTGTACTTTAAAGTCTGTGTCATTCCCCAGATTAGGGAAATTTTTTATTATAATTTGTTCAAATAAATCATCTGCCCCTTTATCTCTTACTTCACCTTCTGGGACCCCAATGATATGAATGTTATTGTGTTTTAATAAGTTTCTGAGTTTTTTAAGTCTACCTTTGTGGTCCAATACTTTTCTTTCCCTCTTCTTTTCAGCTTCATTATTTTCCATAATTTTATCTTCTGTATGACTGATTTGCTCCTCTGCTTCATCCTTCCTCATTTTTATGGCCTCCACTTGGTACTGCATCTTGGTTATAGCATTTTAAATTTTGGCCTGACTAGATTTTAGTTCTTTTATCTCTGCAGTAAAGGATTCTCTAGTGTCTTCTATGTTTTCAAGCCCAGCTAGTATACTTATAATCATTGTTTTAAATTCTAGTTCAAACATCTTACTTACACTTGTTTTGATTAAATTTTTGACCATGAGTTCCACCTTGTGTTCCTCCTTTCGGGGTGAATTCCTTTATCTCATCATTTTGTCCAGAAAAAGAAAAGAAGAAAGAGAAAAAGAAGAAACAAACAAAACATAAAGAAAATGAAAAAGAAGAAAAAACAAAAACAAGAACAAAACAAAGAAACAAGACAGCCAAAAGAATTAGATCCTGGGTGCGTTTTAGGTTTTGGTCTGCTTGTTAAAAGAATCTAGATACCAAAATAAAAATAATAATAAAATGAAATAAAAGTAAACCAATAATAATAATAATAATACCAAAAATAAGCCAATATATACACAAATGTAAAAATAAAAATAAATTTGAAATAATAAAATAAGGAATAAAATTAAAAAGGAAGCTAGATCTTATTTATCCTAGAGCAGAAGCTTTGCAGCACTCTATGATCAATAAACTTGTTTCAGACTGGTTATTTGTGCTTGTCTTCTTGGGAAGGGGTCTTCTCTGCTAATTTTTGGGCTGACTTGTTTTAGTGGGTATGCATCTTCAGGACATGGAGATGGGGCTACTTGTATATGGCTCCAGCCTCCACTAGGTGGTGCTCCTTGGTCCCAAAAGCACCCCATCAGCACTGATGGGTGGGATGAAAGTTGCTGCACCCTGCTCTCTAGCCTCAGAGCTGAAATTTTGCACTCCCTGCTTTTCAGTGAGCCCTCACAGAAGAGCAATCAATCATCCGATTTGTGTCCCAAGTTTCCATCTGAACCCTATGTTCACCCTGCCTGTGTTGAAGCCTTTTTATCTCTGGATTGCAACTAAATTACAAAACTCCAAATTTCAGGGAATCCAGTGGCATGGACCTGCACTGTTCCTCCAGGGGAGGGTCCTGCCACACTTGTTGGCCATTCCCAGAAAAGTGGTTGCATAACTCTGTGGTGGTTAGTAGTTTATAGCAGAAAGCCATCACTATGACCGACTGCTCCTGGCTGACTTCCTGGTTCCTATGCCTGGTAACTGTGCAGCACCTTGATGCCACCTGTTCTTCCTGTGACCCAGGGGATCTTTATAACACCCTGTCTCTTCTGGGATTCTGCCCCACTTCACCACCTGAGCACCTTTAAGGCAAGCACATCCCAGATGGTAGCAAACTTCCAAAAGTTCAGATTTTGTGCTCCAAAGCTTCTAATACTTTGCAGTAGTTTCCATAAACAAGCTCCCTCCATGTCACCAGATCCACAGTTATATCTACCCCCAAGTGAACTTATGTACCTCCTAAAAGGTAGTTGCATTTGTACTTACAGACTTGCAGATTTTGTTCTCTCAGAACTCAGATTGATTTCTTGGGTATTCAAAATGATTTGATATTATTGAGCTGTGTTCATGAGATAAGACAAACTCAGGGTCCCCCAAGTGTCCATCTACTGATGAATGGATAAAGAAGTTATATATATGTTTCAGCCTTAAAAATAATGAAATTTTGCCTTTTTCACCTATATGGATGGAGCTATTGAGCATTTTGCTCAATTAGACAAATACCATATAATTTCACTCACATGTGGAATTTAAGAGACAAAACAAACAATCATAGGGGGAAAAAAGAGTTAAACCATGAAACAGACTTTTAATTATAAAGAACAAACATGGTTACCAGAGGGGAGGTGGGTGAGTGGATGGGTTAAATAGGTGATGGAAATTAAGGATTGTACTTTTTGTAATGAGCACTAGGTGTTGTATGGAAGAGTTGAATCACTAAATCATACATACATCTAAAATTAATACACTGTGTATGTTAACCAACTTGAATTTAAATAAAACTTAAAAAGAAAATAAATACAATGTAATATCATTTAGCCATAAAAATAAAGAATCCTTGCCATTTAAAACAACATGGATCTAGAGGGTATTATTCTAAATGAGACAAATCACGCAAAGAAAGACAAATACCACATGATTTCACTTGTATATGGAAACTAAAAAAAGTAAATGAATAAACAAACAAAAGAGAATCAGATTCATATATACAGAAACAAACTGTTTGTTAGCAGAGGGGGGATAAGATGGGAAGGAGGTGAAATAGATGGAAATTAAAAGGTACAAACTTTCAGTTATAAAATAAATATCTCATTGGGATATAGTGTACAACACAGGAAATACAGCCAATAATATTGAACTATTATTGTATGGTGACAGACAGTAACTAGAATTATCATGGAGATCATTTTGTAATGTACAAAAATATTGAATCGCTATGATGCATGCTTGAAACTAATAGTATATTGTATGTCAATTATACTAAAATAAAATAAAACAGAGCTCTAAATTATTCTACAAATAGTGGAGAATCACTGGTAAGTCGAGATAGGGAAAGTGACATTATCAAAGCAAAGATTTCATCATTAAACTGAAGGTACCGTATTAGGTAGAACGAGTTTTAGTTGTTGCTAGAGATGGTGAGATCATGAAAGAGGCAATTGCAGTGATCTAGGCATGGGGTCACAGAGTCTTAAGATAGGGTAATTTTAATGAGAAAAGTGCAGAGCAAAAAAGAGAAAAGATAATAGAAATTGAGATGTTTGGTGGAGAATCCGAATGGGGAATAAAGAAGATATTTGCTATTAGAAATATTTTGATTGAACTTCCTATTGGTAAAATATAGGAAAGGAAATATCCCATTTGTACATTTGTATGCCAAATTGAAGTTTGGAAAATAAGTTTGGTGTATAAATATGGATTTGGGAATACATTGCTTGTGTCAGTGACGATTATTGATACCATAATATCAGAAAGATATAAGGTTTACAGTGCATAGAAAGAAAATTATACCTACTACTAGATTTTTAAAAATGTTCATATTTAACATTTTGGAGTAAGAAGATAAGTGAATGATAACTGAGAAAGAACATCACAGAGGTTGGTGCCACTTTGCATTATGTGAACTGCAGATATTCCATTCTCTTAAGGCAATGATTTTTATTCTAAAATAGTTGATGAAAATCTTATGTTGTTGGCTTTATTTTTAACAACGTTACCACTTTACACACCATTAGTTACACTTTCTCTAACAGATTGATCATATATATCTGTCTGCTGTGTATACATTCATCTTTCCACTTCCTTATTATTATTTGTGCTATTGTGTTTTCTCGGAATGATTTTCCCATGGACACAATTATTGTTTTGTAAAAAAATGAGTATAACACTATGCTTTAATTGTTCCATTTACCAGATAAATAAAAGTGTCTGTCTTTATTTGAAAAGTATTTAGGATAGAGACCTGTTTGTGATGGAGAAAAATGACAGAATAGTAGGAGGACCCCAGCCTTCCCTTGTCCCTTGAACACAGCTACGTAAATATCAAATAATTCTGAATACCCAAGAAATGATCTGAGGACTGCCAGAACAAACCATACAAATAGAGGGAGAGAAGAGGCCACATCATGGAAGGTAGGAGGATCAAAGACATGATTTGGGGAAGAGACAGATCATGGGTGCTGCAGAGGGGAGGGATCCCTAGCCATAGAAAGAGGAGAGAGAAAAAGAGTGAGAGAGAAGCACAGGAGCACACAGGGGATTATACAAGGAAAACACTTCCCCAAAACTATTATCTGAGAAAATGAAAGGGGCAACCAGTTTTTGCAACCAGTGGGGCTCAAAGACTGGAGTTGTAGAAGTCCAAGGGCTTGCCTGAGATAGAGACCTGAGAGTGCTGCAGTGTCCAGTAGAGAAGGCAGGCAGGTAACCCACTAGCAGATGGTGTGATCTGGGGTTCACCTATGATGAGCTGGAAAAGATTGTTCCCTCTTCTTGGAGCTCATCTGAGAGAGGTCACATTGCCTTTCCATTGACAAAAGAGCTGTGGATGCTATTTCCCTCCCCTCCCCCTCAGCATGGGTGCAGAGATACCTGTTGAGGTCGGCTATTTTGGACACTGGCTTCTCAGTGTGCTTTGCTCCAAACTCTGTGCTCCAGAACTCTGGTGTGACTGCCTTTTTGTGTCAAACCCACAAACCTTCCTCCAGAAAACCAGGGCATTTCCCAGCCACACCAGGTCCCTAAAGTTTGGAGTTTAAAACTAAGCCAGCCTGTCTGAGATAAATCCCAAAGTGCACTAAAATGCTCCAGGAAGGCAAGCAACCTGGACACAGACAGTGTGAAAACACAGATCTGAAAAACATATTGAATACACAAGGGGAAATTATTTGTTCTTCTAGGAGGTCTTCCTTGACATCACCAATCAGGAACTCCCCTCTTGTGGGGCAAAGGAGCTGATTGACACCATTTACAGCTCCACCTCCCCTCAGTATAAACTAACTTCAGTAAAGAGCATAGTACCAATGCTGACTGCCTAATATGGTTACACAAAGCCACCCCACCCCCCTGAACTATTCAGGTGCTGCTTTTCTCAGCCAAGTGTGCCTGAAAACCAGTGCAGCTGGCCCTTCACCCAGGTGACCACCACAAACCCCCCATAGGCACCACATCTAATGACCATAGAATTCTGCAAGCTTTCAGCTCTAATAGAAATGGTATCAGGTTTCTTTTAACAAGTAGACTAGAGCACACCTAGTTAAAGCTTGCCACACTCTGAAAAAGGTCCCAAACCCTCCCCACAAAAGGCAAAGAGAAACTGCAGGACTGACCTGAGGGATAGAGCAGCCATAATGCAGCAGCAGAGTGCACACAACATACACCAGAGACACTTCCTAAAAAAACAGGCCCTAGGTATTATATGAACTCTTCTTCATAAAGCCATTAATCTGAGGAGCAGGAAACATAACAGGCTTTCCTAGCACAGAGAAGATGACAGAGACCTAGACAAAGTGCCAAGATGGAGGAATCATCCCAAAAGAAAGAACAAGAAAAGTTCACAGCCAGAGATCTAATTGAAACAGATATAACTAATATGCCTGCTCCAAATTTTAAAGCAACAATCATAAGGATACTAGCTGGGCTTGAGAAAAGGATAAAAGACTTCAGGGATTCCCTTACTGCAGAGATAAAAGAGCTTAAAACAAATCAAGCTGAAATGAAATATGCAATAACCAAGATTCAAAACCAAGTGGATTTAATGACCACAAGGATGACAAAAAGCAGAGGAACAAACAAGTGATATAGAAGATAGAACAATGGAAAATAATGAAGCTGTACAAAGAGGGAAAGAAAAATCGTGGATCATTAAAGTAGACTTAGGGAATGCTGTGACTCTATCAAGTATAGTAACACTTTTATTATAGAAGTCTCAGAAAAAGAAAAGAGAAAAGGGGGCAGAAGCTTTACTTGGGGAAATTATAGTTGACAACTTCTCAACCTGTGGAAGGAAACAGACTTCAAAATCCAGGAGGCACAGAAAACTCCCATCAAAATCAACAAAAGCAGGTGAGCTCCAAGGCATATTGTAGTTAAATTTGCAAAATAGATGAAAAAATCTTAAAAGCATCAAGAAAAATGAAATCCCTTACAAACATGGGGAGACCAATAAGATTAGCAGCAGATATCTCCACAGAAACTTGGCAGCCCAGAAAACAGTGCACTGATATAATCAATGTGCTGAATGGGAAAAATAGACAGCCAAGAATACTCTATCCAACCAGTCTGTCATTCAAAATAGGAGGAGAGATAGTTTCCCAGACAAAAACAAAACAAAACAAAATAAACAAATGAACAAAAACAACAAGAACAACTAAAGGAGTTTCTGACCACTAAACCATCACTACAAGAAAATTTAAAGGAAAATCTTTGAGTGGGAAAGAAAGACCAAAAGTGACAAAGACTGGAAAGAAACACAGAAAATCTCCAGAAACAATGAAAACACAAGTAATAAAATGACAGTAAACTCATATCTATCAACAATCAATCTGAATGTAAAGGGGCTAAATGCTTCAGTAAAAACACATAGGGTGTTGGAATGAATAAAAACAAGATCCATCTATATGCTGCCTACCTAAAGACACGTGCATATTGAAAGTGAGGGGATGAAGAAACACTGACAGCAAATAGACTTCAAAAGAAAACAGATTAGCAAAATTTGTATCAGAAAAACTAGATTTTGACCATAACAAGAGATGAAGAAGGACACTATATCATAATAAAGGGGTCTATCCAACAAGAATACCTAAAAATTTACTGCCCCAACTTGAGAGCACAGAAATATGTACAACAATTAAAAACAAACATAAAGAAACTCATTGATAATAATACAATAATAGTAGGGGACTTTAACACCCCACTTACAGCAATGGACAGATCACCTAAGCAGAAAATCAACATGGAAACAATGGTTTTGAATGACACACCAGACAAAATGGACTTAACACATATATTCAGAACATTTTGTCTAAAGCAGCAGAATATATATTATTTTCAAGTGCACATGGTACAGTTTCCAGAATAGATCACATGCTAGGTCACATATCAGGGCTTAACAAGTACAAAAAGATTGAGATCATACCATGAATCTCTCTGAGCACAACACTATGAAACTTGAAGTCAACCACAGGAAAATATGTGAAAAGACCATAAATACATGGAAGTTAAAGAATATCCTACTAAAGAATGAATGGGTTAGCCAGGAAATTAAAAAAGAGATAAAAGAAAATACATGGAAACAAATGAAAATAAAAATTAGATGGTTCAAATCTTTGGGGTGCAGCAAAAGTGGTCATAAGAGGGAAGTATATTGCAATACAGGCCTACCTCAAGAAGCAACAAAAACCGCAAATATATAACCTAAATTTATACCTAAAAGAACTAGAAAAAAAAACAACAGATTAAGCCTAAAGTCAGCACAAAAAGGGAAATAATAAATATTAGAGCAGAAAAAAATGATAAAAAAAAAAAACCTAGTAGAACAGATCAATGAAACCAGGAGCTAGTTTTTTTTTTTTTACAAAACTAATAAAACTGGTAAACCACTAGCCAGACCTATCAAAAAGAAAAGAGAAAGAACCCAAATAAATGAAATCACAACCAACACCACAGAAATAAAAAATAGTTATGAGAATATTATGAAAAATTATATGCCAATGAATCTAACAATCTGGAAGAAATGGATAAATTCCTAAAAACATATAAACTATCAAAACTGAAACATAGAAAACTCAAGAATACTGATAACCAGTCAAAAAAATTGAATCTGTAATCAAATATCTCCCAACAAAACTCCAAGGCCAGATGGCCACGTGGGATAGTTTACCAGACATTTAAAGAAGAATAAATATCTATTCTTCTCAAACTATTGTGAAAAAAATAGAAATGGAAGGGAAACTTTCAATCTCATTCTATGAGGTCAGGATTATCCTGATTCCAACAGCAGACAAAGATCCCACTGTAAAAGAGAATCACAGGCCAATATCCCTGATGAACATGAATGCAAGAATTCTCAACAAAATACTAGTAAAATAAATGCATTCTCCATAATCAACTGGGATTTATTCCTGGATTGCAAGGGTGATTCAATATTCACAAATCAATCAGGGTGATACATCATGTTAATAAAAGAAAGTATAAGAACTGTATGATCCTCTCAATAGATGAAAAAAATTGACAAAGTACAGCATCCATTCATGATAAAAACCCTCAATGAAGTAGGGAAAATACCTCAACACAGTAAAAGCCACATATAAAAATCACACATCTAATATCATCTTCAACGGGGAAAAACCAAGAATTTTACCTCTATTGTGAGCAAAAAGAGAGGGATGCCCATTCTCGCCACTGTTATTTAACATAATACTGAAATCCATACCTCAACAATCAGACAACAAAAAGAAATAAAAGGCATCCAAATCAGCAAGGAAGATGTAAATATTCAGTATTTGCAGACAACATGATATTCTATGTAGAAAACATGGAAGACCCCAGCAAAAATTGCTAGAACTTGTACATGAATTCAATAATGCCACAGGATAGAAAATCAATGTACAGAAATCAATTGCATTTCTATACACCAATAATGAAACAGCTAAAGAGAAAACAAGTCATTGATTTCATTTACAATTGTACCAAAACCCATAAGATATATAGGAATAAACCTAACCAAAGAGGTAAAAGATCTGTATTCTGAAAACTATAGAACACTGATGAAAGTAATTGAAGAGGACAAAAAAGAAATGGAAAAACAGTCCATGCTCATGGATTGGAAGAACAAATATTGTTAAAAAATCTATACTGCCCAATGAAATCTGCACGTTTATCAGAATCCCTGTCAAAATATGAAAAACATTTTTCATGTAGCTGTAACAAGCAATCTCAAAATTTGTATGGTACCACAGAAGACCCCAAATAGCCAAAGAAATCTTGAAAAATGAAAGCAAAGCTGGAGGCATCACAATTCTGAACTTCAAATTATATTGCAAAGCTGTAGTGATCAGGACAGTATGGTATTGCACAAAACAGACACATAGATCCATAGAACAGAATAGAAAACCCAGAAATGAACCCACAACTTTATGGTCAACTAATCCTGGACAAAGCAGGAAAGAATACCCAATGGAAAAAAGACAGCCTCTTCAACAAATGGTGCTGGGAAAGCTGGACAGCAATATGCAAAAGACTGAAACTGGATCACTATCTTATACCATACACAAAAGTAAATTCAATAACAATGAAAGACCTAAATATGAGACAGGAAACCATCAGAATCCTAAAGGAGAACACAGGTAGTAACCTCTTTGACATCAGCTATGGCAACTTCTTACTAGATATGTCTCCTGCAGCAAGGGAAACAAAAGCATAAATAAAGTATTTAGACTTCATAAAAATAAAATTCTGCACAGCAAAGAAAACAATCAACTGCACAGTGAAGGAAACAATCAACAAAACTAAAAGGCAGCCTTCAAAGTGGAAGAAGATATTTGCAAATAAACATCTGATCATGGATTAGTATCCAAAATATACAAAGACTTATCAAACTCAACACCTAATAAACAAATAATCCAGTTAAGAAAGAATCATGGAACTTTACATCAAAAACTAGGGATGTACTGTATGGTGACTAACATAATATAATAAAAATATTATTTAAAAAGTGAAGAAAACGTGAATAAACATGTTTCTAAAGAAGACATCCATATGGCTAACAGACACATGAAAAGATGCTCAACATCACTCATTACTAGGGGAATACAAATCAAAACTAAAGTGAGATATCAACTCACAGCTGTCAGAATGGCTAAAATTAACAACACAGGAAACAACAGATTTTGGCAAGCAAGCAGAGATATGGAAACTCTCTTACACATTTGGTGGGAATGCAGACTAGTGCAGCCACTATGGAAAAGAGTATGGAAGTACCTCAAAAAGTTAAAAATAGAACTAACCTATGATCCAGCAATCACACTATTTGGCATTTACCCAAAGCATACAAAAATACTGATTTGAAGGGACACATGCACCCCTATATTATAGCAGCATTATCAACAGTAGCCAATGGAAAGAGACCAAATGTCCACTGACCAATGAATGGATAAAGAAGATACACACACACACACACACACACACACACACACACACACACACACACCATGCAATGAAATATTACTCAACCATAAAAAAATAAAGAAATCTGGCCATTTGCAGTGACATGGATAGAGCAAGACAGTATTATGCTAAGCAAAATAAGCCAGTCAGAGAAAGGCAAATACTACATGATTTCACTCATATGTGGAATGTAAGGAACATAACAGTTGAACATAAGGGAAAAAATGAGAGAGACAAAACAACACAGACTCAACTGTAGAGAACAAATTGAAGGTTTCTGGAGGGGTGGTGGGCAGAGAGAATGAATTAAATGGGAATAGTTATTAAGGAGCACCGGGTTTTGTATGTAAGTGATGAATCACTCAATTCTATACCTGAAACTAATATTACACTATATGTTAACCAATCAAAATTTAAATAAAATCTCAAAGAAAAAAAAGTAAAGTATTTAGATAAAGTTTCATTTTTCTAAGAAATTCTGAAATGTTTCCACAAATGCAGGCTCTGATGTATGCGTGTTCATCTTAGGCAAAATTTCCCAAAGTCATTTCCATAAAACACCAGTGTAATTGGTTGCTAATAAGTGCCCTACAAGAAAATATTTCCTTGATCAAATAGGCTTGGAAATGGTACGATATTCAATGTTAAATATGTTTTCTACATGCAGCACATCCCAGAGCCTTTAATGGGCTAATTGTTATGACAAATCCCCAAAAGGAAAAAAAATCTTATAAATCATTTCTTTATAAATTGTGCTGGGTCAATACTCCATGGAACACATTTTGGAAATATTTGTTTAAGGTTAATTGTTTTTCCACAGGTTCTTGTATGTGTTTATTATACTGGCAGCAGAATAAGCACTTACCTATTTTCTCTAGGCTTTATAGTTCTTTTTACCGCTCCAATGGCTCACTTCATAGTTTTCCACACTTGTTCTTTAATGATTTTTAGAAAGCACATATTTGAGTTATTTCACAAGCTAAAGTGTTGATTTTAAATAAATATTTATGGTTTATTTCCTTATACAATCTTTCAGGGCTTGTGATTGTGTGAAAAAAGTTCACATTTATTGTTTATTATTATTATTATTATTATTAAATTTTTGAACACTAGAATTGTGTGTAAAGTTGCAGAAATATCACCAGTAAGTTTATTTTTTTTTTACATTAAAAGATGATTTCATTTTTGCCCAGTGGGACAGTGTATTGTGGGAAATAAACAAACAAAAACATTGCTCTTTATACATTATGAACTTCTTTGTTAGGCTTCAGAAGATTTATCCAAAAGAAAACTCAAGCTCTTAGAAAGACACAAAAACCTATCACTTCAAAATTGTAACAGATTTTATCTTGAAAAAGTCCCAATAGTTCATTTTTTGTCACAGCAAAGGAAACAGTTGACAAAATGAAAAGACAACATATGGAATGGGAGAAGATATTTGCAAATGTCTTATCAAGTAAACGGCTAGTATCTAAAAATCTATAAAGAACTTATCAAACTCAACACCCTAAACACTAATAATCCAGTCAAGAAATGGTCAGAAGACATGAACAGACATTTCTCCAAAGAAAACATACAAATGGCCAACAGACACATGAAAAAACAATCAACATCACTTGGTATCAGGGAAATACAAATCACAACCGCAATGAGATACCTCACAGTAGTCAGGATGGCTAAAATTAACAAGACAGGAAACAACAAATGTTGGTAAGGATGCAGAGAAATGGGAACCCTCTTGTACTGTTGGTGGGAATGAAGCTAGTACAACCACTCTGGAAAACATTATGGAAGTTCCTCAAAAAGTTAAAAATAGTACTACCCCATGACCCAGCAATTGCACTACTAGATATTTACCCAAAGGATACAAATCTAGTGATCCGAAGGGCCACCTGCACCCCAATGTTCTTAATAACAATATCCACTATAGCTAAACTATGGAAAGAGCCAAGATGTCCATCAACAGATGAATGGATAAAGAAGATGTGAGATATATATAGATAGATAGATAGATATAGATCTATATATATAGATCTATATATATAGATCTATATCTATCTATCTATCTATATATATATAAAACAATGGAATACTACTCGGCCATGAAAAGAATGAAATCTTACCATTTGCAATGAGGTGGATGGAACTAGAGGGCATTATGCTAAGCGAAATAAGTCAGTCAGAGAAAGACAAATGCTGTATGATTTCACTAATTTGTAGAACTTAAGAAACAAAACAGAGGATCATAGGGGAAAGAGGGGAAAATAAAATAAGACAGAATCAGAGAGGGAGACAAACCATAAGAGCCTTTTTTTTAAATTATTTTATTTATTTATTTGACAGAGACAGCCAGCGAGAGAGGGGAGTGGGAGAGGAAGAAGCAGGCTCCTAGCGGAGGAGCCTGATGTGGGGCTCGATCCCAGAATGCTGGGATCACGCCCTGAGCTGAAGGCAGACGCTTAACGACTGCGCCACCCAGGCGCCCCTCCATAAGAGCCTTTAAACTGCTAGGAAATAAACTGAGAGTTGCTGGGGAGGATGCGGGTGGGGGGATGGGGTAAAGGAAACAGTCATCAAAACAAAGAGGCAACCCACAGAATGGGAGAGGATATTTGCAAATGACACTACAGATAAATGGCTGGTATCCAAGATCTATAAAGAATTTCTCAAACTCAATACATGAGAAACAAATAATCAAATTAAAAAATGGGCAGAAGATATGAACAGACATTTTTCCAATGAAGACACACGAATGGCCAACAGACATATGAAAAAATGTTCAACATCATTAGCCATCAGGGAAATTCAAATCAAAACCACCTTGAGATACCACCTTACACCAGTCAGAATGGCAAAAATAGACAAGGCAAGAAACAACAAATGTTGGAGAGGATGTGGAGAAGGGGGAACCCTCTTACACTGTTGGTGGGAATGCAAGTTGGTACAGCCACTTCGGAAAACAGTGTGGAGGTCCCTCAAAAAGTTAAAAATAGAGCTACCCTATGACCCAGCAATTGCACTACTGGGTATTTACCACAAAGATAGAGACATAGTAAAGAGAAGGACCATATGCACCCCAATGTTCATAGCAGCATTGTCCCCAATAGTTAAATTGTGGAAGGAGCCAAGATGCCTTTCAACAGACGAATGGATAAAGAAGATGTGGTCCATATACACAATGAAATATCACTCAGCCATGAGAAAGAACGATTACCCAACATTTGCAGCCAAATGGATGGGACTGGAGGAGATTATGATAAGTGAAATAAGTCAAGCAGAGAAAGACAATTATCATATGGTTTCCCTCATTTATGGAACATAAGAAATAGCAGGGAGATTGGTAGGAGAAGGAAGGGAAGAATGAAG
>NW_024423319.1:54542004-54542873 GCF_017311325.1 Ursus maritimus
GCCCCTCCATAAGAGCCTTTAAACTGCTAGGAAATAAACTGAGAGTTGCTGGGGAGGATGCGGGTGGGGGGATGGGGTAAAGGAAACAGTCATCAAAACAAAGAGGCAACCCACAGAATGGGAGAGGATATTTGCAAATGACACTACAGATAAATGGCTGGTATCCAAGATCTATAAAGAATTTCTCAAACTCAATACATGAGAAACAAATAATCAAATTAAAAAATGGGCAGAAGATATGAACAGACATTTTTCCAATGAAGACACACGAATGGCCAACAGACATATGAAAAAATGTTCAACATCATTAGCCATCAGGGAAATTCAAATCAAAACCACCTTGAGATACCACCTTACACCAGTCAGAATGGCAAAAATAGACAAGGCAAGAAACAACAAATGTTGGAGAGGATGTGGAGAAGGGGGAACCCTCTTACACTGTTGGTGGGAATGCAAGTTGGTACAGCCACTTCGGAAAACAGTGTGGAGGTCCCTCAAAAAGTTAAAAATAGAGCTACCCTATGACCCAGCAATTGCACTACTGGGTATTTACCACAAAGATAGAGACATAGTAAAGAGAAGGACCATATGCACCCCAATGTTCATAGCAGCATTGTCCCCAATAGTTAAATTGTGGAAGGAGCCAAGATGCCTTTCAACAGACGAATGGATAAAGAAGATGTGGTCCATATACACAATGAAATATCACTCAGCCATGAGAAAGAACGATTACCCAACATTTGCAGCCAAATGGATGGGACTGGAGGAGATTATGATAAGTGAAATAAGTCAAGCAGAGAAAGACAATTATCATATGGTTTCCCTCATTTATGGAACATAAGAAATAGCAGGGAGATTGGTAGGAGAAG
>NW_024423319.1:54543375-54553521 GCF_017311325.1 Ursus maritimus
TATATATATCATATGGACAAATTCCTAGAAATATACAAACAACCAAAACTTATTCTGTATCCAATCATCAGTTGATGGACATTTGGGCTGTTTCAATAATTTGGCTATTATTGATAATGCTGCTGTAAACATGAGGGTGCATGTGTCCCTTTGAATCAGTACTTTTGTATCCTTTGGGTAAATACCTAGCAGTGAAATTGCTGGATCATAGGGTAGTTATTTTTAACTACTATTTTAACTTTTTGAAGAATGTCCATAATGTTTGTGGAGTGGGTAAACCGGTTTGTATTTCCACCAACAGTGCAAGAGGGTTACCCTTTCCCCACATCCTTGCCAACATCTGTTGTTTCCTGTGTTGTTAATTTTAGGCATTCGGAGACCTGTGAGGTGGTATCTCATTTTAGTTTTGATTTGTATTTCAATGATGATGAGTGATGTTGAGCATCATTTCATGTCTTTGATGGCCATTTGTATGTCTTCTTTAGAAAAATGTCTATTCATGTCATCTGTCCTTTTCTTAACTGGATTATTTTGGGGGGTGTTTGATAAGTTATTTATGTATTTTAGATACTAACCCTTTATGGGATATGTCATTTGCAAGTATCTTCTCCAATTACAAAGGATCCCTTTTAGTTTTGTTGATTGTTTCCTTTGCTGTGCAGAAGTTTTTATCTTGATGAAGTCCAATAGTTCATTTTTGCTTTTGTTTCCCTTGCTGCCAGTGCATGTCTATTAAGAAGTTGTTCCAGCTGAAATCAAAGAGGGTGGTGCCTCAGTTGTCCTCTAGGATTTTGATAGTTTCCTGCCTCACATTTAGTTCTTTCATCCATTTAGAATATATGTTTTTGTATGGTGTAAGAAAGTGGTTCAATATGTATTTTGCATGATATGTCCAGTTTTCCCAACACCATTTGTTGAAGAGATTGTCTTTTATCCAATGGGTCTTCTTTCCTGCATTGCCAAATGTTGGTTGACCATATAGTTGTGGGTCTATTCCTATATTCTCTATTGTGTTCCACTGATCTATGTGTCTGTTTTTGTGCCAGTACCATACTGTCTGATCACTACAGCTTTGTAATAGAACTAGAAATCCAGAATTGTGGTGCCTCCGGGTTTGCTCTTCTTTTTCAAAATTGCTTTGGCTACTCAGGGTCTTTTGTGGCTTCATGCAAATTTAGGATTGTTTGTTATAGCTCTGTGAAAAATGCTGCTGATATTTTGGTAAGGATTGCATTAAATGTGTAGATTGCTTTGGGTAGATAGACATTTTAACAATATTTATTTATTTTTCCAACCAATGAGAATGGGATGTTTTTCCATTTTTTGTGTCTTCCTCAATTTCATTCATAAGTGTTCTATGGTTTTCTGAGTACAGTATTTATGAGAGAGAGAGAGCACAAGCAGTGGGAGAGGGAGAAGCAGACTCCCCACTGAGCAGGGAGCCCAATGCAGGGCTTGATCTCAGGACCCTGAGCCAAAGACAGGTGCTTAACTGACTGCCACCCAGGCACTCCTGTTGAATGATTTTGTATTCTGAGACCTTACTGAATTTACATGTCTGTCTTAGCAATTTTTTGGTAGAGTTTCAGGACTTATACATTGAACATCATGTCCTCTGTGAATAGTGAAAGTTTAAATTTTTCATTGCCAATTTGGATGCCTTTTATTTCTTTTATTTGTCTGATTGCTGAGTTTAGGAGTTCCAGTAGTACGTTAAATACTAATGGTGAAAGTGGACATCCCATGTCTTGTTCCTAATCATAGAGGACAAGATCTCTGTTTTTCCCCTTTGTGGATATATTAGCTGTGGGTCTTTTGTATATGGCCTATATGATGTTGACATATGTTCTCTCTATCCCTACCTTATTTTCAGGTTTTTTTTTTTTAAATCAAGAATGGATGTTGTAGTTTGTCAAATGCATTTTCTCCATCTATTGAGAGGATCGTATGGTTCTTATCATTTTTTCATTGTGGTGATGCATCACATTGTTTGATTTGGAATATTTATTTACCCTTGCTTCTCAGGAATAAATCCCACTTGATCATGGTCCATGATCCAACTGGACTGTTGGATTTGATATGCTAGTATTTTGTTGAGAATTTTTACATCCATTTTCATCAGGGATATTGGCCTGTAATTCCCTTTTGTGGAGGGTTGTTTGTCTGGTTTTGGAATCAAGGTAAAACTAGTCTCATAGAATGAGTTTGTTAGTTTTCTTCCTTTTCTACTTTTTTTTAACAATTCGAGTAACATAGTTATTAACTCTTCGTTAAATGTGTAGTAGAATTCACCTGTGAAGCCATCTTACCCTGCACTTTTTTTTGGAGGGGAGATATTTGATTACTGAATCAATTTCTTTGCTGGTTATCTGTATATTCAAGTTTTTTAGTTCTTCCTGTTTCAGTTTTGGTAGTTTATGTTTCTAGGAATTTAACCATTTATTCCAGTTTGCCCAATTTGTTAGCTCATATTTTTTCATAATATTCTCTTATGATAATTTGTATTTCTCTGGTGTTGGTTATGATCTCTTCTCTGTCATTTGTTATTTTAGTTATTTGGGTCCTTTGTCTTTTCTTTCTGATAAGTCTGGCTAGGTGTTTATCGATTTTATTAATTTACTGTTTTGTTTGTTTCTAAATCATTTATTTCTTCTCTAATCTTTATTATTTTCCTTCTTCTACTGACTTTAGGCTTCATTTGTTGTTCTTTTTCTAGCTTTTTTAGGTGTAAGATTAGGTTGTGTATTTGAGATTTTTTCTTGAGGTAGGCCTATATTCTTCCCTTTTAGGTCATTTTGCTGCATCTAAAAGGTTTTGAACTCTCCTGTTTTTCTTTTAATTTGTTTTCATGTATTTTTTAATTTCTTCTTTAATTTCCTGCTTAACATATTCATTCTTTAGTAAGATGTTGTTTAACCTCCACATATTTGTGGTCTTTCTAATTTTTTTCTTGTGGTGACTTCATATTTCATATCATTGTGGACAGAAAAGCTGCATGGTATGATTTCAATCTTTTTGTACTTGTTGAGGCTTGATTTATGACCGTGCATGTGATATATTCTGGAGAATTTTCCATGTGCACTGGAAAAGAATGTGTATTCTGCTACTTTAGAATGAAATGTTATGAACATATCTGTTAAGTCCATCTAGTCCAGTGCGTCACTCAAAGCCATTGTTTCCTTGTCAGTTTTCTGCTTAGATAATCTACCCTTGATGTAAGTGGGGTGTTTAAGTCCCCTAGTATTGTATTATGATCAATGTGTTCCTTTATCTTTGTTATTATTTTTACATATTTGGGTGCTCCCAAGTTGGGGGCATAAATATTTATAATTTTAGGTCTTCTTGTTGGATAGACCCCTTTATTATGATACAGTGCCCTCATTTATCTTTTATTACAGTCCATGGTTTAAAATCTAGTTTGTCTGATATAAGTATGGCTAGTCTAGCTTTCTTTTGACATCCATTATCATGATACATGGTTTTCCATCCCCTCACTTTCAATCTGCAGGTGTCTGTAGGTCTACAATGAATCTCTTGTAGGCAGCAAAAAGATGGGATTTGTTTATCTTTTTTATCCCTTCTGATACACTATATCTTTTGATTGGAGCATTTAGTCCATTTACATTCAGAGTGATTATTGTTATATATGAATTTGGTGCCATTTTATATCTTTTTTTGTCATTGTGTCAGGATATTTTCTCTTTTTTTCAGTGTTTGTCACTTTTGGTCTTTCCCACTCAAAGAGTCACCTTATTTTTTTCCCTTATCTCTGTATTTTGCAAATTTTACTGATATGTGTTGGTGTTAGCCTGTTTTTATTGATTTTGATGGGAGTTCTTTGTGACTAATGAATTAGTATGTCTGTTTCCTTCCCCAGATTAGGGAAGTTTTTGGCTATAATTTGTTCAAATAAACCTTCTTCCCCCCTTTTCTCTCTCCTCTTCTCCTGGGACTCCTATGATATAAATGGTATTACACTTTATGGTGTCACTGAATTCCCTAAGTCTATATCCATGGTCTTATATTTTTCTTTTCTCTTTTTCAGCTTCATTATTTTCCATAATTTTATATTCTATCTCATTTATTTATTCCTCTGATTCTTCCAGCCTCATGATCATTACATCCAGTCAGTTTTCATGTCAGTTATAACAATTTTGACTGACAAGTTTTTAGGTTTTTCATCTCTATGGAAAGGAACTCCCTAGTGTCTTTTATGCTTTTCTCAGGTCCAGCTAGTATCCTTATGGTTGTTGCTCTCTGGATCAAACATATTTCTTTTATCTTTTATCTGTTTCAATTAGATCCATGGCCATGATCTTTTCTTGTTTTTTCTTCTGGGATGAGTTCCTCCATCTTGGCATTTTGTCTAGGTCTCTTTTTTCCTCTTTGTTTTAGAAAATCCCATTATGCTTCCTGCATCTGAGAGTAGTGGCTTTATTATGAAGAGTTAATATACTGTCCAAGGCCTGGCCTTTCAGGATGTTTTTCTGGCGTATGCTTTTTTGCATTCTGCTGCTGTGTTTTGGCTGTTTTTTTCCCCCTCTGTTCAGTTTCTGTGGAGTTCTTGTCCTCATTGGGGACTGTTTGGACCTTGGCCAGACTGTGGTGAGTTTTAGCTAAGTGTGCTCTGCTCTGCTTGTTAAAAGAGAGCTGATGTTATTTCCACTAGAATTATCTGTTGATCAAAAATCTTTGTTTCAACTTCTCCTTGAACTTTATTTTTTTAAACAAGTCTTCATCTTTTCCTAATGCCTAAACTTATTTCTTTAATTTGCTTAATCATTTTCTTTTACTATTCTAGCTATTTCATAATTGTTAGGAAAAAATACTGTGATTCATTTATGAGAAAAAACATAATGGTTTAGATGACAGCATCATGCATTGCATTTCTTATTTCCCCTTGTTAAATATATTGTTTCCAGAGTGACTGAACCAGTTTGCATTCCCATCAACAGTGCAAGAGGGTTGCCCTCTTTCCACATCCTTGTGTGCACCTGTTATTTCTTGTTTGGTTGATTTTAGTCATTATGACATGAATGAGGTGATATCTCATTGTAGTTTTGATTTGTATTTCCCTGATGATGAGTGATATTAAGCATCTTTTCATGTATCTGCTGGCTATCCATATATCTTCTTTGGAAAAATACATATTCATGTCTTCTGCTCATTTTTAAATTGGGTTATTGGTTGTTTTGTTTTGGTGTTGACTTTTATAAATGTTTGTATATTTTAAATACTAACCTTTTATCAGACTGGAATACAGTATGGAATTTCCTCAAAAAGTTAAAAATAGAACCAACCTATTACTCAGAAATTTCACTACTAGGTATTTATTCAAAGAATACAAAATATATATATAAAAGTTACGTGTACATAATATATATAAAAGAATATTACTCAGTCATAAAAAATGAAATCTTGCCTTTGTAATGATGCAGATGGAACTAGGAAGTATTATGTTGAGTGAGGTAAGTCAGTCAAAGAGAGACTAATGACATATGATTTCATTCATATGTGGAATTTAAGAAACAAAACAAATGAGCATAAGGAAGAAAGAGACAGAGAGGCAAACCAAGAATCAGACTCTTAATTATAGAGAAAAATGTGATGGTTATCAGAGGGGAGATCAGTGGGGGTTGGGTAAAATAGGTAATGGTGATTAAGGGGTGCACTTGTCATGAGCACCAAGTGTTATGTGGAAGTGTTGAATCACTAAATGTACATCTGAAACTAATACTACACTGTATGTTAATTAAATGGAATTTAAATAAAAACTTAAAAAAATAAATTCATTGTTTCCAAAAGACCTCTTCCAAAAATGCATTTCTGTTATCTTTGTTCTTTTATTTTTCTAATTTTTTTTTCTTTTTTGGTATTCAAGAAACCTTCCTGACTCTGATGCATTGCCTTTGAAAAGACTGGAGTGACTGCATACTATTGGTGTCTCCCTCTTTGCTTAGGCTGATCTAAGAAACAAACATATTCCAGGACAATAACTGCAAAGGTACTGGGAGTTTCAGGAGCCCCTAGAAACTCTGTTTGGTGTGTGTGTTTAAAGTTGGTTATACCTGAAGGACTATTATTATTATTTACTGCCAAGTACCCTACAGTTTAAACATGTGTGGATGTGAAAGATGTATGGATGTCAATTTTTGCCATTCTAACTGGCATAAGGTGGTATCTTAGTGTGGTTTTGATTTGAATTTCCCTGATGGCTAATGATTTTGAACACTTTTCCATGTGTCTGTTAGCCATTTGTATATCATCATTGAAAAATTATCTGTTCATATCTTCTGCCCATTTTATGATTTGTTTATGTGTTTCTCGCATATTGAGTTTGAGAAGTTCTTTGTAGATATTGGATACCAGTCTTTTATCTGTAGTATCATTTGCAAATATATTCTCCCATTCCGTGGGCTGCCTATTAGTTAGAATGGTTAAAAATTGACAAGGCAAGAAACAACAATTGCTGGAGAGGATGTGGAGAAAGGCGATCCCTCCTACATTGTTGGTGGGAATGCAAGTTGGTACAACCACTCTGGAAAACACTGTGGAGGTCCCTTAAAAATTTAAAAATTGATGCCCTATGATCCAGCCATTGCACTACTGGGTATTTACCCCAAAATTACAGATGTAGTGAAGAGAAGGGCCATATGCACCCCAATGTTCATAGCAGCATTGTCCACAATAGCTAAATCGTGGAAGGAGCTGAGATGCCCTTCAACAGATGACTGGATTAAGAAGTTGTGGTCCAGAGAGTTAAGATGGTGGAGGAGTAGGGGACCCCTTTTTCAGCCGGTCCCCTGAGTTGAGTTGGATAGGTACCAGACCAGCCTGAACATCAATGGAATCAGCCTGAGACGCAGGAAGATACATCTGGATATCTACGAATGAACATCTCCAGCACAGGGTATTGAGATATGAAGCAGGGAGCCGTGAAACCCCGCAGAGATATTGGAAGATAAACAGAAGGGGGGAGAGCCGCCACATTCTGGTGCCGGGAAGCGGTAGCCACCTGCACGGGGGAGCAGGTGGACTCGTGGACCGGTACCCACGAGAGAGCAGACTGAGACCGTGAGCCAGGAACACGCTCGCCAATGACTGAAACAGAGATCCGGTAGTGCTCACTGGAACCAGACTGGAGACCGGAGATCCGGGAGCATCATGGGGGCAGCGAACGTGCTTTCGGCGGCGGGGTGCAAGAAACACAAAGGACAGAGACACGCCGCCCAGGGAAGTGATGGGCTTGATGCCGGGGTGTGGGGCACACATCCCAGGACACTGCAGGTTGAGCAGCACCAACAGAAACAGATTGAAAGTGGCCAGATAATCAGTGGAGAACAGTCTGCGATCCCTCTGTTCTGGAGAAAGAGGCTGAGATTCGCCACATGTTGCTCTGACTTCAGAAGAGGCACAGTAAACCGCCAGGGGAAGCCGCACAGAGAACAAAAGCCTGGAAATACAGGCTCACAGTGTGCCTATCCCCCTCCTCCCAGGGGACACAGAGACTCTACCCAAAACAGGCGTTGCTGAGTACTCTGCACGGCAGGCCCTCCTCAGAAGGCAGGCTAAAATCAAGAAGCCCACATCCCAAAGATCCCTATAAAACAAGGGTGGCTGGCCTGGGTCCCAGCTCAATAATTTGGGCCTTGACATCCTGCAACCTCTCCTCCGTCACGAAGAGAGGAGAAATCCCTCCCAGCAAGGAGAAGACAATGAGTCTGTGGCTTCTGCCACAGAACTAATGGATATAGATATAACCAAAATATCAGAAATGGAATTCAGAGTAACAATGGTCAAGATGATGTGTAGACTTGAAAAAAGTATTAAGGAAAATGTTAATGAGAATATAGAATCTCTAAGGATGGAAATGAGAGCAGATCGGGCAGAAATTAAAAATTCTACGAGCCAAATGCAGTCAAAACTAGAGGCTCTGTCTGACGGCCAGGGTGAATGAGGCAGAAGAACATATCAGCAAATTGGAGGATGGGTTAGTAGAAGAAAAAGCTAAAATAGAATCTGGACTCAAAAAAATCCACACTCAGGAATGTAGGTTATGGGAGATTACGGACTCAATGAAACGTTCCAATGTCAGAATCATTGGCATCCCTGAGGGGGTGGAGAAAAACAGAGGTCTAGAGGAGATATTTAACATTAATTGTAGCTGAAAACTTCCTAATCTAGCAAGGGAAACAAACATTCGTGTCCAAGAGGCAGAGAGGACCCCTCCAAGCTCAACCATGACAAACCTACACCACGTCACATCATAGTGCAATTCACAAATATTAGATCCAAGGATACAGTATTGAAAGTGGCTAAAGCAAAGAAATTTCTTATGTACTAAGGCAAAGGTATCAGAATTATGTTCAACCTGTCTACACAGACCTGGAATGAGAGAAAGTGTTGGGGGGGGATATTTAAAGCTCTTTCAGAGAAAAACATGCAGCCAAGGATAGTTCATCCAGCAAGGCTGTCATTCAGAATTGATGGAGAAATAAAGACCTCCCAGAATCACCAGTCATTGACCAATTTTGTAACCACAAAGCCAGCCCTACAGGAGATATTAAGGGGCATTCTATAAAAGTAAAAAGGCCCCAAGAGTGATACAGAACAGAAAGTCACAATCTACAGAAACAAAGACTTTACTGGCAACATGGCATCATTAAAATCATATCTCTCAATAATCAATCTCAATGTAAATGGCTTAAATGCTCCTATAAAATGCCACAGGGTTGCAGATTGGATAAAAAGACATGATCCATCCATTTGCTGTCTGCAAGAGACTCATTTTGAACCTAAAGATACATTCAGACTGATAGTAAAGGGATGGAATACCATCTTTCACGCCAATGGACCTCAAAAGAAAGCTGGGGTAGTTAATTCTCATATCAGACAGATTGGATTTTAAACTAAAGACTATAGTTAGAGACACGGAAGGGCACTATATTATTCTTAAAGGATGTATCCAACAAGTGGAGATGACAATTATAAATATGCACCCAACAGGGGAGAAGCAAGATACACAAGCCAACTCTTAACAACAGTAAAGAGACATATAGATAAAAATACACTAATTGTAGGGGACCTCCACACTCCACTATCAGCAATAGAGAGATCAGCTAAGCAGAAAATCAACAAAGAAACAAGAGCTTTGAATGCCATACTAGACGTTTTGAACCTCATAGGTATATATAGAACACTACACCCCAGAATAAAAGAATACTCATTTTATTCTAATGCCCATGGAACATTCTCAAGAATAGACCATGTTCTCGGACACAAAACAGGTCTCAAGACTGGTATCCAAGATCTACAAAAAACTCAAACTCAATACACGAGAAACACACAAACAAATCATAAAATGGGCACAAGATATGAACAGACACTTTTCCAAAGATAACATACAAATGGCTAACAGACAAGGCAAGAAACAACAGTTGCTGGAGAGGATGTGGAGAAAGGGGATCCCTCCTACATTGTTGGGAATGCAAGTTGGTACAGCCACTTTGGAAAACAGTGTGGAGGTCCCTCAAAAAGTTAAAAATTGAGCTATCCTATGACCCAGCCATTGCACTACTGGGTATTTACCCCAGAGATACAGATGTAGTGAAGAGAAGGGCCATATGCACCCGAATGCTCATAGCAGCATTGTCCACAATATCTAAATCGTGGAAGGAATCAAGATGCCCTTCAACAGATGACTGGATTAAGAAGTTGTGCTCCATATATACTATGGAATATTGCTCAGCTATCAGAAAGAACGAGTTCTCAACATTTGCTGCAACATGGACGGCACTGGAGGAGATAATGTAAGTGAAATAAGTCAAGCAGAGAAAGACAATTATCATATGATTTCTCTCATTTATGGAACATAAGAACTAGGAAGATCGGTAGGGGAAGAAATGGAGAAAGAAAGGGGGGTAATCAGAAGGGGGAATGAAGCATGACTGACCATGGACTATGAGAAACAAACTGAGGGCTTCAGAGGGGAGATGGTTGGGGGAATGGGATAGACTTGTGATGGGTAGTAAGGAGGGCACGTATTGCATGGTGCACTGGGCGTTATACGCAACTAATGAATCATCGAACTTTACATCAGAAACCAGGGATGTACTGTATGGTGACTAACATAATATAATAAAAAAA
>NW_024423319.1:54553531-54555558 GCF_017311325.1 Ursus maritimus
GAAACCAGGGATGTACTGTATGGTGACTAACATAATATAATAAAAAAACATTAAAATAAAAAAAAAGAAGTTGTGGTCAATATACACAATGCAATATTACTCAGCTATGAAAAACAATGATTTCTCAAGATTTGCTGCAACATGGACGGCACTGGAGGAGATAATGTTAAGTGAAAGAAGTCAAGCAGAGAAAGACAATTATCATATGGTTTCTCTCATCTATGGAACATAAGAACTAGGAAGATCAGTAGGGGTAGAAAGGGATAAAGAAAGGGGGGTAATCAGAAGGGGGAATGAAGCATGAGAGACTATGGACTCTGAGAAACAAACTGAGGGCTTCAGAGCGGAGAGGGGTGGGGAATGGGATAGACTGAGGATCGGTAGAAAGGAGGGCACGTATTGCATGGTGCACTGGGTGTTATATGCAACTAATGAAGCATTGAGCTTTACATTGGAAACCAGGGATGTACTGTATGGTGACTAACATAATATAATAAAAAAAATTAATAAAATGTGTATGGATGTATATATTTATCTGCAAAGACCATACAATAGTAGGCACACTGTTTGCAAAGGTGACCAAATGGTCTTTTATAAAAGACAACCGTCCAGGAACTGACTTTTTAGCAACTATTTTCCCTGACTTGGTTCAAATAAAAAGAAATTGCCAATAATTTTGGCAAAAATTCAAACAACAAGAAGAAACTTTGTGGCTAATGACATTTTGAAGGGAATTCATTAAGGAGAGAAAATGAGTTGAATTTTTTTGAAGAAGACATTAATCATATGTCAAATGCAAAATAATATGGGTGTTAAGAAGTATATTTTCTTAGCAAGTGAAAAATGGTGAACTAAATTTTATACCAACTGTAAATTAAAGTAACAAAAATTGAGTGGACAAGTTGCTATTTTTAATGAAGTTCTTTTTTAAAATAAGTTGTTTTGGGTAAGTTATGGAAACTTATTTATTGATTTTCTGTGTATGGAGGCCTATGAACACTTTGTATAATTGCCCAGATAGTAAATATTTCTGACCTTGTGGGCAATAGAGTCTCCCTCACAACAAAACTCTGCCATTGTATTGCAAATCACCATAGACCATGTGTAAACACATGGTTATAGTTGTTCTAACAAAACTTTATTTACAAGTACAGGAAACTATGACTCACAACCCAAAGTTTGTAGGAAAAAATGGATGACTTAATAGGTTGTAAGAACACTTCTGATTTGAGAAAATAATATTTTTATTGTCACTTTGAAATGTTTTCTTAAGAAATTTTGTAATAGGTATGCCATTACCCGATCAGTGGTGCATATTCTTTTCAACATAGATTAAAAGAAATCATATGTGTAAAAAATACACAGCTTAAGTTTATAAAAGGAAATTATAAGGGTATTTATCAAAAAACAAGTAATTTTTTATTAGTTCAGCCCTAAGAGGTAGATTTCATTCTATATACTTTAATGTTAACCTAAAAGCCTGATTTAAAGATGGTATGTTACACTTAAAGCTAAATTATCAAGCAACAATATAGATATCATTTTTAAAAACATTGTAGATAGAAAATAAGGATTAAAAATACATGATAATCATAGTTGTCTTCCTAATTCTATGAGGGGAAATAACTCTGGGATCAAAGAAGGCAAAATAAAATTTGTATTTACTGTTATTATAAAGAACATGTAAAGAATACTATAAATGTGAGTGTGAAATGGACCATTTGGAAAAGGTAGAAGTTAGCTATTGGGGACAAAATAGATTTGTCATACAAAAATCTCTAGTGTGTTGTTGGGATTAATTATTGAATAGCACTATGACAGAACATTCTCCCTGATGACATTGTAGATAAAGCTATAAAGGAGTCAGGAAATATATAGCAGCGATAAGTAATGCAAAAGCAAGGGAATTGAGCAGATAATTCAATAGATCTTTTCTTCTGGAATGTATCTTTCATTGTCTCTCTCTCTCTCTCTCTCTCTCTATCTATATATATATATATATACACTCTAATATATATATATCATAA
>NW_024423319.1:54555568-54575339 GCF_017311325.1 Ursus maritimus
TAGACTGAGGATCGGTAGAAAGGAGGGCACGTATTGCATGGTGCACTGGGTGTTATATGCAACTAATGAAGCATTGAGCTTTACATTGGAAACCAGGGATGTACTGTATGGTGACTAACATAATATAATAAAAAAAATTAATAAAATGTGTATGGATGTATATATTTATCTGCAAAGACCATACAATAGTAGGCACACTGTTTGCAAAGGTGACCAAATGGTCTTTTATAAAAGACAACCGTCCAGGAACTGACTTTTTAGCAACTATTTTCCCTGACTTGGTTCAAATAAAAAGAAATTGCCAATAATTTTGGCAAAAATTCAAACAACAAGAAGAAACTTTGTGGCTAATGACATTTTGAAGGGAATTCATTAAGGAGAGAAAATGAGTTGAATTTTTTTGAAGAAGACATTAATCATATGTCAAATGCAAAATAATATGGGTGTTAAGAAGTATATTTTCTTAGCAAGTGAAAAATGGTGAACTAAATTTTATACCAACTGTAAATTAAAGTAACAAAAATTGAGTGGACAAGTTGCTATTTTTAATGAAGTTCTTTTTTAAAATAAGTTGTTTTGGGTAAGTTATGGAAACTTATTTATTGATTTTCTGTGTATGGAGGCCTATGAACACTTTGTATAATTGCCCAGATAGTAAATATTTCTGACCTTGTGGGCAATAGAGTCTCCCTCACAACAAAACTCTGCCATTGTATTGCAAATCACCATAGACCATGTGTAAACACATGGTTATAGTTGTTCTAACAAAACTTTATTTACAAGTACAGGAAACTATGACTCACAACCCAAAGTTTGTAGGAAAAAATGGATGACTTAATAGGTTGTAAGAACACTTCTGATTTGAGAAAATAATATTTTTATTGTCACTTTGAAATGTTTTCTTAAGAAATTTTGTAATAGGTATGCCATTACCCGATCAGTGGTGCATATTCTTTTCAACATAGATTAAAAGAAATCATATGTGTAAAAAATACACAGCTTAAGTTTATAAAAGGAAATTATAAGGGTATTTATCAAAAAACAAGTAATTTTTTATTAGTTCAGCCCTAAGAGGTAGATTTCATTCTATATACTTTAATGTTAACCTAAAAGCCTGATTTAAAGATGGTATGTTACACTTAAAGCTAAATTATCAAGCAACAATATAGATATCATTTTTAAAAACATTGTAGATAGAAAATAAGGATTAAAAATACATGATAATCATAGTTGTCTTCCTAATTCTATGAGGGGAAATAACTCTGGGATCAAAGAAGGCAAAATAAAATTTGTATTTACTGTTATTATAAAGAACATGTAAAGAATACTATAAATGTGAGTGTGAAATGGACCATTTGGAAAAGGTAGAAGTTAGCTATTGGGGACAAAATAGATTTGTCATACAAAAATCTCTAGTGTGTTGTTGGGATTAATTATTGAATAGCACTATGACAGAACATTCTCCCTGATGACATTGTAGATAAAGCTATAAAGGAGTCAGGAAATATATAGCAGCGATAAGTAATGCAAAAGCAAGGGAATTGAGCAGATAATTCAATAGATCTTTTCTTCTGGAATGTATCTTTCATTGTCTCTCTCTCTCTCTCTCTCTCTCTCTATATATATATATATATACACTCTAATATATATATATCATAATTCTCTATATACATATATACTTACATATATAATTATATATACATGTACATGTATATATATAATTTAAAGAAGCTTAAGAGCCAATTCGCTTCTCTTTAATTATAAAAGGATTTATGGGGACAAGTATATAAGGGAAAAAACTTAATTTGCATATCCCTGACTAGTGATAATGTGTAAGGCCAATGATAGTTTCCATGTGATATGGAAGCAAATATTTCTTGGATGTCTTTATAATGAAATAACTAGAATGGTCCTGTTATAGGCAACATGGGAAATATTAATGCCATAGAACAGCAAAGATGACTCATTAGACTTTTAATCTTTTTGTCAAATGAACTCCATGTATTTACCACCTGCCTGTCTACATTTGGAGCAATTATAATGATATCTATAGTCCTGAGTAGGAACAATATGTAAATTCTAATCATTTTTAGAAAATTTTGTTGACTTAAATTTCATTCACTCTCTCTTTATTTCTTATCTGTGAAACACTAGAATTTGTTGAATTTAAGCTTTTGAAAGAGTTCTTAATGTACACGGGTAATTCTCTAAAATAAGAGCATAATAAAATTTGCTCCTCTTTCTAGGGCTATTATGAAGACAATTTGAAATTACCCATGATTCACCCAAGCCCTAAGATCATATTTCATGTTTTACTACAGGTGATCTTTACTGACGGAATTCAGAGAATAGGCTTTTTTCTTTCTTTTTCTGTGTCACTTATTAAATTAGACTGAGAAGAAAAAAGATTTTGTGGTACATGGCCTCAGGGCTTAAATAAAAAGGGATAAAGAGCTTTGCAAATAAGTCTACATTCTGCAAGATATGCACAGTATGCAATAATTTAATACTAAAGAAGTTGAAAAAAGTTTTGATTTCTTTTTATGTTTTGATAAAAATATGAAAAACATGAATATCTCTGACATATGTTCATGTAAGTCACAATCTATACGTCAGATGGTTTGCCTAATATGCAAGTATACTGTAGTGGAAGATCAACTGCTATAGCCTATAAATATTCATTTTGATATAGAAGAATCTAATAAAGAATTATATGTATTGGGTTATTCATTCACATATTCACATCTATGTGATCTTCATCAAAAGAGTGAATTACTAGAAATTCTTTCATCTGCCTTGTTGTTCTTTTTAAGAGAATATGAGTATTTACATTCTATAATCTTCATTTGGAGCAAGAATATCTATGCTTAAGGAACACAACAAGCAATAAGAGTAAAAGTAATTGATGTAGAAGAAAGGTACAAAAATGTTGACTATAGCTTTAAATAAGATTTCTCCAGATATTTTTTTTCTTTTTGGAAGTGACAAGAGCACTTGTGATGAGCACTGGGTGTTATGCACAACTAATGAATCATTGAATACTACGTCAAAAACTGATGATGTTCTACATGGTGGCTAACTGAACATAATAAAAAATTAAAAACTAAAAAAATGAATAATTTTAATTGCTAAAAAAAAAGAAAGTGACAAAGGCTTAAGAACCTCCTGCTGTCTTGTTGTTCAACATCTCTATTGCCCATCTGCATTTTGGGTGGTAGGAAATTCCAAGTGGGAATTTGATATTATTAATCATGTTATATCACAAGGATTAGGAATACAAAAACACTTTATGCTTTATATCAGACATCTCCTGTCCAATAAGGCAAGTGAACAAATATAACATGAATATAATATATTCACACTGATTAAAGTTTACCTGGTATAAATTTGTGCACAAGAATTGCTAAGATGGTGCTCTAACAAGTTTCCACTCTCTGCATAATGAACAACATAAAAACAATCAAGCGTTTCAATTTCCTGTTATTTTGTCATAGCCCAGAAATGTGATTGTTAAAAATCCATGCAAAAAATCAAGAAACAACGTATGTTTTAAATAGCACATTATCACATTTAATTGTACATACAACATAGTGAATTAAATAAATTATGAAATTGCAATATTTTCTTTGGGTATTTACATTTGCATGTGTTTTTCTACAAGAAGACACTCATAAACTTTGAAGATAAAAACCAAATTCAACTGTATCAAAACAAAAGTTATGATAATATATTTATATATTGATAACTGGCACTTAGCATCTTTTTCATGTGAAGTTCATAGTTTACTGACTACTATTGTTTCCAAATGGAAACAGTAAGAGAAAGACTTATTAACTTATTGTTAATCATCTTGGCTATTAGAGATCACCAGGAATGAGAACAGAGATCCTATGTCCTTCCATTGATATTTCACAGACATTGCATCTATGAGATATAGTCAGTGACTTCTAAGTATAGTGATTTCTAAGTATAGTAACTGTAGATGGCTTCACAGCTGACTCACAACTGCCTTCATTTCCTTTTATGCCCTCCATGTTCTATTAAACCAGACTGTGGCCATGAATCCTTGAATGTTCATCCCATAATCCAGTGCTAACATTATCAACCAAGTCCAGACATAAGAAGTGTAAGTATAAAGACCTATATACAAAATATTCCAAGTATAATTTAAGCCCTACTAGTTAACACTTTCTGGCCACTAGGCATGCTATAGTAGTTTTGCTGTGTGATGCAATAGGTTGCGTATGTGCTGATTCAGAAATTTTTATTAGGAAAAATGACTACGCATTGGTCTTAAAAAATGTTCAGAATATCTGACAAAAACCTGTAACATCTGCACAAGTAACGTAAATATACCTTATAGTTTGGTCAGTTCCCAATCCCAAATGAGCATGCTTACATGCACATGCATGTGCATACATGTGCGTGTGAGCACACACACACACACACGCACACACACACACACACACACACACACTGTGGTGGGCAGAATTTTAAGATGACCCCAAGATTCCTGTTCTCCCCTTATACACAATACGTGCAATACACTCCCTTTGAGTGTGGGTGGGAACTGAAAATCATGGGATATCATTCTAATGATTTTGCCATATTGTGTTGAAAAGAGATTTTGAGCATGCCATTATTGTTTTTAATCAGTTGATTTTGAATTGGCCAAAAGAGAAATTACCCTGGGTGGGTTGAACCTAATCAGATGAACTCATAAAAGAGAGAAGAAGCAGCCTATACTTTCCAGTTGGTCTTGGAGAAGAAGACTTCATTCTTCCCTTCCTTCTCCTACCAATCTTCCTTCTATTTCTTATGTTCCATAAATGAGTGAAACCATATGATAATTGTTTTTCTCTGCTTGACTTATTTCACTTAGCATAATCTCCTCCAGTCCCCTTCATGTTGCTGCGGAGGTTGGGTAAGCATTCTTTCTAATGGCTGAGTAATATTTCATTGTATCCAAGATCTACAAAGAACTTCTCAAACTCAATACATGAGAAACAAATAATCAAATCAAAAAATGGGCAGAAGATATGAACAGACACTTTTCCAATGAAGACATACAAATGGCTAACAGACACATGAAAAAATGTTCAACATCATTAGCCATCAGGGAAATTCAAATCAAAACCACCTTGAGATACCACCTTACACCAGTTAGAATGGCAAAATGGACAAGGCAGGAAACAACAAATGTTGGAGAGGATGTGGAGAAAGGGGATCCCTCTTACACTGTTGGTGGGAATGCAAGTTGGTGCAGCCACTTTGGAAAACAGTGTGGAGATCCCTTAAAAAGTTAAAAATGGAGCTACCCTATGATCCAGCAATTGCACTACTGGGTATTTACCCCAAAGATAGAGACGTAGTGAAAAGAAGGACCATATGCACCCCAATGTTCATAGCAGCATTGTCCACAATAGCTAAATTGTGGAAGGAGCCGAGATGCCCTTCAACAGATGACTGGATCAAGATGTGGTCCATATATATAAAATGTTGTATATTCTTAAACATCTCTAGAATGCCCTTCCTGGCCAATACAATTTAGTTTGAATCCAAGAAAGGCAGGGCCAAAGAAGAAAGCCAATAAGCTAACAATTTTGTTTTGTTTTGTTCATATTATGTGTTTTTGTGAGGGGTTAACTCATGTAGGGAAATCACTAAAATACCCTATCACATTAATTTTTCCAAAATTACAGATTCGTGTGATTTGATAGGCCTTTTTTACCTCAAAGAATTTATTGTACGTTTCACTAGCACACATTCAAAATGTCTCCTTTGCAGAAATATCTAACCAAGTCCTTTGCATTTTTATTCAGATTATTTTGGATGTTTTTGCTATTGAGCTATATGAGTTTTTTTCTATATTTTGGATATTAACTCCTTATTGGATATATGGTGTGTGAATATCTTCTCCCATTAGAAGGGTTGATTTTTCATTTTGTTAACTTTTCCCTTTGCTGTGTGGAGCTTTTTCGTTTAATATAGTTCCATTTGTATATTTTGTTGTTGTTGTTGCCCCAGATTTTGGTGTCATGCCCAAAAAAATCATTGTCAAAACCAATGTCAAGAAGCATTTTCCCTCTGTTTTTTTCCAGGAGTTTTACATTTTCAGGTTTTATATTTAATCCTTTAATTTATTTTGAGTTGATTTTTGTGTATAAGGACACAGCCATCCTTTTGAATGCAAATATTCAGGTTTAAAACACCATTTTTTGAATTTGATAAGTTCTTTATAGATTTTGGATATTAGCCCTTTACCTAATATGTCGTTTGCAAATATCTTTTCCCATTCTATAAGTTGCCTTTTAGTTTTGTTGCCTGTTTCCTTTGCTGTGCAGAAGCTTTTCATCTTTTTTTTAAATGTTTTTTTTAGTATATTATGTTAGTCACCATACAGTACATCCCCGGTTTCTGATGTAAAGTTCGATGATTCATTAGTTGTATATAGCACCCAGTGCACCATGCAATACATGCCCTCCTTACTACCCATCACCAGTCTATCCCATTTCCCCACCCCCATCCCCTCTGAAGCCCTCAGTTTGTTTCTCAGAGTCCATAGTCTCTCATGCTTCATTCCCCCTTCTGATCACTCCCCTTTCTTTATCCCTTTCTTCCCCTACCGATCTTCCTAGTTCTTATGTTCCATAGAGGAGAGAAATTATATGATAATTTTCTTTCTCTGCTTGACTTATTTCACTTAGCATTATCTCCTCCAGTGCTGTCCATGTTGCAGCAAATGTTGAGAAATCATTCTTTGTGATAGCTGAGTAATATTCCATTGCATATATGGACCACAGCTTCTTAATCCAGTCATCTGTTGAAGGGCATCTCAGTTCCTTCCACAATTTAGCTATTGTGGACAATGCTACAGCAGAAGCTTTTCATCTTGATGAAGTCCCAATAGTTCATTTTTGCTTTTGTTTCTCTTGCCTTTGAAGATGTGTCTAGCAAGAAGATGCCGTGGCTGAAGTCACAGAGGTTGCTGCCTGTGTTGGCCTTTAGGTTTTTGATGGATTCCTGTCTCACATTGAAGTCTTTCATCCATTTAGAGTTTATTTTTGTGTGTGATATAAGAAAATTGTCCAGTTTCATTCTTCATCTTGTGGCTGTGCAATTTCACCAACACAATTTGTTGAAGAGGTTGTCTTTTTTCCATTGAATATTTTTTCCTGCTTTGTCGAAGATTAGTTGACCATAGAATTGAAGGTCCATTTTTGGGGTCTTTATTCTGTTCCAGGGATCTATGTGTCTGTTTTTGTCCCAGTACCGTACTGTTGATGACTATAGCTTTGTAATACAGCTTGAAGTCCAAAATTGTGGTTTTCTTTTTCAACATTCCTTTGGCTATTTGAGGTCTTTTCTGGTTCAATACAAATTTTAGAATTATTTGTTATAGTTCTCTGAAAAATGTTGATGGTATTCTGATAGGGATTGCATTGAATGTATAGATTGCTTTGGGTAACATAGACATCTTAACAATATTTGTTCTTCCAATCCATGAGCATGGAATGTTTTTCCATTTCTTTGTGTTTTCCTTGATTTCATTCATAAGTGTTTTATAGTTCTCAGAGTACAGATCTTTTACCACTTTGGTTACGTTTATTCCTAGGCATTTTATGTTTTTTGGTGTAATTGTAAATGGGATCTATTCCTTGATTTATTTTTGTTCTATGTGACAAGTTTTAAGTAGGTGTGCTCTGGTCTGGCTATGAAATGAGCCCTGTTACCACTGCTGCCAGAACCAAGGCCCCACAAATCTACTTTTGGAGAGGTGGTGTGGGCAGTGGTTTTGGCAGGCCATCTGGGAGAGGGGGCCTACAGCACTGTGAGTGAGGCAAGAGTGACTGGGAAATGTGATTGCCCCAAAGCACAGTGTGGTGGGTCTTGGTGTAAGCAACTTAATTTTCTTCTCCGAGCTTGTTCCCACAGGTGGCCCTTGGCTTATACTGAGGGGCAGGAGAGGGAAATGGAGACTGACAGTTCCTTTATTTCCAGAGGGGTCCCTCCATAAATGTTGTCTCTTTGGGACATGCTCTGAGATGAGCAAATAACCTCCCCACTGTGTGCCCCAGCTGTTCTTTAGATCACTGTTTCCAAGCTGTATATCCTCAGGCTGTTTGCTCTTCCTTCTCTCTAAGTGCAGCCCCAATGCCTCCAGGTTCTCCCTGAGCCCAGCCTGCTGACATTTGGAACTCCACACTTTAACCCTGGCTGGTTTCCAGAACCCATGTATTTCTGCCCTTCTCATTTTCCAAGCCAGTTGTTATGGGGATTCATTTTCCCATGTTCTCCTATGTGCTAGTCTGTCTCTCACCCTTCTCTGTGATGGTGGCTCCCTCCTCACTGCAGCAGCCATGATCCTTTTCTTTCCCAAACCACATATCCACACTTCCTACCTTCTTCAGTGTGGCCTCTTCTGTACCTTTAGTTTTGGAGTTTGTTCTGACAGTCTGCAGGTCAACTTCTGGGGCATTTAGGGTGATTTGTTAGTTATCTAGTTGTATTTGTAGGACAGGGTGAGCCTAGAGTCCTCCTACTCTGCCACTATCTTCCCCTCTACTGAGTTTTAGTTTTGATGTTAAAATTTCCCCAACAAAGTGAAAGGTTCTAGTCAAATCCTCTTAAAATTTCATTTCATGTTTCACTTTTCTATACTAGTGGAAGCAGGTAGATAACTGCATTGATTTCTTTTCCTCTAAACCAAATATTTTTTCTGTAAGTTATCTTAGTGAGGGGACATTTGAACTATCTATTTCTTTTCTAGATGTGGTTTACCAATTCTATTTAGAACTCAGAATCTGGTTATAATCATTTGTTAATTTGACAAATATTTACTGTGTATATACATTGTTCCAGGCACTATTTTAGATGTTGCAGATTTACCAGTGAACAACAATAAAAAAAATCTCTGTCCTTATAGAGCTCAAGTTCTAGATGGAAAAGGAAGTAGTACCTGGAGACAATCAAAAAGCTTAAATAAATACCACTTGTATGTTAGTTACTTTAAAGACTCTTTTACCAACTCTGCCTAATTCATTGGTCTCAAAAGAGTCTTGACAAGGAAAAGCTCTGATGCATTTGCCCAGTTAACTTCTGCAAAGTCCCCATACTTTATCCATAGATATCCTAATAATTATAGAAAAGGTGGAATTTGGTTTAGTTTTTGATTATGAAATAGCATGTAGTAGACATTGTAAAGAAAGTGCTGGGGAATCATTTGATAGAAAAATAGTTATACTTGTTCTATTAACCATTATCTGACCATGTAAAACAATGAGAACATTTAAATATTTTTCTTTTTACAAACAATATGGTGATATATATAGCTATATATACAGAAGTAATATTGACTTAAGTATTTAAGTAAAAGAATTCCATTTTGGCAAACCAATGGGCCATCAAAATTACTGTTACATTAGAAGTCTAAATGATGAACTACCATTAGTGTCCAAAGGGAAATATTCATTATTATTTCAGAAAAAAATCTTGTGAATGTTGATAAAACCATTATTCAATGCTTAATGCTTTTTCACATCTCCTCCCATTCTGGTTTTCTTCTCTTCATTCAGTGTCTCTGGGGTTTCAGGTCTCAATTGCTGATATTTTTTCTTTGTAAATTCTATAAAATTTAATAACACTTTACAATATGGTTTTAACATGCAGTATGGTTTTAACATAAAAGATTAAGACAAAAACAGCAATCTCCTGTTATTCTGTTATACAGGATTTTAGGGTTTATAGATGCCACTGTCCCCAAATCAAAAAAAGCACTATAATTATGAACCACCTGCTACAACATGGATATAACTTCATTATAACAAATAAGATATTTCAATGGTGAGTATTGAAATATGATTATCCTGAAAAAAAAAAGATGTGATTATCCTGTAAAAGTGTTTCATACTCTGCTGGTTCCTTCCTGGTCAAATGCATGGAAATATCAATTTACTAATCTACTTTAAAATATCCATTAGCAATTTAATTCTACAAATAGAGCTCGGCCTGAAAATATATTTCATATTTCATTTTTAGCTAAAGATGTTTTCATCCTTCTTTACTTTTCTTCCTTCAGTAGTAGGAGTGTATTTTGGACACATGATCTTAAATTCACTTTTATTGCATGTATAAAAATATTTGATATGATTGATTGTTATATCAGTCCTATATTATATCTGCCTGTCATGTGAGTTTCTTAAATCAATTGTGTTATTAAAATATCCTTATTTTGTAGGCGCCTGGGTGGCTCAGTTGCTTAAGTGTCTAACTCTTGATTTTTGGCTCAGATCATGATCTCAGGGTTGTGAGATCAAGCCCTACGTTGGGCTCCACACTGGGCATGGAGCCTGCTGAAGATACTCCCTCTCCCCCGCCTCCCCTCAAAAAAATAAATACAATTAAAATGTAAAATATACTTATTTTGTCTTACATAAATATATTGATTGAGTTTTTAACATGTCTTTAAGGAAGAAAAACTCATTTTGTGATGCAAATGTGTATCACATTTCTGAACTTTCCAAAAATTTAGGGATTGCTGTTATTTTTCACAAACGGTCAGTATTTTCAATGCAATACAACTAAAAATGTAACTCCAACAATGTTAACAACTTGCATTTGAACCATGCCAAAAATTATACTAAACTAGTATTGATATGGTGTATATTGTTTTCTCTGTCACACCTAATGTGCTATTTCAAAAAGGAATTTCTAATATACAAGAATGTTCTACTCATCAGAATTAAATTTTTTAGTTTCATATAGCTATAATTTTGTTATTGTAAGTGTGTGTGTATGTGTGTGTGTATGCACTGTAAAAGAATGGTCTCTGGAATCCACTGAAGCATAGTGTTTAATAATATAATTTATAGCTGTTTACACAACAATTGCAGCTACTGTAAACAGAGAAGAGGTTGTCTACTAAGCCACAAATATGTGTTGTGCCATCAAAATTCTATAAATGTCAGGAATTATAGTATCTCAGATCAAACACTTTGTATATACATGTAACACTTATTTATGTATGCAATTAAATTATGTTCTTCTTTGAAAGCAAATTACAGTTTTGCATATTTATACATCTGGGTTTTTTTTTTTTTAATATAAGGACAGCATTTAACAGTTTGTATGGGAGGATCAATTAGAACAGTGACTCTCTACTCCAATTTATAAAAAGAGGCTTTTTAAAAGTATAAATAACAGACAGCAATGTGTTTATGAAGGCTGCTGATAGAAAAATAAGTTAAAGGTCAGAGTTAAATTAACAATTATTTGGTTCAAAGTTATGTTTATAATACACATACATCTCAATTGAAAACATACATCAAAATAACAATATCTAGTTTTGTTGATCTGTTCCACTATTTTTCTGGGTTCTATTTCATTGATCTCTATTATAACTTTATTATTTCTCTTCTCCTGCTTGGTTTAGGCTTTATTTGCTGTTCTTTCTCCAACTCCTCTAGGTGTAGGGTTAGCATGTGCCTTAGGAGCATTAGGAGCAGAGGCAGCTTCTGAGAGCAGCTAACCTGGAGACCAGCATTTTGCTGTGTTTTACTTTAAATTCCAAACCCTTGCACATTCATGCAACTGTCCTTCTTGGACAAACAGGCACTAGCCACAACACAGTAAGACCATCCCTCAGAGTCTCAGTGTGGGTTTGCACCATACCAGGTCCCTAAAATTTGGAGTTTTGAAACCCAGTTGGCATACTTGAGATAAAACACAAGAGTACTGTGCCACTGGATGGACAGATGGTTCACACACAGACAGGGTGAAGGCATGAATCTGAGGGAAGCCTGGGAAACAGGAGGGGAGATTATTCACTCTCCTGAAGAGAATTAGGAGCAAAATCCCCTCTCAAAGGGCAAGAGCCAGCTGATGACATTTGTACCCATGCTCCTCAGCATAGATATGCTTCAGTGAGCAGCACAGCACCCACAATGGAGGCTTGAGCTCCTTACACCAAGTCCTGATCCACTGTGCTTTGCAGGTGCTTTTGTAATAGGGCAAGTGATCCCCAGAGTAAGAGTGGCAGTGGGCCCCTCCCCCAAAAAACAAGCACAAAGCCCCAGAACCCACCAAGTCTTCTGACCATAGAGTACTGTAAAGCTTCAGCTATAGGAGAAATAGGCTCCAGACTCTTAATAAGCAGACCAAAACACACCTAATTTGAACTCATCACGCAGTCCACAAGGTCTGAATACTCTCCATGGCAGGTAAGGAGAAATTCTTCAGAGGACTGACTTGAGGAAAAGAGCACACCAAACACAACAACAAAGAGCACACCAAACACAATAGCAGAGTGCACACAGCATACAACAGATGCACTTCCTGAAACATCAGGCCCTGGAAAATATCAGACTTCTTCATAATATATCCAATACTCTCAGGAACAAGAAACATAACAGGCTTTATAAACACAGAAAAGAACAGAGACTTAGACAAAATGCCAAGATATAGGAATTCATCCCAAAAGAAAGAACAAGAGAAACTCAGCCAGAGATCTAATCTAAAGATCTAAAAGATACAATTAATGTGCTTGAACAAGATTTTAAAACAACAATCATAAGGGTGCTAACTGATCTTGAGAAAATCAAAGAAGACCTCAGGGAGTCCCTTACTGCAGAAATAAAAAACTTAAAAACTAGTCAGGCAAAAAAAAAAAAAAAAGTTATAACCAACATTCAATCAAAGCCAATTGAATGTAATGACCACGAGGGTGGATGAAGCAGAGGAACAAATAAGTGACATAGATTATAAAATAATGGAAAATACTGAAGCTGAAAAGAAGAGGGAAAGAAAAATATTGGATCACAAGTGTAGATTAAGGGAATTCAGTGACTCCATAAAGCATAATAATATTCATATCATAGAAGTCTCAGAAGAAGAAGAGAGGAAAATGGAGAAGAAGGTTTATTTGACCAAATTATAGCTTAAAACTTCCCTGATCTGCAGAAGGAAACAAGCATACTAATCTAGTAGTCACAGAGAATTCCCAACAAAATCAACAAAACCAGGCCAACACCAAGACATAGTAAAATTTGCAAAATACAGAGATAAAGAACCCTAAAAACAGCAAGAAAAAAGAAATCCCTAACTTACAAGGGAAGATGCCTACGATTAGAAGCAGATTTCTCCACAAAAACTTGACTGGCCATAAAGAGGTAGCATGATATATTTAATTAGCTGATTGGGAAAAATCTGCAGTCAAGAATACTGTATCCAGCAAGGCTGTCATTTAGAATAGAAGGAGAGATAAAGATTTTCCCAGTCAAACAAAAACTAAAGGAGTTTGTGACCACTAAACCAGCACTGCAAGAAATATTAATGGGGACTCTTTATAGAGTCCAGAAAGACCAGAAAGGAACAGAGAAAACCTCCAGAAAAACTGACTTTACAGGTAATACAATGGCACTAAAGTCATATCTGTCAATAATCACTCTGAATGTAAATGGAGTAAATGCTCCAATCAAAAGACAAAAGACATCAGAATGCATTTAAAAAGATCCATTAGCATTGTGTTAAGAAGAGACTCACTTTAGACCTAAACACACCTGCAGACTGAAAGTAAGAGGATGGAGAATGATTTATCATGCTAATGTATGTTAAAAGCTAGACTACCCATACTTACATCAAGCAAACTAGATTTTAAATGAAAGAAATTGTAACAAGAGACAAAGAAGTGCACTCTATCATAATAAAGAGGTCTATCCAACAAGAAGATCTAAAAATTGTAAATATTTATGCCCCCAACTTGGGAACACACAAATATATAAATCATTTAATAACAAAGAAACTCGGTAACAATACAATAATTATAAGGGATATTAACACCCCATTTATAGAAAGGACAGATCATCTAAGTAGAAAATCAACAAGGAAACAATGGCTTTGAATGACACACTGGACCAGATGGCATTAACAGATAAATTCAGAACATTTCATCCTAAAGCAGCAGAATACACATTCTTTTCAAGAGCACATGGGACATTCTCTGAAATAGATCCTATACTGGGTCATGAATCAGGCCTCAAAAAGTACAAAAAAATATTGAGATCATACCAAGCATATTTTCAGACAACAATGCGATGAAACCTAAAGTCAATCACAAGAAAAAATTTGGAAAGACCTGAAATACATGGAGGTAAAAGAACATACTACTAAAATGTGAATGGGTCAACCAGGAAATTAAAGAAGAAATTTAAAAACACATGGAGACAAATGAAAGTGAAAATGCAAAGGTCCAAATCATTTGCAAAATAATAAAGGGAAAAAATAAAGATTAGAGCATAAATAAATGATATAGAAACGAGGAAAAAAGGAGAACAGATCAATGAATCCAGGAGAGGGTTGTTTCTTTTTTATTTCTTTTTTCTAATAATAATTTTTATTGTGAGTCACCATACAGTATATCCTTAGTTTTTGATGTAGTGTTCCATGATTCATTATTTGCATATAACACCCAGTGCAACATGCAATATGTGCCCTCCTTAATACCCATCACCGCCTATCCCAATCCCCCACCCCCTTCCCCTCTGAAGCCCTCATTTTTTTCCCAAGTCCACAGTCTCTCGTGGTTCATTTCCGTTTCTGTTTACCACCCCCTTCATTCTTCCCTTCCTTCTCCTACTGATCTCCCTGCTATTTCTTATGTTCCATAAATGAGTGAAATCATATGATAATTGTCTTTCTCTGCTTGACTTATTTCACTTAGCATGATCTCCAGTCTCATCCATGTTGCTGCGAATGTTGGGTAATCATCCTTTCCGATGGCTGAGTAATAATGGTGCTGGGAAAATCGGACAGCTATATGCCAAAGAATGAAACTTGACCAATGTCTCACACCATACACAAAGATAGACTCCAAATGGATGAAAGACCTCAATGTTAGATAGGAATCCATCAAAATCATAGAAGAGAACATAGGCTGTAACCTCTTTGACATCGGCCACAGCAACTTTTTTCATGACAAATCTCCAAAGACAAGAGAAACAAAAGAAAAAATGAACTTGTGGGACTTCCTCAAGATAAAAATCTTCTGCACAGCCAAGGAAACAGTCAAAAAAACTAAGAGGCAGCCCACGGAATGGGAGAAGATATTTGCAAATGACACTACAGATAAAAGACTGGTATCCAAGATCTACAAAGAACTTCTCAAACTCAATACATGAAGAGAGGGTTGTTTCAAAAAAATACTAAAATTGATAAACCCCTAGCCAGACTTATCAAAAGAGAGAGAGAGAGAGAGAGAGAGAGAGAGAGAGAAAGGACTCAAATAAAATGACAAGTGAAAGAGGAGAGATTACAAACAACCCCATGAAAATACAATTATAAGAGAATATTATGAAAAAAGTATATACCAATATGTTTGGCAATCTAGAAGAAATGGATAAATTCTTAGAAACATATAATTACCAAAATTGGAACAGAAAGAACAAAAAATTTGAGTAGACACATAACCAGCAAAGAAACTGAATTAGTAATCAAAAATCTCCCAAAAACAAAGCCCAGGGCCAGATGGCTGCAGCGGTGAATTCCGCCAGACATTTAAGGAAGAGTTAATATATTTTCTTCTCAAACTGTTCCAAAAAATAAAATGGAAGGAAAACTTCCAAACTCCCTCTACAAAGCCAGCAGTACTTTGATTCCAAAACCAGACAAAGACCCCACTAAAAAGGAGAGTTAAAGGTCAATGTCCCTGATAAACATGGATACAAAAATTCTCTACAAGACATTTACAAATAGAATACAACAGTACATTAAAAGAATTATTCAACACAAGCAAGTGGAATTTATTCCTGGGCTGCAATAATGGTTCAATATTTGCAAATCAATCAACATAATATACATCATTATTAAAAGAAAAGATAAGAAGTGTATGATCTTCTCAATAAATGTAGAAAAAGCATTTGACAACATACAGCATCAATTTATTATTAGTAGTAGTATTTTAAAGATTTTTATTTATTTATTTGAGAAAGAGAGCATGAGTTGGGGGGGAGGAGCAGAGGGAGAGGGAGAAGCAAACTCCCCACCAAGCAGACAGCCCAATGTGGGGCTCAATCCTGGGACCCTGGGATCATGACCCAAGCTGAAGGCAGACACTTAAGCAACACAAGTGCCCCCGACATCCATTCTTGATTAAAACTCCCAAAAAAGTAGGGGTAGAGAGAACATACCTCAACATCATAAATATCATGTACAAATGACCACAGGTAATATAACCCTTGTTGGGGAAACCTGAGAGCTTTTTCTCTAAGGTCAGGAACAAGACAAGGATGTCCACTGTCACCATTGTTACTTAACATAGTACTAGAAGTCTTGGCCTCCACAATCAGACAACAAAAATTAAATAAATAAAAGCCCTCCAGATCAGCAAGGAAGAAGTCAAACTCACTATTTGCAGATGACATTATGCTCTCTGTAGAAAACCCAAAAGACCACACCAAAACATTTCTAGAAGTGATACACGAATTCAGCAATGTTACAGGATACAAAATCAATGTAGAGACATCTGTTGCATTTCTATACACCTATAATGAAGCAGCTGAAAGAGAAATCCAGCAATCAATCCCACTTACAATTGCACCAAAAACCATTAGATACCTAGGAATAAATCTAATAGAGGAGATAAAAAATCTGTACTTTGAAAACTATACAACACTAATGAAAGAAATTGAAGAGGACACAAAGAAATGGAAAAACATTCCATGCTCATGGATTGAAAGAACAAATATTGTTAAAATGTCTATACTACTCAAAGCAGTCTACACATTTAATGCAATCCCTATCAAAATACCAACACTTTTCACAGAGCTAGGAAAAAAGATTTCTAAAATTTGTATGAAATACAAAAGACCCAGAATAGCCAAAGGAATGTTGATAAAGAAAACCAAAGCTGGAGGATTTCCAGACTTCAAGCTATATTAAAAATCTCTAGTCATCAAGGCAATATGGTAATGGCACAAAAACAGACACACAGTTCAATGAAACAAAATAAAAATAAAAAAAAAAACACAGTGTGGACCCACACCTATATTGTTACCTAATCTTTGACAAAGCAGGAAAGAATATCCAATGGGAAAAAGACAGTCTCTTCAACAGATGATGTTTGGAAAACTGGACAGGAGCATGCAGAAGAATGAAACTGGGCTACTTTCTTACACGATACACAAAAAATAAATTCAAAATGGATAAAAGACCTGAACGTGAGACAGGAAAACATCAAAATCCTTGAGGAGAACACAGAGAGCAATTTCTTTTACATTGTCTGTAGTAACTTCTTACCTTATATGTCTCCTGAGGCAAGGGAAACAACAAAAAAAAGTGAACCATTGGGCTTCATCAAGATAAAAAGCTTCTGTGCAGTGAAAGAAACAGTCAACAAAACTAAAAGGCAATCTAGAGAATAGCAGAAGGTACTTGCAAATGACATATCTGATTAAGTGTTAGTGTCCAAAACCTCTAAAGAGTTTACCAAACTCAACAACTAGAAACAAATAATCTAGCTAAGAAATGGGAAGACAACATGAATAGACTTTTTTCCCCAAGAAGACATCCAGATGGCTAACAGACACATGAAAAGATGCTCAACATCATTCAACATCAGGAAAATACAAATGAAAACTACAATGAGACATCACCTCACATACGTCTGAATGGCTAGAATTAACAACACAAGAAACAACAGATAATGTCAAGGATAAGGAGAAAGGGGGAACCTCTTAAACTGTTTGTGGGATTGCAAACTGGTTCAGCCAGTATACAGGAAAACAGTATACAGTTTCCTCAAAAAGTTAAAAATAGAACTACCCTATGACCCAGGAATTATACTACCAGGTATTTACCCAAAGATACAAAAATACTGATTCAAAAGGACACATGCACGCTTATATTTATAGCAGCATTATCAACAATAGCTAAATTAGGAATGAAAACAAATTTCCATTGACTGATGAATGGATAAAGAAGAAGTGGTATATATAGATACAATGGAATAATCCTCAGCCATCAAAAAGAATGAATCTTGCCTTCTGCAAGGATGTGGATGGAGCTAGAATTTATTATGCTGAGTGATACAAGTCAGTCAGAGAAAGACAAATACCATATGATTTCCCTCATATGTGAAATTTATGAAACAAAAGAGATGACCATATGGGAAGGGGGTGGAGAGAGGGAGGCTAACCATAAGAGAGTTTTAACTATAGAGAAAAAACATAGGGTTGATGGAGTGGAGGTGGGTGGGGAATGGGCTAAATGGGAAATGAGTTTAAGGAGGACACTTCTGATGAGCACTGGGTGTTATATGTAAGTGATGAATCACTAAACTCCACTCTTGAAACCAATACTACACTATATGTTGACTAACTAGAATTTAAATAAAAACTGGAAACAAACAGAAAGAAACACCCATTGTGCATTAAAATAAACATCCAAAATTATTGTTCTACATAGCCAACTGGAGGCATGGGCCGGGTGGGCACATAAATATTTTTATTGCTTCTGCAGCATATAATATTACATTTTCTGTTGTCATAAAATGTATACTGATCAGCAAATAATATTATTCTTATAACTGAGTACACATGGGAATCATTTTATACTGGATTTCAGTGTAATATGGTATGCATATTTGTGAGGTCCTTAACTTTCATTGTATTTATGGAAGGTGATGTTCCTTATTAAATATTCAAAAGAGGGGACCCCTCTAGAGGATTCAAACCTTTTAAAATGCCTTCATGATAATTTTATTTCTGTCTACTCTGTTGGTCCTAAAAGACTGAGAAAAAGAGAGTGAGCATTCTCAAAAGTTGCCAAATGCATAATAGGGGCAAGCTCAAATGACTATTTTGTTGCTTTTGTGCAAAAATAATTTAGTTTTTAAATATACAGCACTAGGAAGCTGAAATATAATAAAGTGAAAAATGTTCAGTGTATATTAACATTAATATGATTATCCTATCAATACATTATATTCATCTATGTTAAAAGCAAAATTTAAAAAAAAGATTAATGCAAAATAAAAAATGCTCATAATTTCTCAGCATAATGATTTTTATCAAGTTGCAACATTTAAAGATTTTCTCTCATTAACTTCTAATAAAGATATCTCCTCCCAAAAAATATTTATCCTCCCAAAAATACTAATTTCATGACTTTGGAATATATGGAGTTAATAGGCTTTTTTGTTTTCCTTTGGTTTAATGATTTTACTATTCACACAGTTCCTGACCACTGCATCAAAACTTCAACATTTTACTGACAGCAAGTTTCCAAAAGTTATTTGACCAAACTGATGTTCTTCATTACTGTAGACAATACACATGCTGCTTTAAAACTCTGTTAATTTATTTAAAAGTGAGGAGAAAAAATTAGGAATATATTTTTCACTGATAGTCTAAAAATCAATTTAATTAAAATTTTAGTTATTAAGTATGTATGTATGTGACATTACCTTACTATGTTTCTTAATATAATTTCAATTATGCTTTAACAATAAAGAAACACTTTTAGTTTTACTTTCAGTGAGTTGTGTTGGGATTTAGAGCAGGTAATCTGAATGTATGCCTGTGTGTGTGTGTGTGTGTGTGTGTGTGTATTTGTGTTTGTGTTAACAAAGCAATAGTACNNNTGAACAAAGATAGATAAAAAATGCACTTAAGTCTGTAAACTTAATGGGATGTTTTTAATAAATGTACCAACAGAACAAAGATTTCATCAAACTGGAATATCTACTGTAATTTATAATTTTCAAAAACCTGGCAGCCTT
>NW_024423319.1:54575352-54589372 GCF_017311325.1 Ursus maritimus
TTAGCACTTTTAAGAATTCAAGAGATAGTAAATCAGGGGTAGCTAAGATGGTGACATAGTAGGAGGATCCTAGGCTTGTCTCATCCCTCTAACACAATTAGATAATTATCAAATTATTCTGAATACCCAAGAAATCAACCTGAGGACAGACAGAACAAACTCATGACTAGAGGGATAGAAGAGGCCACAGAGAGGAAGGTAGGAAGTGAGGAGATGTGTTTTGGGGAAGAAACAGATAGATGGTGTTGCAGACAGAAGGGAGCCTTTGTTGCAGAGAAAGGAGAGAGAGAGAGAGAGAGAGAGAGAGAGAGAAACACAGGGGAACACACAAGAACACTTTCCCAAAGCCATTGGGTAGGAAAATGAGAGGGGCTAATTTTGGTGAGTTTTTGCACCAGTGGGGCTTGAAGACTAGAGATATATGTTTGGGGGGGTGGGGGAGGCTCCATGCCCAGTGTGGAGCCCATCTCAGGCCTTGAACTCATTACCCTGAGATCAAGACCTGAGCTGAGATCAAGAGTTAGATGCTTAACTGACTGAGCCACCCAGGCACCCCAAGACTGGATTTCTTAAAGTGGGCAGGCTTGGCTGGTACAGAGTCCTGACGGCACTGCCCTACTGCTGGAGAGAAGGCAAGCACAAAACCCAGGGACAGATGGCACAACCTGAAGAATGATTGGGGCACACAGGAAGATTATTTCCTCTTTTGGAGTGCATCCTTGAAAGGTAGCTTTCATAGAAATGCTTCTCCAGGGACAAAGGAGCTTGTGGGGTCATTTCCCTCCCCCACTCCAAGCATAAATGCAGAGCCATGTGCTAAGGGCAGCTGAGCCTCAACACTGGCTGCCTAGCCTGCTTGCTTCAAGTCCCACACCTCTGTCCTCTGGTGCAACTGCCCTTCTCAGTCAAGCCTACCTTAGTCTCAGCTCAACAAACCCCTGCCCAAGAAGACAAGCACAGATCCTAGCCCACACCATGTCCCTAAAGCCTGGAGTTTTAAAAGTCAGCAGGCTTAGCTGTAATAGAGCTTAGAGGGCTCTGTACTGCTCCTGGAGAGAAGGCAGACGGATAAACTAGAGGGAGATAGCTTGATAACAGCAATCTGAAAAGCATCTGGGACACGTGGGGGGAAGAAAATCCACTCTTCTCAGAGTGTTTCCCTGAGAGCAACAAACACTGAGACTCCTATCCAGGGTCTCAAGGACCCTCCCACACTCCCATCAAAAGTACAGAACAACTTTCAATAAACAGCATAGCACATACACTGGCCACCAAACCTTTTACACCAGGTCCCACACCTCCTTGCTCTAGTGGTACTGCCCTTCTTGGTCAAGGTTGCCCCTGTCCCAGCATGGTGGGATGCTTCCACAGAAGACCAGCAGAAACCCCTGCCTACACCACAGCTCTTGATCAGAGTTCTACAAGACATCAGTTCTAGTGGAAGGCGCATCAGCTCTCATTTAACAAACAGACAAGAACACACCAAGTTAAAACTCACCATACTCTGCCCAAGGTCCAAACACTGCCCACTGCAGGCAAGGAGAAACTCTGTTGATGACAGACGTGAAGGATAGAGTAACCAAAACACAACAGCAGAGTGCACACAATACACATCAGAGATGCTTCCTGAAGCACCAGGCCCTGGACACTATATGACCTCTTCTTTATAAAGCCATTACCTTAAGGAGCAGGAAATGTAAAAGGCTTTTCTAACACACAGAAGGCAAAAACTTAGACAAGATGCCAAGATGGAGTAGTTCATCCCAAATGGAAGAACAAGATAAGGTCACTGAGATGTAAGCAAAACAGATAGAAGTAATATGCTTGATGGAGAATTTAAAGCAACATTCATAAGGATACTCAATGAGCTTGAGAAAAGTATGGAAGAGTTCAGGGAGGCCTTCAGGAATCAGTCAGAAATAAAAAGTACAATAACTGAGATAGGAAACACACTGGATGCAATGAACACAAGGATGGAAGAAGCAGAGGAATGTATAAGTGGTAGAAGATTAAAACAATGGAAAATAATGAAACTGATCAAAAGGTAAAGAAGAATTAAGGAACATATGAATAGACTTAGGAACATCAGTGATTACATCAAATGCTATAACATTCATATTATAGGAGACCCAGAAGAAGAAGAGAGAGAAAAGGGGGCAGAAAATTTATTTGTGGAAATAATAACCAAAAACTTCCCTAATCTGGGGAAGTAAACAGACATCCAGATGCAGGAGGTACAGAGAACTCCCATGATAATCAACAAACTGTCCAACACAAAGATGTATTGTAATTAAATTTAAAAAATATAGAGATAAAGAAAAAAATGCTAAAAACAGCAAAACACAAGATGACTCTAACATGTGAGGGAAAACCCATAGGCTAGCTGAAGATCTCTCCACAGAAACTTGACAAACCAGAAGAAAGTGGCATGATATCATCAATGTGCTAAATGGGAGAAATCTGCAGCCAAGAATATTCTCTAGAGCAAAACTGTCATTCAGAATAAGAAAGACAGTTTCCCAGACAAACAAAAATGGAAGCAGTTTGTAACCACTAAACTAGCCCTGCAAGAGATATTAAAGGGGAATCTTTGAGTGAGAAGGAAAGACCAAAAGCAACAAAGACTAGAAAGGAAAGAGAAAATCTCCAGAAACAGTGACAAAACAATAATAAAATGACACTGAATTTATATCTATCAATAATTACTTTGAATGTAAATGGACAACATGCTCCATACAAAAGATACAAGGTGTCAGAATGGATATAAAAAAAAAGAACAAGACCCATCTTTTTGCAGCCTACCAGACACATTTCAGACCTAAAGACACCTGCAGATAGAAAGGGAGGAGCTGGAGAAATATTTATCATGCAAATGGATGCCAAAAGAATGCAAGAGTAGCAATACTTATATCAGACAATGTGGATGTTAAACCAAAGACTGTGACAAAACATGAAGAAGGACACTATATCAATAATAAAGGGGACTATCCAACAAAATCTACCACTTGTAAATATTTATGCACAAAACATGGGAGCACCAAAACATATAAAACAAATAATAAGAAACAAAAATAAATTAATGTTAATAATATAACAACAGTAGGGAACTTTATTTTAACACACCACTTACATCAATGGACAAATCATCTAAGAGGAAAATAAACCAGGAAACAGTGATTTTGAATGACACACTGACCACATGGGCTTAGATATAATCAGAGTGTTTGAACCTAAAGCAGCAGAATAAACATTCTTTTCAAGTGCATATGGGAAATTCTCCAGAATAGATCATATTCTAGGTCACAAATCAGGTCTCAAGAAGTAGAAAAAGACTGAAGTCATACCGTGTATCTTTTCTAACCACAACTCTATAAAACTTGAAGTCAACTGCAGGAAAATATTTGGAAAGACCACAATATACATGGAGGTTAAAGAACATACTATGAAAGAATTAATATGTCAATCAGGAAATGAAAGAAGGAATACAAAAATAATACATGGAGACAAATGAAAATGAAAACACAAAGGTACAAAAGGCTTGGGAGGCAACAAAAGTGGTCATAAGAGGGAAGTATATACCAATACAAGACAAATGAAAAAAGCAAGAAAATCTCAAATAAACAACCCAACATCTCACCTAGAGGAGCTAGAAAAAGAACAACAAATGAAGCCTAAACCCGGTCCAAGAAGGGAAATAATAAAGATTAAAGCAGAAATAAATAATATAGAAAATAAAAATACAATAGAACTGATCAATGAAGCCGGGAGCTGGTTCATTGAAAAAAATAAAATAAAATTGATAAACCACTAGCCAGACTTATTAAAAAGGAAAGAGAAAGGATCCAAATCACTAATACCACAATATGAGAGGAGAAATAACAATCAACACAACAGAAATACAAACAATTAGAAGACAATTTTATGAAAAACTATGTGCCAACAAGTTGGACAACCTGGAATAAATGGGTAAGTTCCCAAAAGCATATAAACTATACAACTTGAGACAGAAAAAAAAAAAGAATAGAAAAATTCAACATTCTGATATCCAGCCAAGAAATTGAATTAATAATCAAACATCTCCCAACAAACAAAAGTCCAGAACCAGATGGCTGCACAGGGCACTTGTACCAAGCATTTTAAAAAGAGTTAATACCTATATTTTTCAATCCATTGGAAACAACAGAAATGGAAGGAAGACTTCTGAACTCATTTTATGAGGCCAGCATTACCCTGATGTCCACTCTCAACACTGTATTTAACATAGGACTGGAAGTCCTAGACTCTGCAATCAGAAACCAAAAAGAAATAAAAGGCATCCAAATCAGCAAGAAAGAAGTCAAACTTTCACTATTTGCAGATCACATGGTACTCTATATAGAACATAAGAACGACTCCACCAATTTTTTTCTAGAATTGGTACAAGAATTCAGCAAAGTTGCAGGATACACAATCAATGTAGAGAAATCGGTTCCATTTCCATGCACCAATAATGAGGCACCAGAAAGAGAAATCAAGGAATCAATCCCATTTACAATTGCACCAAAAACCATAGGATACTTAGGAAAAAACCTAACCAAAGAGGTAAAAATTGAACTCCAAAAACTATAAAACACTGAAGAAAGAAATTGAAGATGACAAGGAGAAATAAAGAAAAAAATCTCATGTTCATAGATCGGAAGAAAAATATTGTTAGAATGTCACCGCATTGATGACTAAAAGCAATCTACACATACAGTGCAATCCCTTTCAAAATGGAAACAGCATTTTTCAAGGAGGTAGTATAAACAATCCTAAAATTTGTACGAATCACAAAAGACCCCGAATAGCCAAAACAATCTTGAAAAAGAAAACCAAATCTGGAAGCATAACAATTCCAGACTTCCAGCTATATTATAAAGCTTTAGTGATCAAGAGAGTATGGCACTGGCACAAAAGTAGACACATAGATCAATGGAACAGAACAGACAACCCAGAATTGAACCTACAATTATATGGTCAACTAATATTTGGCAAATCAGGAAAGAATATCTAATTGGATAAAAACAATTTCTTCAACAAATGGTGTTGGAAAAACTGGACAGCAGCATGCAAAAGAAAGTGGACCACCATATACCAGGTCATTAAAGTTTAGAGTGTTAAAACTCAACAGGCTTGGCTTGGTAGAGCCCCAAATGCACAGCATTCCCCCAGGGTGGCAAGGAACCCAGAAAGAGATAGTGCAAAAACAGTGATCTGAACAAATACCTAGGATACAGGGTGGGAAGTCATTCACTATTCCGGGAGGACTTCCCTGAGAGCACTAAGCACTGACTCCTGCTACCAGGACAAAGGAACTGGTTGGGACCATTTCCCTTTCCCACATCTCAGCATAAAGGAACTTCAGTAAACAGCACAGCATCAACACTGGCCGACTAACCCACTTACACCAAGTATTGCCTCCCTGTGCTCTGTTTTTATGGCTTTTCTCAGGCAAGTGTGCCTAAGGACCAGCAGAGTGGGCCCTTTCTCCAGAAAACCAGCACAAAACCCACACAAACTTCATCTACTTATGATAGACTCCTGCAAAGCTTCAGTTCTAGTGGAAATAGTATCAGGTCTCATTTAACAAACAGACCAGACCACACCTAGTTACAATTCACTGCTGTTTGGCTAAGGCCCAAACACTCTCCACTGCAGGTAAGGAGAAACTCTGTAGACCACTGACATAAGGGATAAAGCAGCTAAAAGACAGCAGCCAAGCATATGCAACACATACCAGACACATTCCTGAAGTGCCAGGCCCTGGACATTATATGAACTCTTCTTCATAAAGATATTACTCTCAGAAGTAGGAAACATAACAGGATTTTCTAACACAGAGAAGACAGAGACCCAGACAAATGCCAAGATGGAGGAATACCTCCCATAAGAAAGAAGAATGAAAGGTCTTGAACAGAGATCTAAGTGAAACAGATATAAGTAATATGTCTGATGCAGAATAAGCAGCAGTCATAAGGATACTCACAAGACTTGAGAAAAGCATGGAAGACCTCAGGAGGCCCTTACCACAGAGATAAAATAATAAAAAATCAATCAGGCAGGAGAAGGAGGAAGATGGTGGAAGAGTAGGGGACCCTATTTCAACCGGTCCCCTGAATTTAGCTAAATATCTAAGGACTATTCTGAACACACACAAAATCAGCCTGAGATGTAAGAATATATATCTGGATCTCTACAAGTAGAAAAGCACTGCCTGTCGGGAGGTAGGAAGGGCAGAGTCATGACCCTGCAGGCAGATATCCAAAGATAAACAGAAGGGGGAGCGGAGACACCATAAGCTGGTGCTGGGAAGGTGATATAACAACACCAGAGCACAAAAACGTCCCACGCTGGGGACCAGGCACAGACTCACAGACCTGTAGCAGTGGAGAAAGGACTTTAGTTCAGCCCCCTGACAGCATCCAGGAGCTGTGGGTGTGCATGCATGAACAGGGGGCTGCTCACTGTTTTAGAAGCACAAAGGGCAGAGAGGAACCTGGCCCTCCCATTGAACTTTGAGAGAGTTGCTGTGGAGTACACAACCAGGGAAGCTGCAGTTTGTAACAACACAAACAGAAACAGAGACTGCATGTCTTGGAAAGCTCAGTAGAGAGCAGACTGCAATTTCTCTCTTCTGAGACAGAAGTTTGGAAGAGGTCACTTCTGCTCTGACTCTTAGAAGAGAGGTGGAAAGCTGCCAGGGAAAGCTGCCAGAAAACAAAAGCCCTAAAGACCAGTTTTCACTGAGCTCACTGCCCCCCAACAGGGGGCAGGGCAACTCTGCCCAAGCACAGTTGTCTGAGTAACATTGTAGCAGGCCCCTCCCCCAGAAGACAGGCTGGAAGAACAAGAGGATGACAATCTTAGGGCCCCTATAAAACTGGTGCATCTTGCTTGGGTCATGGTTAATACTTTGGACTCTGTACATTCCCTCAACCATCCCCCAACAGAATGACTAAGAGGAGGAACCCCCAACAAAGAAAAGAATCAGAGACTTTGGCCTCTGACACAGGCCTAATGGATAAGGATTTAAGCAAAATGTCAGAAATAAACAACAGAGTAACAATTATGAAGTCAATATCTAGGATCGAGAAAAATATTAGCGACAATATAGAATCTCTAAGGGTAGAAATGAGATCTAATAAGGTCGAACTTAAAAATGTTATGAATGAAATGCAGTCTAAACTGGATAATTTGACTGCCAGGGTACATGAGGCAGAAGAATGAATTGGTGAGCTAGGAGAAAAGATGATAGGAAAGAAGGAAACCAAGGAGGCCTGGGAAAAACAGATTAAAGCCCAAGAGATCAGACTGAAAGAGATTAATGACACCATGAAACGTTCCAATGTCAGAATTATTGGGATCCCTGAGGGGGTGGAGAGAGAGAGGCCTGGAAGATATATTTGAGTAAATTGTAGCTGAGAACTTCCCTAATCTGGGGAAGGAAACAAACATTCATGTCCAAGAGGCGGAGTGGACCTCTCGCAAGATCAATGAGAACAGACCAATGCTCCGACATATAAAAGTACAACTGACAAATCTTAGATCTAAGGAAACAATCCTGAAAGCAGCTAGGAGGAAGAGATTTCTTACATACAGAGGGAGAAACATCAGAATAATGCCAGACCTGTCCACAAAAAAAGCAGGCAAGACATATTCAGGGTACTGAATGAGAAGAACATGTGGCCAAGTATACTTTATCCAGCAAGGGTGTCATTCAGAATGGATGAAGAGACAAGGAGCTTCCAAGACCAGCAGAAACTGAAAGAATATGTGACCACTAAGCTGGCCCTGCAAGAAATATTAATGGGGGTTCTATAAAAGAAGAAAGACCTCAAGAGTGATACAGAACAGAAATTTACAGAGACAACCTATAGAAACAAGGACTTCACAGGAAACATGATGGCATTAATCATATATTTCAATAATCACTCTCAATGTGAAGAGCCTAAATGCTCCCATGAAACAGCACAGGGTTGCAGATTGGATAAAAAGACATGATCTATCCATATGCTGTCTACAAGAGACTCATTCTGAACCTAAAGATAACCTCCAGACTGAAAGTGAAGGGATGGAGAACCATTTTTCATGCCAACAGACTTCAAAAGAAAGCTGGGGTAGCAATTCTCATATCAAATAAATTACATTTGAAGCTAAAGACTGTAGAAAGAGATTAAGAGGGACTCTATATCATTCTTAAAGAGTCTATCCAACAAGAAAATCTAACAATTGTAAATATCTATGACCCCAAAATGGGAGCAGCCAGTTACATAAACCAGCTGTTAACCAAAATAAAGAATCAGATCGACAATAGTACATTAATAGTAGATTTTAACATTCCACTCTCAGCACTGGACAGATCATCTAAACATAAGATCAACAAAGAAACAAGAGCTTTGAATGACACATTGGACCAGATGGACTTTGTAGATACGTACAGAACAATACACCCTAAAACAACACAATACTCATTCTTCTCGAACACACACAGAACTTTCATCAGAATAGACCACATACTAGGTCACAAATCAGGTCTCGACTGATTCCAAAAGATTGAGATTATTTCCTGCATATTTTCAGACCACAATGCTTTGAAAATGGAACTCAAACACAAGAAAAAGTTTGGAAGGAATTCGAACACTTGGAAGTTAATGACTATCCTGCTAAAGAATGTTTGGGTCAACCAGGAAATTAAAGAACTTAAACAATTCATGGAAACCAATGAGAATGAAAACACATCAGTCCAAAACCTATGGTTTACTGCGAAGGTGGTCCCAGGCTGGAAATGCATAGCCATCCAAGCCTTGCTCAAAAAAGTAGAAAAATCTGGAATACACAAACTAACCATACACTTAATGGAACTGGAGAAAGAACAGCAAATGAAACCTAAACCAAGCAGGAGAAGAGAAATAATAAAGATTATAGCAGAAATCAATTAAATAGAAACTAGGAAAACAGGAGAGCAGATCAACAAAACTAGAAGCTGGTTCTTTAAAGGAATTAATAAGATCAATAAACCTCTGGCCAGACTTATCCAAAAGAAAAGGGAAAGGACCCAAATTAATAACATTATGAATGGAAGGGAAGAGATCACAGCTATCACCATGCAAATAGAGACAATTATTAGAAATTATTACCAACAATTGTATGCCAACAAATTAAGCAACCTGGAAGAAATCGATGCCTTCCTGGAAACTTATAAACTATGAAGACTTAAACAGGAAGAAATAGACAATCTGAGTAGACCAATAACCAGTAAAGAAATTAAAGCAGTGATGAAAAACCTCCCAAAATACAAGTCTATGGCCTGACGGATTTCCAGGGAAATTCTACCAAAAACTTAAAGAAGAAATAATGCCTATTCTCCTGAGCTGTTTCAAAAAATAGAAACAGAAGGAAAACTTCCAAACTCCTTCTATATGGCCAGCATTACCTTGATCCCAATACCGGCAAAGACCCCATCAAAAAGGAGAATTACAGACCAATATCCCTGATGGATATAGATGCCAAAATTCTCAACAAGATCTTAGCCAATAGGATGCAACAGTACATTAAAAGGATTATCGATCATGACCAGGTGGGATTTATTCCTGGGATGCAAGGGTGGTTCAACATTTGAAAATCAATCAATGTGATAGTACATATTAATAAGAGAAGAGACAAGAACTATATGATCCTCTCAATTAATGCAGAAAACACATTTGATAAATACAACATCCTTACCTGGTTAAAACTCTTAAAAGTGTATAGATAGACCGAACATTCTTCAATTTCAAAAAACATCTATGAAAAGCCCACAGCAAATATCATTGTCAATGGGGAAAAGTTGAGAACCTTTCCCTTAAGAATAGGAACATGACAAGGATGCCCACTCTCACCACTATTTTTCAACATAGTAATAGAAGTCCTAGCATTTCTGGGAAACAAACAGGGTTTTAGAGGGGAGGGGAGTGGGGAATTGGGATAGGCCAGTGATGGGTATTAAGGAGGGCACATATTGCATGGAGCACTGGGTGTTATACGCAAACAGTGAATCATGGAACACTACATCGAAAACTAATGATGTACTGTATGGTGACTAACATATCATAATTTTTTAAAAAATAAATTTTAAAAAAGAGGTCCTAACATCAACAGACAACAAAAAGAAATAAAAGGTATTCAAATTGGCAAAGAAGAAGTCAAACTCTCTCTCTTCACAGATGACATGATACTTTATGTGGAAAACTCAAAACACTCCACCTTCAAATTACTAGAACTCATACAGCAATTGAGTAATGTGGCAGGATTCAAAATCAATGCACAGAATTCAGTTGCTTTTCTATACACTAACAATGTAACTGTAGAAAGAGAAATTAAGGAATCAATTTCATTCACAATAGCAAAAAAACAAAACAAAACAAAACAAAACAAAACTGTAAGATACCTTGAAATAAACCTAACCAAAGAGGTAAAGGATCTATACTCTAGGAAGTAAAGAACACTTATGAAAGAAATGGAGGAAGACACAAAAAGACAGAAAAAACATTCCATGCTCATGGATTGGAAAAATATACATTGTTAAAATGTATATCCTGCCCAGACCAATTTACACTTTCTAAGCTATCCCTATTAAAATAGCATTGGCATTTTTCAAAAAGCTGGAACAAACTATCCTAAAATTTGTATGGAAACAGGAAAGACCCTGAATCGCCAAGGGAATGTTGAAAAAGAAAAGAAGGGGCACATGCACTCCAATGTTAATAGCAGCAATGTCCACAATAGCCGAGATGCCCTTCAATAGATAAATGGATGAAGAAGATGTGGTTCATATATACAGTGAAATATTACTAATCTATCAGAAAGGATGAATACCCACCATTTGGGTTGGACAGAACTGGAGGGGATTATGCTAAGTGAAATAAGTCAAGCAGAGAAAGACAATTATCATCTGGGTTCACTCCTATGTGGATCATAAGAAATAACATAGATGACATTAGGAGAAGGAAGGGAAAATTGAATGGGGGGGGAATCAGCAGGGGAGACCAACCATGAGAGACTATGGACTCTGGGAAACAAACTGAGTGTTTCAGAGGGAGGGTGTTGGGGGAATGCGTTAACCTGGATATGGGTATAAAGGAGGGCACGTATTACAATGAGCACTGGGTGTTATATGCAATTAATGAGTCATGGAACACTTCATCAAAAACTATGAAGTACTGTATGGTGACTAACATAACATAATAAGAAAAAAAGAACAGACAAATGAAAAATTCATTTTGGAGATTTGAAACTGGATGTAATGACTGCAAGGGTGGATGAAGTATAGGAATAAATAAGTGACACAGAAGATTATTTATGAAAATCATGGAGATGAATAAAATAGACAAAGAAGAATGATGGATCATGAGAATAAACTTTGGAAACTCAGTGACTCATCAAATGTAATAGCATTCATATCATAGGAATCTCAGATGAGAAGAGAGAAAATGGGGCACAAGGTTCATTTGAGGAAATAATGGTTGAAAACTTCCACAATTTGGGGAAGGAAATGGATATTCAAATCCAGGAGGCACAGAGGACTCCCATGAAAATCAACAAAAACAGGCCAACATCAAGACATATTATAACTATATTTGTAAAATGTAGTCATAAAGAAAAAATCCTAAAAGCAACAACACAAAGGAAGTTCCTAATGTACAAGGGAAGACCCAGAAGGTTAGTAGCAGATCTCTCAAAAAAAACTTGGCAAACCAGAAGGGAGGAGTGTGATATGTTCAACATGGTAAATGGGAAAAATCTGCAGCCAAGCATACCCTATCCAGCATGGCTTTCATTCAGAATACGAGATATAAAGAAATTTCCAAACCACCACCACCACCACCACCACCACCACCACCACCACCACAACAACAACAACAAATGAAAGAAGTTCATGACCACTAAACCAGCCCTGCAAGAAATATTCAAGGGCATCCCGTAAGCGAAGAGAGAGCCAAAAGTAACATAGAACAGAAAGGAACAGAGACAATATACAAAAACAAGGCTTTTATAGGAGCTACTGAGTCCAAATGGGCCAGCCCTGAAACCTGGCTTGGTGGTGGTGTTCGTATAGCAGTTGCAGGTGGGGTCCTAAATGACTAGTCTTTAGACCTTTATTGCTTGTTTTGTCATTGTTTCTGGAGGTTTTCCCCAGGGAGTTTCAAAAGAGAACTATCCTATGCTCCAGCATTTACACTACTAAGTTTTTACCCAGAGGATACAAAAATACTGATTCAAAGAGATACCTGCACCCTGATCTTTACAGCAGCATTATCAACAATAGCTAAAGTTTGGAAACAGCCTAAATGTCCATTGACTGATGTTTAGATTAAGAAGATGTGGTATATATTTACAATGGAATATTCTTCAGCCATAAAAAAGAATGAAATCTTGCCATTTGCCACAACATAGATGGAGCAAGAGAATATTATGCTAAAGGAATCAGTCAGATTTGTTATGTTGAGCACTGGGTGCTGTATGTAAGTGATGAAACATTAAATTCTATACCTGAAACTAATAGTACACTGTCTGTTAACTAACTAGAATTTAAATAAAAACCTGGAAAAGAAAAAAAAAGGCCTTTTTTTTTTACTTTGTTAGCAAATCCATCAGCTGCTTGGAAATCTCCTATTCCCCTTGTACTGAAAGAGACCCAAACCCAGTATATGTAAGTCTAAAAAAATAACTATTTCATACCTTTGTTTCCTAATGAGAGAGGTAATTTTATTTCTTAATTCATTGGAAACCTTGGTTTTATTTCCTTAACTATTTTAAAAATCCAATATAGACTCTCCTTTTATTACCGTTTAGGAACATTTTTTAATACAAAATGGATCAAAATGTGTCACACTAGTGACCTGGTTCCTCATCACTATTTTAAAAAGAAAATGTTGAAACAAAATACCAGCAGGACTAATAATTTTATTAATTTTGTTTTATATATTTCAAAACTATATTGTTAAAGACATAAAGATTACTTGTCATGTGCTCTTATTTATTATGCATCTTATATAATGTATATAATAGCTTACCATTATGAATGTATTTTTAATGTTTTAATTTTGAATTATTTTTACCATTATGAATGTATTTTTAATGTTTTAATTTTGAATTATTTTAACAATTTTATCTTGTGTGTATATATATATTAATTTACCTGATATATATATGTGTATATATATGCATATACAATTTTATTTTTAATTTTTATGTGTGCAGGAGAATTTTATGATACTTCAGGGGTTCAGAATTGAGAGATTATGTTCTGGTTTAACACAATAAAACTTAAAATCAAATATCAAACAATTAAGTTTTTAAAATTACTTAGATATACTCAGCAACAGAAACTTCTCATTTAGACATATCTTTTCCACAGATTTTAGGTTCTTGGGCTTTTCTTTGGATTTAAACTTATGATCCTGTGCCTATTTTCTGGGCCTTTTCAATCATTAATCTCTGGCTTCACACACAAAGTCAAACCTTTTCTTGCTTTATTATTCAAAGAATGTAGAACATTTTGAAAGGAGATACAATAAACAAAATAATATTGCAAGCTCTAGAGCCTCACAGTCTGAGTACAAATATTTGCTCTCTATCAGCCTTAGACAAATTAAGGTACTACTCTTTGAAACATTTTCCTACTTTATAAGAAGGGGATGACAGTAGTAACTATCTGTTAACATTTTTGTCGTGAGGATTAAATGACATAATAAATCTCAAGAACTTAGAGCAATGCTTTGCATATATCATGTGTTCAATTGTTAACAATATTATACAAAGAAAAGGCAACTATTGCTTTGATGAATTTTGTTTTCAACTTGTAAACTAAACATTATTTTATATACATACTAATAAGCATGGATATGTATACTTCATTAATTTATTTTTTTTGATAAGTTAACTTTTGCTTTTTTAAGGAATCTAGTTTTGAGAAATGCATAAAGCCAACTATATGCCTTGCATGCTGACAGAGAAATAAAAA
>NW_024423319.1:54589382-54594838 GCF_017311325.1 Ursus maritimus
GCGAGGGATGGGTTAAATGTATGATGAGTATTAAGGAGGGCACTTGTAATGAACACAGGGTGCTGTATGTAAGTGATGAAACATTAAATTCTATACCTGAAACTAATAGTACACTGTCTGTTAACTAACTAGAATTTAAATAAAAACCTGGAAAAGAAAAAAAAAGGCCTTTTTTTTTTACTTTGTTAGCAAATCCATCAGCTGCTTGGAAATCTCCTATTCCCCTTGTACTGAAAGAGACCCAAACCCAGTATATGTAAGTCTAAAAAAATAACTATTTCATACCTTTGTTTCCTAATGAGAGAGGTAATTTTATTTCTTAATTCATTGGAAACCTTGGTTTTATTTCCTTAACTATTTTAAAAATCCAATATAGACTCTCCTTTTATTACCGTTTAGGAACATTTTTTAATACAAAATGGATCAAAATGTGTCACACTAGTGACCTGGTTCCTCATCACTATTTTAAAAAGAAAATGTTGAAACAAAATACCAGCAGGACTAATAATTTTATTAATTTTGTTTTATATATTTCAAAACTATATTGTTAAAGACATAAAGATTACTTGTCATGTGCTCTTATTTATTATGCATCTTATATAATGTATATAATAGCTTACCATTATGAATGTATTTTTAATGTTTTAATTTTGAATTATTTTTACCATTATGAATGTATTTTTAATGTTTTAATTTTGAATTATTTTAACAATTTTATCTTGTGTGTATATATATATTAATTTACCTGATATATATATGTGTATATATATGCATATACAATTTTATTTTTAATTTTTATGTGTGCAGGAGAATTTTATGATACTTCAGGGGTTCAGAATTGAGAGATTATGTTCTGGTTTAACACAATAAAACTTAAAATCAAATATCAAACAATTAAGTTTTTAAAATTACTTAGATATACTCAGCAACAGAAACTTCTCATTTAGACATATCTTTTCCACAGATTTTAGGTTCTTGGGCTTTTCTTTGGATTTAAACTTATGATCCTGTGCCTATTTTCTGGGCCTTTTCAATCATTAATCTCTGGCTTCACACACAAAGTCAAACCTTTTCTTGCTTTATTATTCAAAGAATGTAGAACATTTTGAAAGGAGATACAATAAACAAAATAATATTGCAAGCTCTAGAGCCTCACAGTCTGAGTACAAATATTTGCTCTCTATCAGCCTTAGACAAATTAAGGTACTACTCTTTGAAACATTTTCCTACTTTATAAGAAGGGGATGACAGTAGTAACTATCTGTTAACATTTTTGTCGTGAGGATTAAATGACATAATAAATCTCAAGAACTTAGAGCAATGCTTTGCATATATCATGTGTTCAATTGTTAACAATATTATACAAAGAAAAGGCAACTATTGCTTTGATGAATTTTGTTTTCAACTTGTAAACTAAACATTATTTTATATACATACTAATAAGCATGGATATGTATACTTCATTAATTTATTTTTTTTGATAAGTTAACTTTTGCTTTTTTAAGGAATCTAGTTTTGAGAAATGCATAAAGCCAACTATATGCCTTGCATGCTGACAGAGAAATAAAAATAATGTTAAGGTGGGTTGCAGAATGTAAAGTTGCATATCATCACCATTTGTGAATGAGAAACAGATAAATGTTGTTGGGGTGATTTAACCAGGAAAGTGAAATTCCTCTATGCTCAATCTAACAGTGTTAGTTTGTTTTAAATGTGCCTGTTCTAAACAGCATTGAACTGGGTTATTAAAAACCCAATGTGAGTAGAGAGCTCAGGAATAAATCCACACATATATTTATTGTCAATTAATTTGTGTCAAAGGAGACAAGAATATACAATGAATATAGGATAGTCTATTCAATAAATGGTGTTAGGAAAACTGGACAGCCAGATACAAAAGAATGAAACTAGACAACTATCTTACACCATACATAAAAATCAACTCAAAATGGATTGAAGATTTGAATGGAACACCTGAAACTGTAAAATTCCTAGAAGAAAACATATGGAGTAACTCCTTAACATCAGTCTTGGCAATGATTGTCTGATTTGACACCAAAAGCAAAGGTAACAAAAGGAAAAATAAACAAGTGGGACTACATCAAATTAAAAAGATTCTTCATAGGAAAGGAAAACATCAACAGAATGAAAAATCAACCTTTGAAATGGAAGAAAGTATTGGCAAATCATATCTCTGATAAGTCTTAATATCCAATATATAAAGAACTCATAAAACTCAATAGCAAAAAAATCTGATTTTTAAATGGGTAGAGGGGCTGAATAGACATTTAAAGAAAACATACAAACAAGAATACAATACATGAAACAGTACTCAAAATCACTAATCATTGGGAAATACAAATGAGAACCACAATGAGATATCACATTACACCTGTTAGAAGGGTTGTCCTAGAAAACCAAAACCAAAACCAAACCAAAACAAAACAAAAACAAGCAACAAGTGTTGACAAGGATGTGGAGAAAAGAGAACACTTGTGCATTGTTGATGGGAATGTAAGTTGGTGCAGACACTATGGAAAACTGTATGGAGGTTCCACAAAAAGTTAAAAATAGAACTACCATATACACGATCCAGAAATCTCACTTCTGGATATTTATGCAAAGGAAACAAAATCACTGTCTCAAAGAGATATCTGCTCCCCCATGTTCATTGCAGCATTATTTACAATAGTCCAAACATGGAAATAACCAGTGTCCATCAATGGATGAATGAATAAAGAAGATGTGTGTGTGTGTGTGTGTGTGTGTGTGTGTGTGTGTGTATTTATATATAATAGAATATCATTCAGTCAAATAGGAAGAAATCATGTCATTTTTGACAATATGGATCAACCTTGAGGGCATTATGCTAAGGAAAATTAGAGAAAAACAAATACTGTATGGTCTCACTTATATGTAGAATTAAAAAAAAAGAAAACAGAACTCATAAATGCAGAAAACAGATTGATGGTTGTCAGTAGCAGAGAGTGGGGAGAGGGCAAAATGGGTTAAGGTCATCAAAAGGTACAAACTTCCAGTTATGGGATATGTAAGTCCTGGGGATGTAATGTGCATCACAGTGATGATGGTTGATAATACTGCATTGTGTATTTGAAAGCTACTGTGAGAGTAGGTCTTAAAAGTTCTCATCACAAAAAAAAAAGTTTGTAACTATGTGTGTTGATGGATGTTAATTAAACTTGTGGAAATAATTTTGCAATATATAAATATTTCAAATTATATTGTACACCAAAAATCAACACAATGTTGTATGTCATATCTCAATAAAAAATAAAATAAAATAACAAAATATCCAATCTGAGAATCTGTCTTTAATCGTTGAATTTTATTGATTCATCATTATGATGATTATAATATATTTGAACTCTTCCAGCTCTGCTAGTTAGTGTTTTCTCATTTCATTTTTTCACTTTAATGTCTTAGGTTGGTATAAATGCGTTTTATTTGTTTTCTTACTGGGATTAAAAACACATATTTTTATCTTATTTTAATGATTATTTTTAGTATTTTCACAGAAATGTTTATATTTGTATAAAAATATATAACTTTTTTTTGATAGAAATTCCTTCCCCAACCCAAACAATACAAAGAATTTAGGAAGCTTTTACTGCCCTATGCATTCTCTCCAACTTTCTATGCTGATATTCCCTAAATTTTATGTTTTTATTTGACTTCGCATGCCTATAATTCATAAATTTTAGAGGAGACAGAATCTTATTTTAGGTGATAAGCTGATTGTCCCTGCCTTTCTTCACCCCATACATACTGCTTATCATTCTTTCAATTATATGCTCTGTGGCCTCTGAGTATGTCTAGTCCTCTGCCTCCACTCACAGTCTAGCTAGACTGATGCCAGTTATTTGGGCAATCCCAGATAAACAAAGGTGTTGGACTTGTGGACTAACTTTACCTCCCCAGGTGGAATCTGAGATTTGGGATTTTTCCACTTAGTTTGTACTGAATGGGAGGAGGATCTATGGTATTTACCAACCTAAGCTACCATTTCCATTCTCCCCCAGGCAGCTAGACTCTGCCACACCCACTTGAAGTACAAGATAAGGCAAGACAGAAACCAGTCCTTGAGGGAGGCCCCTCTGAAGATTGAGATATTAGACACAGGAAACAACCACCTCCATTCCCAGGGAGAAGTTTCCACCTGGGGGTGACTTTTGGAACTTAAGATGCTGCATTGGAAGCCAGAACTCCAGCAAAACTGTCTTCAGAATCTCCCTACTGACTTCAGTGAGTGTGGTTTCACATTCACCTGGGGGTGCAGGAGCTTTTCAGTTAGTTTCTGCATTTTCCACAGTGGGAATTTGTCCATGGATTGCTGCTCAATCAGTGTGTTTGTACAGAAAGAAAATTCAGGGCCTCCTACTCCATCATCTTGCTGATATCACTCCCATATTATTACAGTTTCTTAAGGAGGAAGGTTAGGTTATTGAATTAAGATCTTTCTTCTTCCTTGAAATAGACATTTAGAGTTATAAATTTCCCTCTAAAGACTACTTTATGTGTGTCCCACAAACGTTAGTATGTGCTGTCTTCATTTCAGTCATCTCAAAGCTGTTGGTTTTTTAAAATTTTACTTGTGATCATTTCTTTGGCTCGTTGTTTATTTAGGAGTGTGCTGTTTTACTTTCCATGTTTTGTAAATTTCCCCCAAATGTTCCTGCTATTGATTTCTAATTTCCTTTCATTGTTGTTGGAGAACATACCTTCTATTATTTCTATATTTTAGATGTGTTGAAGTTTGTGGCCTGCATATGGTCTATTCCAGAGAATGTTTCATGTGTACTTGAGAAGAATGCATATTCTCTTCTGTAGGATACTACAGATGAACATTAGTTCAAGTTGGTTTATTGAGTTGATCAAGTCCTCTATTTCCTTGTTGATATTGTGTCTTGTTGCTCTATTCACTGTTGAAAGTGGTTGTTGAAATCTCCAATTATTATTTAATTGAATATTTCATCCTCTATTTCTGTCAGTTTTTGGTTCATATGTGTTGGTGTAAGAGTCAAATATTTTTATAATTGTTATATAGTTCCTGATTGATTGACACCCTTATCATTATAAAATATCACTCTATCTATAGTAAATTTTTTGTTGTTGTTTTAAAGACTATGTTGTCTGGTATTAGTATGAGTTCAACTTTCCTGTGATTGCTATTTGTATGAATATCGTTTCCTAACAATTGACTTTTAAGTTACATCTATGAATCTAAAGTGTGTCTCCTGTATACACCATATAGTGAGGTTATGTTTTTAACCAGTTTGACAATCGCTGCCCTTCAACATTAAATGCAAATTAAATTAATTCGCATTTAATATTGATATAACTGGATTTATATCTGCCTTTTACTTTTTATATTTTATATATATATCAAATATATATATATTGCCTCTTACTTTTTATATTATATATATATATATATA
>NW_024423319.1:54594848-54597055 GCF_017311325.1 Ursus maritimus
TATAACACCCAGTGCACCATGCAATACGTGCCCTCTTTACTACCCATCACCAGCCTACCCATTCCCCCAGCCCCCTCACCTCTGAAGCCCTCAGTTTGTTTCTCAGAGTCCATAGTCTCTCATGCTTCATTCCTCCGTCTGATCATCCCCCCTTCTCTATCCCCCCCTACTGATCTTCCTAGTACTTATGTTCCATGGATGAGAGAAACCATATGATAATTGTCTTTCTCTGCTTGACTTATTTCACTTAGCATTATCTCCTCCAGTGCCATCCATGTTGCAGCAAATGTTGAGAACTCGTTCTTTCTGATAGCTGAGCAATATTCCATTGTATATATGGACCACAACTTCTTAATCCAGTCATCTGTTGAAGGGCATCTCAGTTCCTTCCACGATTTAGCTATTGTGGACAATGCTGCTATGAACATTGGGGTGCATATGGCCCTTTTCTTCACTAAGTCTGTGTCTTTGGGGTAAATATACAGTAATACAATTGCTGGATCATAGGGTAGCTCCAGCAACTGTTGTTTCTTGTCAATTTTTGCCATTCTAACTGGCGTAAGGTGGTATCTTATAGTGGTTTTGATTTGACTTTCCTGATGGCTAATGATTTTGAACATTTTTTCATGTGTCTGTTAGCCATTTGTACGTCATCATTGGAAAAGTGTCTTTTCATATCTACTGCCCGTTTTATGATTTGTTTATTTGTTTCACGCGTATTGAGTTTGAGAAGTTCTTTGTAGATCTTGGATACCAGTCTTTTATCTGTAGCATCATTTGCAAATATATTCTCCCATTCCGTGGGCTGCCTCTTAGTTTTTTTGACTGTTTCTTTGGCTGTGCAGAAGTTTTTTATCATTTTACTTTTTAAATAATTTTTTGATTATAGCTTCTTTAATAAAATTTTATTTTTTAATTTCAAATCTGGTATAGTTGATATACAGTGTTATATTAGATTCAGATATATAAATTCAACAATTTGACTCTAGCTTTATTTATTTATTTATTTATTTATTTATTTATTTATTTATCTTTCTTTTTATTTTTTATTATATTATGTTAGTCACCATACATACATCCCTGGTTTTTGATGTAAAGTTCCATGATTCATTACTTGCGTATAACACCCAGTGCCCTCCTTAATACCCATCACCAGCCTATCCCATTCCCCCCCCTCCCCTCTGAAGCCTTCAGTTTGTTTCCCAGAGGCCATAGTCTCTCATGGTTCATTCCCCCTTCTGTTCACCCCCACTTTCTACTTCCCTTTCTTCTCCTACCGATCTTCTCACTTCTTATATACCATAAATGAGTGAAACCATATGATAATTGTCTTTCTCTGCTTGACTTATTTCGCTTAGCATTATCTCCTCCAGTCCCATCTATGTTGCAGCAAATGTTGAGAAATCGTTCTTTTTGATGGCTGAGTAATATTCCATTGAATACATGGACCACATCTTCTTAATCCAGTCATCTGTTGAAGGGCATCTCGGCTCCTTCCACGATTTAGCTATTGTGTACAATGCTGCTATGAACATTGGGGTGCATATGGCCCTTCTCTTCACCTGGTCTGAATCTTTGGGATAAATACCCAGTAGTGCAATTGCTGAGTCATAGGGTAGCTCCATTTTTAAGTTTTAAGGGACTTCCACGCTGTTTTCCAGAGTAGCTGTACCAGTTTGCATTTCCACCAACAATATAAGAGGGATCCCTTTCTCCACATCCTCTCAACATTTGTGGTTTCCCTGCCTTGTCTATTTTGCCATTCTAACTGGTGTAAGGTGGTATCTTAGTGTGCTTTTGATTTGAATTTCCAGTGGCTAATGATTTTGAACATTTTTTCATGTGTCTGTTAGCCATTTATGTCTTCATTGGAAAAGTGTCTGTTCATATCTCCTGCCCATTTTTTGATTTGATTATTTGTTTCACGTGTATTGAGTTTGAGAAGTTCTTTGTAGATCTTGGATCCGTCTTTTATCTGTAGTGTCATTTGCAAATATATTCTCCCATTCAGTGGGCTGCCTCTTAGTTTTTACTGTTTCTTGGCTGTGCAGAAGCTTTTTATTTTTATGAAGTCACACAAGTTCATTTCTTCTTTTGTTTCTCTTGCCTTTGGAGATATGTCATGAAAAAAGTTGCTGTGGCCGATGTCACAGAGGTTGCTGCCTATGCTCTCCTCTAAGGATTTTGATGGATTCCTGTCTCACATC
>NW_024423319.1:54597080-54611220 GCF_017311325.1 Ursus maritimus
TTAATAAAATTTTATTTTTAATTTCAAATCTGGTATAGTTGATATACAGTGTTATATTAGATTCAGATATATAAATTCAACAATTTGACTCTAGCTTTATTTATTTATTTATTTATTTATTTATTTATCTTTCTTTCTTATTTTTTATTATATTATGTTAGTCACCACCACATACATCCCTGGTTTTTGATGTAAAGTTCCATGATTCATTACTTGCGTATAACACCCAGTGCCCTCCTTAATACCCATCACCAGCCTATCCCATTCCCCACCCTCCCCTCTGAAGCCTTCCAGTTTGTTTCCCAGAGGCCATAGTCTCTCATGGTTCATTCCCCTTCTGTTCACCCCCACTTTCTACTTCCCTTTCTTCTCCTACCGATCTTCTCACTTCTTATATACCATAAATGAGTGAAACCATATGATAATTGTCTTTCTCTGCTTGACTTATTTCGCTTAGCATTATCTCCTCCAGTCCCATCTATGTTGCAGCAAATGTTGAGAAATCGTTCTTTTTGATGGCTGAGTAATATTCCATTGAATACATGGACCACATCTTCTTAATCCAGTCATCTGTTGAAGGGCATCTCGGCTCCTTCCACGATTTAGCTATTGTGTACAATGCTGCTATGAACATTGGGGTGCATATGGCCCTTCTCTTCACCTGGTCTGAATCTTTGGGATAAATACCCAGTAGTGCAATTGCTGAGTCATAGGGTAGCTCCATTTTTAAGTTTTAAGGGACTTCCACGCTGTTTTCCAGAGTAGCTGTACCAGTTTGCATTTCCACCAACAATATAAGAGGGATCCCCTTTCTCCACATCCTCTCCAACATTTGTGGTTTCCTGCCTTGTCTATTTTTGCCATTCTAACTGGTGTAAGGTGGTATCTTAGTGTGCTTTTGATTTGAATTTCCCTGATGGCTAATGATTTTGAACATTTTTTCATGTGTCTGTTAGCCATTTGTATGTCTTCATTGGAAAAGTGTCTGTTCATATCTCCTGCCCATTTTTTGATTTGATTATTTGTTTCACGTGTATTGAGTTTGAGAAGTTCTTTGTAGATCTTGGATACCAGTCTTTTATCTGTAGTGTCATTTGCAAATATATTCTCCCATTCCGTGGGCTGCCTCTTAGTTTTTTTTACTGTTTCCTTGGCTGTGCAGAAGCTTTTTATTTTTATGAAGTCACACAAGTTCATTTCTTCTTTTGTTTCTCTTGCCTTTGGAGATATGTCATGAAAAAAGTTGCTGTGGCCGATGTCACAGAGGTTGCTGCCTATGCTCTCCTCTAGGATTTTGATGGATTCCTGTCTCACATCCAGGTCTTTCATCCATTTGGAGTTGATCTTTGTGTATGGTATGAGAGATTGGTCAAGTTTCATTCTTTTGCATGTAGCTGTCCAATTTTCCCAGCACCATTTATTGATGAGACTGTCTTTTTTCCACTGGATGTTTTTTCCTTCTTTCTCAAAGATTAGTTGCCCAAAGAGCCAAGGGTCCATTTCTGGAGTCTGTATTCGGTTCCATTGGTCTATGTGTCTGTTTATGTGCCAGTACCATGCTGTCTTTGTGATCACAGCTTTGTAGTACAGCTTAAAATCCAGCATCGTGATGCCCCAAGCTTTGTTTTTCCTTTTCCACAATTCCTTGGCGATTCGGGGCCTTTTCTGGTTCCACAAAAATTTAAGGGCTGTTTGTTCCAGTTCTTTGAAAAATGTCATTGGTATTTTGATTGGGATGGCATTGAAAGTGTAGATTGCTCTGGGTAGCATAGATATTTTAATTATGTTAATTCTTCCAATCCATGAGCATTGAATATTTTTCCATCTTTTTGTGTCTTTTTCAATGACTTTCAAGAGTGATTTCTAGTTTCTAGAATATAGATCCTTTACCTCTCCAGTTAAGTTAATTCTAAGATAAAGTATGGTTTTTGGTGCTATTGTAAATGGAATGAATTCCCTAATTTCTCTTTCTTCAGTATCATTGTTCATGTATAGAAGTGCAACCGATTTCTGAGCATTGATTTTGTGTCCCGCCACGTTACTGAATTGCTCTATAAGTTCTAGTATTTTGGGGGTGGATTCTTTTGGGTTTTCCAAATACAGTATCGCATCATCTGCGAAGAGAGACAGTTTGATTTCTTCTTTGCCGATTTGGATACCTTTTATCCCTTTTTGTTGTCTGATTGCTGTTGCAAGGACTTCTTCTTTTTTTTTTTTTTTAAAGATTTTATTTATTTATTCGACAGAGATAGAGACAGCCAGTGAGAGAGGGAACATAAGCAGGGGGAGTGGGAGAGGAAGAAGCAGGCCCACAGTGGAAGAGCCTGATGTGGGGCTCGATCCCATAACGCCGGGATCACACCCTGAGCCGAAGGCAGACGCTTAACCGCTGTGCCACCCAGGCGCCCCTGTTGCAAGGACTTCTAGTACTATGTTGAATAATAGTGGAGAGAGTGGGCATCCTTGTCGTGTTCCTGATCTTAAGGGAAAGGCTTCCAGTTTTTCCCCATTGAGAGTGATATTCACTGTAAGCTTTTCATAGATGGTTTTTATGAAATTGAGGAATGTGCCCTCTATCCCTACACTCTGAAGTGTTTTAATCAGGAATGGATGCTGTATTTTGCCAAATGATTTTTCTGCATCTATTGAAAGGATCATATGGTTTTTGACTCTTGTCGATATGATGTATCCCACTGATATATTTGTGAATGTTGAACCACGCTTGCATCCCAGGGATGAATCCCACTTGGTCATGATGGATAATCCTTTTAATGTACTGTTGGATCCTATTAGCTAGGATCTTGTTGAAGAATTTGGTGTCCATATTCATCCAGGGATGTCGGTCAGTAATTCTCCTTTTTGATGGGGTTTTTGCCTGGTTTGGGGATCAAGATAATACTGGCCTCATAGAATGAATTTGGTAGTTTTCCTTTTGTTTCTATTTTTGAAACAGCTTCAGAAGAATAGATATTATTTCTTCTTTGAAGTTTCTAAATTCGGGGAATCCATCAGGCCCTGAAACTTGTTTTTCTGGAGGTTTTTGATAACTGCTTCAATCTCTTCATAATTAATCAGTCTGTGTGAAAAATCAATTTCTTCCTCTTTCAGTCTTGGTAATTTATAGGTTTCAGGAAGTCATCCATTTCTCCCAGATTATTTAATTTATTGGCATAAAGCTGTTGATAGAAGTTTCTAATGATCCTTCCTATTTCATTGGTGTTGGTCATGACATCTCCCTTTTCATTCATAATTTTGTTAAGTTGGGTCCTTTCTCTATTCTTTTGAATAATCTTGCCAGTGGCTTATCGATTTTATTTATTCTTTCAAAGAACCACCTTCTAGTTCTGTTGATCTGCTCTACGGTGCTTCTGGTTTCTAATTCATTGATCTCTGCTCTAATCTTGATCAACTGCTTTCTCATGCGTGGATTAGGCCTGTTCCTCTGTTGCTGTTCCAGCTTCTTGAGGTAAGAATATAAAAACTGCATTTTAGTTTTTTCTATTCTTTTGGTGACGATGGCTATGTATTTCCCCTTAGGACTGCCTTTGCAGTATCCTATAGGTTTTTGGACCATTGTGTTTTCATTCTCGTTGGTCTCCATAAATTGTTTAAGTTGATTTTGATTTCCTGGTTTATCGAATCATTCCTGAGCAGGATGTTTCTTACTCTCAAGTGTTTGAGTTTCTTCCAAATTTTTTCCTTGTGATTGAGTTCCAATTTCAAAGCACTGTGGTCTGAGAATATGCAGGGAATAATTTCAGTCTTTTGGTATTGTTTGAGACCTGTTTTGTGACCCAGCATACTGTCTATTCTGGAGAATGTTCCATGTGCATTTGAAAAGAATGAGTATTCTTTTTTTCTGGGGTGTAGTGTTCTATATATATCTATGAGGTCCATCTGGTCTAATATGGCATTCAAAGCTCTTGTTTCTTTGCTTATTTTCTGCTTAGGTGATCTGTCTATTGCTGATAGTGGAGTGTTGAGGTCCCCTACTATTAACGCATTTTTATCTATATGTCTCTTTATTCTGTTTAAGAGTTGGCTTGTGTATCTTGCTGCTCCCCTGTTGGGGGCATAGATATTTATAATTGTCATATCCACTTGTTGGTTACATCTTTTAAGAATAATATATTGTCCTTCTCTATCTCTAACTACAGTCTTCAGTTTAAAATCCAATCTGTCTGATATGAGAATTGCCACCTCAGCTTTCTTTTGAGGTCCATCGGCATGAAAAATGGCTTTCCATCCCTTCACTTTCAGTCTGGATGTATCTTTAGGTTCAAAATGAGTCTCTTGTAGACAGCAAATGGATGGGTCATGTCTTTTTATCCAATCTGCCACCCTTTGGCCTTTTATGGGAGCATTAGGCCATTCACATTGAGAATGATTATTGAGAGATATGATTTTATGATGCCATGTTGCCTGTAAAGTCTTTTTTCTATAGATTGTAAATTTCTGTTCTGTATCCCTCTTGGGGTCTTTTTTACTTTTATAGAACCCCTTAATATCTCCTGTAGGGCTGGTTTCGTGGTTATGAAATTGGTCAGTGACTGGCGATTCTGGAAGGTCCTTATCTCTCTATCAATTCTGAATGATAGCCTTGCTGGATCAAGGATCCTTGGCTGCATGTTTTTCTCTGAAAGAGCTTTACAAATGCCCCCAACCCTTTCTCTCATTCCAGGTCTATGTAGACAAGTCTGACGTAATACTGATAACTTTGCCTTGGTACATGAAATTTCTTTGCCCTGGCTGCTTTCAATACTGTATCCTTGGATCTAATATTTGCCAGTGCACTATGATGTGACGTGGCATAGGTTTGTTGTGGTTGAGCTTGGAGGGTTCCTCTCTGCCTCTTGGACATGAATGCTTGTTTCCTTTCCTAGATTGGGGAAGTTTTCAGCTACAATTTGTTCAAATATCTCTTCTAAACCTCTCTCTGTTTCCACCCACTCGGGGATGCTGATGATTCTGACATTGGAGGCGTTTCATTGAGTCAGTAATCTCCCATAAACTACATTCTTGAGATTGGATTTTTGAGCCCAGTTTCTGTTTTGCTTTCTCTTCTACCATCCCCTCTAATTCACTGATTCGTCTTCTGCCTTTTTACCCTGGCTGTCAGAGCATCTAGTTTTGACTGCATTTGATTCATAGCATTTTTAATTTCTGCCAAATTCACTCTCATTTCTGCCCTTAGAGATTCTATATTCTCGTTAATATTTTTGTTAATATTTTTCAAGTCTACACATCATCTTGACCATTGTTACTCTGAACTCCATTTCTGATAATTTGGTTATATCCATATCCATCAGTTCTGTGGCAGAGGCCACAGTTCATTACCTTTTCTTTGCTGGGGGATTTCTCCTTCTTGTCATCTGATGAGGAGAGGTTGCGGCATTGCACAGAGCCCAAATTATTGACCAGGACCCATGCAGTGTGCTCTTGTTTTATAGGGACCTGAGGATGTGGGCTTCTTGATTTTTCAGCCTGCCTTCTGGGGAAGCGGCCTGCCACGCTGATACTCAGGCAACCCTGTTTGGATAGAGTCTCCCTGTCACCTGTGAGAGGGGTGGGGATGTGCACAATGCAAACTGGTATTTCTGGGCTTTTGTTCCCTGCTGGCTTTCCTTGGCTGTTTTCTGTGACTCTTCTGAGAGTCAGAGCAGCAGTGGCCGAATCCTAGCCTCTGTCCCAGAACAGAGATTGCAGTCAGATCTCCACTGAGCTCTCCTGGCCTCTTTAACTGTATTTATGTTGGTGCTGCTAAAAACCCTGCAGCATCCCGGTGTGCACCCGGCTGCTGTCCCAACCCTCACTTCCAGGGCTGGCATGTCTCTGGCCTTTGTGTTTCTAACACCGCCAGCCGCCAAGCGCCACCCCCACACTCCCAAGCTCCTGTTTCAGTGAGGTTTGCGCACACCCTGGAGCGCAGGTTTTCAATCTGGTTGCGCGTGCACTCCTGAGCTCCGGTCTCAGTCTGGTTCCAGTGAGCACACCAGAGCACTGGTTTTCAGTTTGGACGTGATCGCATTCCCAGGCTCATGGTGTCAGTCTGTTCTCTCATGCGTGCCCATCCGCGAGTCGGCCCGCTCCCCGAGTGCAGGTGGCTACCGCTTCCCAGTGCCCTAGCGCGGCTCCCTCCCCTTCTGTTTATCTTCTGGTATCTGTGCGTGGATTCATGGCTCCGCTTCCCTACCTCAATACTCAGCACTGGAGATGTTCATTTGTAGAGATCCAGATGTATCTTCCCTGCATCTCAGGCTGCTTCCGTGGGTTTTCTGGATGGTCTGGTACTGATCCAGCTCGGCTCAGGGACCAGCTGAAAAATGGGACCCCTACTTCTCTGCCGTCTTAATTCCTCGACCTCAACTGTAGCTTTTTAAATTATTTTGAATGGCTGTCCTTAGGTTTACCATATGAATTTCAACTTATCAGAATCAACTTCAAATTTATGCTCTCTTAATTCCAGTAATACATATAAATGTAACTCCTATTTTCCTTTTCTTCTTTCATGGTATTATGCATAGTATATTTATGAATGTTACAAACCCAACAATATGTTGTTATAATTATTACTTTAATATCTGTAGTCATCCCTTAAGCAATATAGCTTTGTTCCACCAACCTTCTTTGTGCTGTCATTGAAAAATATATTATGCATTATGTAATATATTTATGTTACAGACTCCACATTGTATTATATACATATTATTTTATACAATTGTTTTAAAAAATAAGTTTTTGAGACAAAGAAATAACGTGCATCAATACTGTTTATAATTACAAATTAATTTCACTGTTTTCTTTGTTTTTCATGTTGATTTAAATAACCATTTACAGTCACTTGCTATCAAACTGAATAAATTTCTTTAGTATTTCTTGTAAGCTAGGTAAGATAGCAATAAATTCTCATTTTGCTTGCTTTTTGTTTGTTTGTTTTTAAGTCTAGGAGGCATTATTTTACTTTAATTTTGGGCGAAGAAAAGCTTCTCTCTATATGTGATTCTTGGGTGACTGAGCACTCAGAGTGTGTTCTCCATTGCCTTTAGCATCCATTGTTTATTGTGAAAACTCATTTTGTTAATCTTCTTGGACTATATATCTTGTTGCTTCAAAATTTTCTCCTTGTCTTTGAGTTTCACCATATTTTCTATGATGTGTCTTTTAAAAAATATTTTTATTTATTTGAGAGAATGAGAGAGCCTACAAGCAGGAGGGCAGGGGAGAAGGAGAGATGATCTGAAACAGGCTCTGCACTGAGCACAGAGCCTAGAAGGCTGGATCTCACAACCTTGAGATCAAGACCTGAGCTGAAACCAAGAGTCAGGCGCTTACCGACTGTGCACTCAGGTGCCTCTCTGTGATGTGTCTTTTGTGGATCTCTTTCGTTTTATCCAACTGGGATTATGTTCTTCACGTATGTGTAGGTTATTGTTTTTCAATAAATTTGAATACTTTTCTGTTATTGTTTTTGAATATGTTTCTGCTCATTTCTCTTTCTGCTCCACTCTGGTCATCTCATTACACATATTGTTATGACTGATAATGTTGCACATTCTCTGAGGCTCTGTTCCTTTTCCTTTCTCCTTTTTACTCTCTCTTTTTCAGTTTACAAAAATGTTTATTGATTTATTATTGAGTCCACTAATTTTCTTTTGCCAGTTTAAATCGACTGTTGAGCTCCTGTAATAATTTGCAAATTTCAGCTATTGTACTTCTCAACTCCAGAAGTTTAAATTGATTCTTTAATAAAATTTTGATGTCTTTATTGATAGTCTCACTTGATGGAACATTGTTATCCTATGTTCCTTTCACTATATTGCTTTCCCTTAATTCTGTACATATAATAGTTATTTTGAAGTCTTTTCTGTTAAATATGACATCTGTTCACTTTCAAAGACAGCTTGTGTCCTTTTTCCAGTGTATCATTCATACTTTATTAAAGATCTATTTATTTATTTTAGAGAGAGAGAGCACAGAGTGGGAGGGAAAGGGGAGAGAGAATCTCAAGCAGACTTGGCCCTGAGCATGGAGTCTGCCACAGGATGATCTCAACCCTGAGATACCCGCGAGCCCAAAAAAAGTTGGATGTTAAGCAGCTTACATCACCCAGGTGCCCCATCATTTGTACTTTTTAGTTTCCTTGCATAACTAGTAATATTTTGTTGGAAATTGAATATTTTTATATAATAATAGTAACTCGGGTACTGATCCATCCACTAGTGGGGTTGTCATTATCATTTGTTTATTTATTTTTAGTGACTGGCTGGATTACTTTCTTTCCTGAATCTAATGTCAAATTCCGCAGGACAATGGCAAGCTTAACCCAGAGTGATACCTGCTGATCTAGAATGAAGTGCTTACTGGAGAGGACAGCAGCCCAGGTATGCAGCCACCTTCCTCATGAGCCAGGGTAAGGACAATCAAGGTCAAAGTGTCCTTAGTATGTCACACAAAAGGTGGAGTCAACATTCTATTAGTGAAACATGGTGGAAGAAAGTGATTTTCTACCTCTAAATGTAATTGGCCAGGATTTTAGCCTTACGTGGCTGGAGAGCAAGATGGCAAAATGATGAGTAATGCTCCTTACAGAAGAAAACCATCTGAATAGGGGCTGAAGTTGTGGCAGTCTAGAGTGGATTTTCTACCTCTCACTGAAAAAGAAGTAGAAGAGAAGAGTGGTTTTGGTTTAAGTATCACATATTCTCATATTAGTTTACAAATTTTAATAGAGTTTTTAAAAAAACATATGTTTGCTCTCATTTGCTATTTGATCTTAAGACCATTTCATAAGGCTTTCCAAAGTGCAGCTGTGTTTAAATAACTTTCAACAGTTTTATTGAGGACCAGGTTGACATGCTGCAAAGCATCCACTTATTATATCTTGTTTATCATTAGCAAGAACTTCAAGACGTAGCTAAATATTAGTGATAAATGAGGAGAGCTTGTTTTATCCTTAGTATAATGATAATGGTTGTCTTTTGTCTTTATATATGATAGTTGTTCTGAAATGAACTAGAATTTTTATATAAAAGAATTATCCTCTTATTCCTTACTTTATTAAATTTTCTTTGAAATGTAAAACTTTCAAAGGGTTCAAGATGGTGGCATAGAAAAACTCTGAACTCACTTCCTCCAAAGAATGCACCAAATGTGCACTGATTAATAGAGCGATTCCTCCTGAAGGAAGAACTGAGGCTGACTGTTCAACTATTGAACAACTGAAGATAGAAGAATGGCAAAGGGTAGCAAGAGAGATGGAACACAATAACAAAGGGAAAAGCCACCACCAACACTGCAAATGACAGTGGGAAGAGATAGTATTGAGGGACTGGGAAGAGTGACTTTGTCCTTGGACAAGAGGAAAAAAAAAAGTTTAAAGAGAAATAAAATATAAAGAGACAAACTAGAACTCTGCCAAACAGCAAGAGGGCTTCTGGGCAAGATTCTCTGGGTCAAGAGGGACTGGAAAACAACATGGACTTACATTCCCCCACCCCCACCCCCATTAAAAGCCTGAGACTGGGTCAGGGTCTGGACACCATAGCCATGGCAGGTCCAGTCATCTCAGTAAACTTACAACTTCAGTGAGCCCAGGGTCCACAAACCCACACTAGCCCCTAGTCATGCTGGGCACAGAAAAGAAGTCATATAAAAGGGACAAGGAACTGTGGGAACACTATCCCCCATAGAATAGCCCAGACCAGAGGAGGTCTGGATGCATAAGGGGCGGTTTGGACACCATAATTGGTGGGACCCTAACACCATAAATGGAAAATCTGGTTATCCTGGGAATCTTGTGACCTCAGCAATCCAAGGGTCCACAAGTGCATGCCAGCCCTAGCCACGCTGGACACTGAAAAAAAACCATAGTTTAAAGGAGAAAGGAACTAGGGATGTTCTCTCCACCCCCCATCTTAAACCCAGAACATAGCAGGGTCAGCTCACAGTGTATGTGTGACCTCCAACAAGCCCAGGGTCACAAACCCACACATCAAGTACCTTGCTGCGGTGCTAAGGCACAGAAAACAAGCTGCAGTTTTGTGGATTTTTGGGTTATTGTATGTACTTCTTATTTTATTACTATTTTTAATTTGTCAGCCTTGTTTATTTTTTTTTCTTTTTGGATTTTTTCTTTTCTTACTTTTCCTTTTTTCATTTCTTCTTTTTCCTTTTCTTTTAAAATTTTTTTCTTTTTTATTTTCTTCTTATATTTTATTATTTGTTATTCTTATTTATTATTAATTTTTAAAATTTATTCCTTCTATAAAAAGTCACAGTTTAAAAAAAAACAACTGGCATTTATAGCCACAGCTCCTGCCAACCAGCAAAATCACCAAACAAACATAGCATGTGTAGGAGACACCATACACAAGACTACTCCTTGAAGTTTAGGAGAATTAGCCATTTTGCCTAATTCATAGATACAAACACAGAAAGTCAAACAAACTGAAGAGACAAAAGAATATGCTCCAAAAGAAAGAACAAGAAAGCAGCTAAGGGGAAAAAAGTGAAATGAAACAGAGATAAGCAATATGCCTAATAAAGAATTTAAAGTAGTGATTGTAGAGATACCAGGCTGGAGAAAAGAATGGACAATGTCAGTGAGACCTTCAATAAAGAGGTAGAAAATGCTAAAAAGACCAAACAGAGTCAAATGATCTAATAACTAAAATAAAAAAACACACTAGAGGGGATCAACAGTATATTAGAAGGATGCAGAAAAACATACCAGCAATCTCAAAAACAGGGCAAGAGGAGAAACACAACGACACAGAAAAAAAGAGAAAAAGAACTTTAAGAAAATAAATAGGATTATGGCATCTCTTTTGCACATGATGTGAACAAAAATTTGCATTATATGGGTCCCAGAAGAAAAATATGAACAAAAAGATCTAAATATAGGCAACATATACATAAAATGTGGAGAAAAGGAATAAAAAAGCAAGAGAGCGGGAAAGAGAGAAATAAAAGAAGATATTTTCCTTTTCTGTTTTTTTTCCTAATGTGTTTAACATAAATGACCACCCAATTAATATTTGGACTGCTATTAGGATGTTATATACGAATGGTATGGCTCCGAAGCAACCTAAAACCTACTGATAGACACACAAAAAAATTGAAAGAAAGAAAGCCAAAAACCAAAAATACAATAGAAACTCAGAAAGAAGGAAGAGGAGAAGGATTAAAGAAAAATGCAAAACAACCAGAAACAAAACTTTTAAATGGCAGTAAGTACATACTTATCAATAATTATTTTAAATGATAATAGCCTATATGTCCCAGTCAAAGACATATAGAGTGATGGAATGGATAAAAGAAAAAAGAAAAAAAGATCTATCTATATGCCACCTACAAAGGACTGCCTCAGAAATAAGATGCATATGGACTGAAAGTGAAGGGATGGAAAAACATTCACCATGGAACTAAAAGTGAAAAAAAGCAAAAGTTGGGGTAGTATTACTTACATCAAACAAAAGAAACATGCTAGGTCTGCATTTGTGCCCATAACATGTGCGTGCTCATCTCAGGATCCCCTCAAGTCCATGGAGAATATGAGCCAAAGCTAGGGTGACTGTTTCTTGTAATACTGTCTTTTATATATATCTCTTTTAATTCTTACAGAAATTCTGTATATACTATTGTCTAATTCAGGAACAAATAAACAAGCTCAGAGAAGTTAAAATAGATGTAAAAAACTTTTATAATATTTGGAGAGGAATTCAGGATACTATCTTCATGCCCATTGGTAAAGTAGAATTTATACATAAAGAAAATTCACAACAAAAATGAGAAAGAATGATAAGCGTGATCACAATAACTTTAAATTTTCTTCAATGCAAGACATCAAAGCAAAATTAAAGGAAAGTCATAAATTAGTACCAAGACACTTGGAGTGTTCATTACTGGCATAATGCAGAAAGAACATTTCTAAATAATAAGATAAACATAAATTTAAAAAATAGGGCGAAATCTATTAATAATGGTAATTTAAAGAAAAAGAATAGCAAATAAACATTTTAAAAATGCTCAAAGTTATTAGCAATCAGAGTAAATGCAACTTTTTAAAATGAGGGTATATTTCACTGGTTGAAAAAATTAATGATTGGCAAAAAATTAATCAGGGAATAAATGTTGGCAATGATGGAGAAAAAACAGAATCCAGTAACATAATACGATGAATGTGTGGGTATAAATTGGTAAAACTATGCATCCATATCTACTAAAGCTAAAGATGCACATATATAACAACCAGGATTTCACTTTCAATGATTTCTATTAGCCCTATAAAAAAACAAATATTTGCACAATGAAACATGTATAAAATGTTTCATAGTAGGGGCACCTGGGTTCAGTCAGTTTAGGCATCTGCCTTTGGCTCAGGTCATGATCCTGGAGTCCTGGATCGAGCCCATGCAGCTCCCTGCTCAATGGGGGAGTCTGCTTCTCCCTTTCCCTGCTCCTTCTCCCTCTCTCCCTCTCTTTCTCACTCACTCTCTCTTAAATGGATAAATAAATCTTTATAAATAAACAATATTGCAAAAAATATGCTTTTAGGACAATTACCAAAGACTTTAATGCACATACACACACAGATACACACACACACACACACACACACACAGCACTTGCCTTCTCTACCACTCATTTTGAAAATAATGAAAAAATCATTCAAGTAAGACTGCTGGTGATAGAAAGGAAAAGAAATAATACAATAACCAACATAAATAGTATTTCATACATAGTAGAGCCTCCATAAATAATTTTGAAAGGATAAGTGGATCTAAAACTGCATGAATTGGAAAACAGATATATACATTTTGGTATTTATGTCCAATGAAATCTATCTAAAAGTGTTAATGAATGAACTAGATCCTGATGCATCCAATATGTATAAATTTTTAATATAACATAAAATACACAAGTTGCATATGTAGGACAGTATGATATTATGTATCTAATCTTACAACATCAAAGCAATTCATCATATTACTAATGAATACAGATATATAATAAAGTATCACAAACTCTCATATGTATGAATGATTAATATAAAATTCAATAAAATTCAATATAGCCATCACCCGCGAGGAAGAAAACAAATGGAAAAGACGAGAGTACACATGGGACTATATATGTATAGCATTTCTTACAAAAATAATTTAAAATAAATATGTTATAGGTATTTAAAAAGTTGAAGTTAGTACATACTTGTTTATAATATAATTTTCTATATGTTTTAGCATTTGAAATATTTCATAATGAAAACCATGTTGGAAATTTTGAAGTAATTTTATGTTAAGCCTAGAAAAGAGAAAATTAAACATGAATATTTTGTCATCTTTAAATATTAGAAAATTTTCATATAAAATGATGACCAGGCTCATTTTGTCTTCATCTCCAATTAGAACAGAACATAAAAGTTTTAAATTACATACAGAAATCATGATGATGCAAAGAATAATTTTTTAAATAATTGAGCAGAAAAGGTGTGTTCCTTTCACTATGTACGCTTGAGCTCCTTTTCTTCAAGTAGAAACTTAGGGATGCCACGCAGAAATTAGACGTGGACTGCATAGGAGAGACTGCATTGACTTATTACTATCTATCATCTATCTATCTATCTATCTATCTATCTATCTATCTATCTATCGAGAGAGCATGAGCAGGGGAGGGGCAGAAGGAGCACAGACTCCCTGCTGAGTGAAGAGAACCCACGAGGGCTGGATCCCAGGACCCTGAGATCATGACCTGAGTCAAAGCATAGTGTCACCAAGCTGAGCCACCCAGTTATCCCTAAAGCTTTTTAAGGCTATCTCTTGTCTCTATAATTTGACTAAAAGGAGAATTAATTGATCATAGCAAGCAGAAACCAGGGAGTGTGCTGTAACTCAAAATATTGTGGCTTCTGTGACTTTTTGCTTTTAAATTTTATTGGTGAAGACAGCATGCTCTGTGATCTTGTGGCCAGGAGCTATATCAAATATACTAGATAACAGAAGAAAGTTCCGAAATCATCTTAATGGGTTGTGAATTTGGGCCTAAAATAACAGAATAATCATAAATAATAGGTAATCATATATAAGTAAGACATGTAAAAAATGTACACATGGTCTAATTTAAAAACCCCATAATGTACAAA
>NW_024423319.1:54611245-54631193 GCF_017311325.1 Ursus maritimus
CCCTGAGCCGAAGGCAGACGCTTAACCGCTGTGCCACCCAGGCGCCCCTGTTGCAAGGACTTCTAGTACTATGTTGAATAATAGTGGAGAGAGTGGGCATCCTTGTCGTGTTCCTGATCTTAAGGGAAAGGCTTCCAGTTTTTCCCCATTGAGAGTGATATTCACTGTAAGCTTTTCATAGATGGTTTTTATGAAATTGAGGAATGTGCCCTCTATCCCTACACTCTGAAGTGTTTTAATCAGGAATGGATGCTGTATTTTGCCAAATGATTTTTCTGCATCTATTGAAAGGATCATATGGTTTTTGACTCTTGTCGATATGATGTATCCCACTGATATATTTGTGAATGTTGAACCACGCTTGCATCCCAGGGATGAATCCCACTTGGTCATGATGGATAATCCTTTTAATGTACTGTTGGATCCTATTAGCTAGGATCTTGTTGAGAAATTTGGTGTCCATATTCATCAGGGATATCGGTCAGTAATTCTCCTTTTTGATGGGGTTTTTGCCTGGTTTGGGGATCAAGATAATACTGGCCTCATAGAATGAATTTGGTAGTTTTCCTTTTGTTTCTATTTTTTGAAACAGCTTCAGAAGAATAGGTATTATTTCTTCTTTGAAGTTTTCTAGAATTCCCGGGGAATCCATCAGGCCCTGGAAACTTGTTTTTCTGGAGGTTTTTGATAACTGCTTCAATCTCTTCATAATTAATCAGTCTGTGTGAAAAATCAATTTCTTCCTCTTTCAGTCTTGGTAATTTATAGGTTTCCAGGAAGTCATCCATTTCTCCCAGATTATTTAATTTATTGGCATAAAGCTGTTGATAGAAGTTTCTAATGATCCTTCCTATTTCATTGGTGTTGGTCATGACATCTCCCTTTTCATTCATAATTTTGTTAAGTTGGGTCCTTTCTCTATTCTTTTGAATAATCTTGCCAGTGGCTTATCGATTTTATTTATTCTTTCAAAGAACCACCTTCTAGTTCTGTTGATCTGCTCTACGGTGCTTCTGGTTTCTAATTCATTGATCTCTGCTCTAATCTTGATCAACTGCTTTCTCATGCGTGGATTAGGCCTGTTCCTCTGTTGCTGTTCCAGCTTCTTGAGGTAAGAATATAAAAACTGCATTTTAGTTTTTTCTATTCTTTTGAGTGAGGCTTGGATGGCTATGTATTTCCCCCTTAGGACTGCCTTTGCAGTATCCTATAGGTTTTGGACCATTGTGTTTTCATTCTCGTTGGTCTCCATAAATTGTTTAAGTTGATTTTTGATTTCCTGGTTTATCGAATCATTCCTGAGCAGGATGTTTCTTACTCTCCAAGTGTTTGAGTTTCTTCCAAATTTTTCCTTGTGATTGAGTTCCAATTTCAAAGCACTGTGGTCTGAGAATATGCAGGGAATAATTTCAGTCTTTTGGTATTGTTTGAGACCTGTTTTGTGACCCAGCATACTGTCTATTCTGGAGAATGTTCCATGTGCATTTGAAAAGAATGAGTATTCTTTTTTTCTGGGGTGTAGTGTTCTATATATATCTATGAGGTCCATCTGGTCTAATATGGCATTCAAAGCTCTTGTTTCTTTGCTTATTTTCTGCTTAGGTGATCTGTCTATTGCTGATAGTGGAGTGTTGAGGTCCCCTACTATTAACGCATTTTTATCTATATGTCTCTTTATTCTGTTTAAGAGTTGGCTTGTGTATCTTGCTGCTCCCCTGTTGGGGGCATAGATATTTATAATTGTCATATCCACTTGTTGGTTACATCTTTTAAGAATAATATATTGTCCTTCTCTATCTCTAACTACAGTCTTCAGTTTAAAATCCAATCTGTCTGATATGAGAATTGCCACCTCAGCTTTCTTTTGAGGTCCATCGGCATGAAAAATGGCTTTCCATCCCTTCACTTTCAGTCTGGATGTATCTTTAGGTTCAAAATGAGTCTCTTGTAGACAGCAAATGGATGGGTCATGTCTTTTTATCCAATCTGCCACCCTTTGGCCTTTTATGGGAGCATTAGGCCATTCACATTGAGAATGATTATTGAGAGATATGATTTTTATGATGCCATGTTGCCTGTAAAGTCTTTTTTTCTATAGATTGTAAATTTCTGTTCTGTATCCCTCTTGGGGTCTTTTTACTTTTATAGAACCCCCTTAATATCTCCTGTAGGGCTGGTTTCGTGGTTATGAAATTGGTCAGTGACTGGCGATTCTGGAAGGTCCTTATCTCTCTATCAATTCTGAATGATAGCCTTGCTGGATCAAGGATCCTTGGCTGCATGTTTTTCTCTGAAAGAGCTTTACAAATGCCCCCCAACCCTTTCTCTCATTCCAGGTCTATGTAGACAAGTCTGACGTAATACTGATAACTTTGCCTTGGTACATGAGAAATTTCTTTGCCCTGGCTGCTTTCAATACTGTATCCTTGGATCTAATATTTGCGAATTGCACTATGATGTGACGTGGCATAGGTTTGTTGTGGTTGAGCTTGGAGGGTTCCTCTCTGCCTCTTGGACATGAATGCTTGTTTCCTTTCCTAGATTGGGGAAGTTTTCAGCTACAATTTGTTCAAATATCTCTTCTAAACCTCTCTCTGTTTCCACCCACTCGGGGATGCTGATGATTCTGACATTGGAGCGTTTCATTGAGTCAGTAATCTCCCATAAACTACATTCTTGAGATTGGATTTTTTTGAGCCCAGTTTCTGTTTTAGCTTTCTCTTCTACCATCCCATCCTCTAATTCACTGATTCGTCTTCTGCCTTTTTACCCTGGCTGTCAGAGCATCTAGTTTTGACTGCATTTGATTCATAGCATTTTTAATTTCTGCCAAATTCACTCTCATTTCTGCCCTTAGAGATTCTATATTCTCGTTAATATTTTTGTTAATATTTTTCAAGTCTACACATCATCTTGACCATTGTTACTCTGAACTCCATTTCTGATAATTTGGTTATATCCATATCCATCAGTTCTGTGGCAGAGGCCACAGTTTCATTACCTTTTCTTTGCTGGGGGGGATTTCTCCTTCTTGTCATCTGATGAGGAGAGGTTGCGGCATTGCACAGAGCCCAAATTATTGACCAGGACCCATGCAGTGTGCTCTTGTTTTATAGGGACCTGAGGGATGTGGGCTTCTTGATTTTTCAGCCTGCCTTCTGGGGAAGCGGCCTGCCACGCTGATACTCAGGCAACCCTGTTTGGATAGAGTCTCCCTGTCACCTGTGAGAGGGGTGGGGATGTGCACAATGCAAACTGGTATTTCTGGGCTTTTGTTCCCTGCTGGCTTTCCTTGGCTGTTTTCTGTGACTCTTCTGAGAGTCAGAGCAGCAGTGGCCGAATCCTAGCCTCTGTCCCAGAACAGAGAGATTGCAGTCAGATCTCCACTGAGCTCTCCTGGCCTCTTTAACTGTATTTATGTTGGTGCTGCTAAAAACCCTGCAGCATCCCCGGTGTGCACCCCACAGCTGCTGTCCCAACCCTCACTTCCAGGGCTGGCATGTCTCTGGCCTTTGTGTTTCTAACACCGCCAGCCGCCAGCGCCACCCCCCCCACACACTCCCAAGCTCCCTGTTTCAGTGAGGTTTGCGCACACCCTGGAGCGCAGGTTTTCAATCTGGTTGCGCGTGCACTCCTGAGCTCCCGGTCTCAGTCTGGTTCCAGTGAGCACACCAGAGCACTGGTTTTCAGTTTGGACGTGATCGCATTCCCAGGCTCATGGTGTCAGTCTGTTCTCTCATGCGTGCCCATCCGCGAGTCCGGCCCGCTCCCCAGTGCAGGTGGCTACCGCTTCCCAGTGCCCTAGCGCGGCGGCTCCCTCCCCCTTCTGTTTATCTTCTGGTATCTGTGCGTGGATTCATGGCTCCCCGCTTCCTACCTCAATACTCAGCACTGGAGATGTTCATTTGTAGAGATCCAGATGTATCTTCCTGCATCTCAGGCTGCTTCCGTGGGTTTTCTGGATGGTCTGGTACTGATCCAGCTCGGCTCAGGGGACCAGCTGAAAAATGGGACCCCTACTTCTCTGCCGTCTTAATTCCTCGACCTCAACTGTAGCTTTTTAAATTATTTTGAATGGCTGTCCTTAGGTTTACCATATGAATTTCAACTTATCAGAATCAGCTTCAAATTTATGCTCTCTTAATTCCAGTAATACATATAAATGTAACTCCTATTTTCCTTTTCTTCTTTCATGGTATTATGCATAGTATATTTATGAATGTTACAAACCCAACAATATGTTGTTATAATTATTACTTTAATATCTGTAGTCATCCCCTTAAGCAATATAGCTTTGTTCCACCAACCTTCTTTGTGCTGTCATTGAAAAATATATTGTACGTATGTAATATATTTATGTTACAGACTCCACATTGTATTATATACATATTATTTTATACAATTGTTTTAAAAATAAGTTTTGAGACAAAGAAATAACGTGCATCAATACTGTTTATAATTACAAAATTAATTTCACTGTTTTCTTTGTTTTTCATGTTGATTTAAATAACCATTTACAGTCACTTGCTATCAAACTGAATAAATTTCTTTAGTATTTCTTGTAAGCTAGGTAAGATAGCAATAAATTCTCATTTTTTTGCTTGCTTTTTGTTTGTTTGTTTTTTAAGTCTAGGAGGCATTATTTTACTTTAATTTTGGGCGAAAAAAGCTTCTCTCTATATGTGATTCTTGGGTGACTGAGCACTCAGAGTGTGTTCTCCCATTGCCTTTAGCATCCATTGTTTATTGTGAAAACTCATTTGTTAATCTTCTTGGACTATATATCTTGTTGCTTCAAAATTTTCTCCTTGTCTTTGAGTTTCACCATATTTTCTATGATGTGTCTTTTAAAAAATATTTTTTATTTATTTGAGAGAATGAGAGAGCCTACAAGCAGGAGGGGCAGGGGGAGAAGGAGAGATGATCTGAAACAGGCTCTGCACTGAGCACAGAGCCTGAAGCAAGGCTGGATCTCACAACCTTGAGATCAAGACCTGAGCTGAAACCAAGAGTCAGACGCTTACCGACTGTGCACTCAGGTGCCTCTCTGTGATGTGTCTTTTTGTGGATCTCTTTGCGTTTATCCAACTGGGATTATGTTCTTCACGTATGTGTAGGTTATTGTTTTTCAATAAATTTGAATACTTTTCTGTTATTGTTTTTTTGAATATGTTTCTGCTCATTTCTCTTTCTGCTCCACTCTGGTCATCTCATTACACATATTGTTATGACTGATAATGTTGCACATTCTCTGAGGCTCTGTTCCTTTTCCTTTCTCCTTTTTACTCTCTCTTTTTCAGTTTACAAAAATGTTTATTGATTTATTATTGAGTCCACTAATTTTTCTTTTTGCCAGTTTAAATCGACTGTTGAGCTCCTGTAATAATTTGCAAATTTCAGCTATTGTACTTCTCAACTCCAGAAGTTTAAATTGATTCTTTAATAAAATTTTGATGTCTTTATTGATAGTCTCTACTTGATGGAACATTGTTATCCTATGTTCCTTTACTTTTATAATCATGCTTTCCCTTAATTCTGTACATATAATAGTTATTTTGAAGTCTTTTTCTGTTAAATATGACATCTGTTCACTTTCAAAGACAGCTTGTGTCCTTTTTTCCAGTGTATCATTCATACTTTATTAAAGATCTATTTATTTATTTTAGAGAGAGAGAGAGAGCACAAGTGGGAGGGGAAGGGAGAGAGAGAATCTCAAGCAGACTTGGCCCTGAGCATGGAGTCTGCCACAGGGATTGATCTCACAACCCTGAGATCACAACCCGAGCCAAAACCAGAGTTGGATGCTTAAGCAACTACATCACCCAGGTGCCCCATCATTTGTACTTTTTAGTTTCCTTGCATAACTAGTAATATTTTGTTGGAAATTAGATATTTTATATAATAATAGTAGTAACTCTGGGTACTGATCCATCCACTAGTGGGGTTGTCATTATCATTTGTTTATTTATTTTTTAGTGACTGGCTGGATTACTTTCTTTCCCTGAATCTAATGTCAAATTCCGCAGGACAATGGCAAGCTTAACCCAGAGTGATACTGCTGATCTAGGAATGAAGTGCTTACTGGAGAGGGCAGCAGCCTAAGGTATGCAGCCACCTTCCTCATGAGCCAGGGTAGGGACAATCAAGGTCCAAGTGTCCTTAGTATGTCACACAAAAGGTGGAGTCAACATTCTATTAGTGGAAACATGGTGGAAGAAGTGATTTTCTACCTCCTAAATGTAATTGGCCAGGATTTAGCCTTACGTAGCTGGAGGCAAGATGGCAAATGATGAAGTAATGCTCCTTACAAGAAGAAAACCATCTGAATAGGGGCTGGAAGTTGTGGCAGTCTAGAGTGGATTTTCTACCTCACTGAAAAGAAGTAGAAGAGAAAGAGTGGTTTTGGTTTAAGTATCACATATTCTCATATTAGTTACCAAATTTTAATAGAGTTTTTAAAAAAAACATATGTTTCTTCATTTGCTATTTGATCTTAAGACCATTTCATAAGGCTTTAAATGGCTGTATTTAAATAACTTTCAACAGTTTTATTGGGGACCAGGTTGACATGCTGCAAGCAATCCACTTATTATATCTTGTTTATCATTAGCAAGAACTTCCAGAACATAGCTAAATATTAGTGATAAATGAGAGCTTGTTTTATCCTTGAATATAATGATAATGGTTGTCTTTTGTCTTTATATATGATAGTTGTTCCTGAAATGAACTAGAATTTTTATCATAAAAGAATTATCCTCTTATTCCTTACTTTATTAAAATTTTCTTTAAAAATTAAAACTTTTTCAAGGGTTCAAGATGGTGGCATAGAAAAACTCTGAACTCACTTCCTCCAAAGAATGCACCAAATTGCACTGATTAATAGAACGATTCCTCCTGAAGAAGAACTGAGGGCTGACTGTTCAACTATTGAACAACTGAAGATAGAGAGAATGGCAAAAGGGTAGCAAGAGAGATGGAGACACAATAACAAAGGGAAAAGCCACCACCAACACTGCAAATGACAGTGGGAAGAGATAGTATTGAGGGACTGGGAAGAGGTGACTTTGTCCTTGGACAAGGGAAAAAAAGTTTAAAAGAGAAATTAAAATATAAAAGAGACAAAACTAGAACTCTGCCAAACAGCAGAGGAGCTTCTGGGCAAGTTCTCTGGGTCAGAGGGACTGGAAAACAACATGGCTTACATTCCCCCACCCCCACCCCCATTAAAAGCCTAGACTGGGTCAGGGTCTGGACACCATAATAGGCAGGTCCAGTCATCTCAGTAAACTTACAACTTCAGTGAGCCCAGGGTCCACAAACCCACACTAGCCCTAGTCATGCTGGGCACAGAAAAAGAAGTCATATAAAAGGGACAAGGAACTGTGGGAACACTATCCCCCATATGAATAGCCCAGACCAGAGGAGGGTCTGGATGCCATAAGGGGCAGGTTTGGACACCATAATTAGTGGGACCTAACACCATAAATGGAAAGTCTGGTTATCACAGGAATCTTGTGACCTCAGCAATCCAAGGGTCCACAAGTGCATGCCAGCCCTAGCCACGCTGGGACACTGAAAAAAAAAGCCATAGTTTAAAGGGAAAAGGAACTAAGGGATGTTCTCTCCACCCCCATCTTAAAAACCCAGAACATAGCAGGGTCAGCTCACAGTGTATGTGTGACCTCAACAAGCCCAGGGTCCACAAACCCACATCAATTGCCTTGTGGTGCTAAGGCACAGAAAACAAGCTGCAGTTTTGTGGATTTTGGGGGGGTTATTGTATTGTACTTCTTATTTTATTACTATTTTTTAATTTGTCCAGCCTTGTTTATTTTTTTTTCTTTTTGGATTTTTTCTTTTCTTACTTTTTCCTTTTTTTCATTTCTTTTTTTCCTTTTCTTTTAAAATTTTTTTCTTTTTTATTTTCTTCTTATATTTTATTATTTGTTATTCTTATTTATTATTAATTTTTAAAATTTATTCCTTCTATAAAAAGTCACAGTTTAAAAAAAAACAACTGGCATTTATAGCCACAGCTCCTGCCAACCAGCAAAATCACCAAACAAACATAGCATGTGTAGGAGACACCATACACAAGACTACTCCTTGAAGTTTAGGAGAATTAGCCATTTTGCCTAATTCATAGATACAAACACAGAAAGTCAAACAAACTGAAGAGACAAAAGAATATGCTCCAAAAGAAAGAACAAGAAAGCAGCTAAGGGGAAAAAAGTGAAATGAAACAGAGATAAGCAATATGCCTAATAAAGAATTTAAAGTAGTGATTGTAGAGATACCAGGCTGGAGAAAAGAATGGACAATGTCAGTGAGACCTTCAATAAAGAGGTAGAAAATGCTAAAAAGAACCAAACAGAGTCAAATGATCTAATAACTAAAATAAAAAACACACTAGAGGGAATCAACAGTATATTAGAGGATGCAGAAAAACATACCAGCAATCTCAAAAACAGGGCAAGGAGAAGCACACAAGCTGAACAGAAAAAAGAGAAAAGAACTTTAAGAAAATAAGGATAGATTATGGCATCTCTTTTGCACATGATGTGAACAAAAATTTGCATTATATGGGTCCCAGAAGAAAAATATGAACAAAAAGATCTAAAATATGACAACATATACATAAAATGTGGAGAAAGGAATAAAAAAGCAAGAGAGCGGGAAAAGAGAAATAAAGAAGATATTTTCCTTTTCTGTTTTTTTTCCTAATGTGTTTTAACATAAATGACCACCCAATTAATATGGACTGCTATTAGGATGTTATATACGAATTTATGGTAACCACAAACCTAAAACCTATGATAGACACACAAAAAAATTGAAAGAAAGAAAGCCAAACAAAATACAATAGAAACTCAGAAAGAAAGGAAGAGGAGAAAGGATTAAAGAAAAAATGCAAAAACAACCAGAAAACAAAACTTTTAAATGGCAGTAAGTACATACTTATCAATAATTATTTTAAATGATAATAGCCTATATGTCCCAGTCAAAAGACATATAGAGTGATGGAATGGATAAAAAAGAAAAAGAAAAAAAAAGATCTATCTATATGCCACCTACAAAAGACTCGCCTCAGAAATAAGATGCATATGGACTGAAAGTGAAGGGATGGAAAAACATTCACCATGGAACTAAAAGTGAAAAAAACAAAAAGTTGGGGTAGTATTACTTACATCAAACAAAAGAAACTGGCTAGGTCTGCATTTGTGCCCATAACATGGCAGTGCTCATCTCAGGATCCCCTCCAAGTCCATGGAGAATGAGCCAAAGCTAGGGTGCTGTTTCTTGTAATACTGTGCTTTTATATATATCTCTTTTAATTCTTACAGAAATTCTGTATATACATATTGTCTAATTCAGGAACAAATAAACAAGCTCAGAGAAGTTAAAAATAGATGTAAAAAAACTTTATAATATTTGGAGAGGAATTCAGGATACTATCTTCATGCCCATTGGTAAAGTAGAATTTATACATAAAGAAAATTCACAACAAAAATGAGAAAGAATGATAACGTGATCACAATAACTTTAAATTTTCTTCACAATAAGACATCAAAGCAAAATTAAAGGAAAGTCATAAATTAGTACAAGACACTTGGAGTGTTCATTACTGGCATAATGCAGAAAGAACATTTCTAAATAATAAGATAAACATAAATTTAAAATGGGCAAATCTATTAATAGGTAATTTAAAGAAAAAGAATAGCAAATAAACATTTTAAAAATGCTCAAAGTTATTAGCAATCAAGTAAATGCAACTTTTAAAATGAGGGTATGATTTCACATGGTTGAAAAAAATTAATGATTGGCAAAAAATTAATCAGGGAATAAATGTTGGCAATGATGGAGAAAAACAGAATCCGTAACATAATGAATGTGTGGGTATAAATTGGTAAAACTATGCTCCATATCTACTAAAGCTAAAGATGCACATATATAACAACTTAGGATTTCCACATTTCAATGATTTCTATTAGCCTATAAAAAAAACAAATATTTGCACAATGAAACATGTATAAAAATGTTCATAGTAGGGGCACCTGGGTTCAGTCAGTTAGGCATCTGCCTTTGGCTCAGGTCATGATCCTGGAGTCCTGGGATCGAGCCCCCTGTCAGGCTCCCTGCTCAATGGGGAGTCTGCTTCTCCCTTTCCCTGCTCCTTCTCCCTCTCTCCCTCTCTTTCTCACTCACTCTCTCTTAAATGGATAAATAAATCTTTATAAATAAACAATATTGCAAAAAATATGCTTTTAGGACAATTACCAAAGACTTTAATGCACATACACACACAGATACACACACACACACACACACACACAGCACTTGCCTTCTCTACCACTCATTTTGAAAATAATGAAAAAATCATTCACAGTAAGACTGCTGGTGATAGAAAGGAAAAGAAATATCAATAACCAACACTTAGAATAGTATTTCATACATAGTAGAGCCTCCATAAATAATTTTTGAAAGGATAAGTGGATCTAAAACTGCATTAATTGGAAAACAGATATATACATTTTGGTATTTATGTCCAATGAAATCTATCTAAAAGTGTTAATGAATGAACTAGATCTGATGCATCAATATGTATAAATTTTTAATATAACATAAAATACACAAGTTGCATATGTAAGGACAGTATGATATTATGTATCTAAAATCTTACAACATCAAAGCAATTCATCATATTACTAATGAATACACAGATATATAATAAAAGTGATTACACAAACTCTCATATGTATGAATGATTAATATAAAATTCAATAAAATTCAATATAGCCATCACCCATGAGGAAGAAAACAAATGGAAAAGACGAGAGGTACACATGGGACTATATATGTATAGCATTTCTTACAAAAATAATTTAAAATAAATATGTTATAGTATTTAAAAAGTTGAAGTTGGTACATACTTGTTTATAATATAATTTTCTATATGTTTAGCATTTGAAATATTTCATAATGAAAACCATGTTGGAAATTTTGAAGTAATTTTATATGTTAACCTAGAAAAGAGAAAATTAAACATGAATATTTTACATCTTTAAATATTAGAAAATTTTCATATAAAATGATGACCAGGCTCATTTTGTCTTCATCTCAATGGTAGAACAGAACATAAAAGTTTTAAATTACATACAGAAATATGATGATGCAAAAGAATAATTTTTAAATAACTTGAGCAGTGGAAAAGTGTGTTTCCTTTCACTATGCCTTGAGCTCCTTTTCTTCAAGTAGAAACTTTTAGGGATGCCACAGAGAAATTCGTGGACTGCATAGGAAGACTGCATTGAAGCTTATTATCTATCTATCATCTATCTATCTATCTATCTATCTATCTATCTATCTATCTATGAGAGAGCATGAGCAGGGGGAGGGGCAGAAGGAGCACAGACTCCCTGCTGAGTGGGGAACCCAACACAGGGCTGGATCCCAGGACCCTGAGATCATGACCTGAGTCAAAAGCAAGTGTCACCAACTGAGCCACCCAGTTATCCCTAAAGCTTTTAAGGCTATCCTCTGTGTCTCTATAATTTGACTAAAAGGAGATAATTGATCATACCCAAGCAGAAACCAGGGAGTGTGCTGTAACTCAAAATATTGTGGCTTCTGTGACTTTTTGCTTTTAAATTTTATTGGTGAAGACAGCATGCTCGTGTATCTTGTGGCCAGGAGCTATATCAAATATATAGATAACAGAAGAAAGTTCCAAATCATCTTAATGGGTTGAATTATGTGGCCTAAAATAACAGGAATAAATATAAATAATAGGTAATCATATATAAGTAAGACATGTAAAAAATGTACACATGGTCTAATTTAAAAACCCCATAATGTACAAAAGAATGAATAGTTTCTTAACACTTGGGTATAACCCAATGGTGAGCTCCCTGTCAGTCAAAAGATTGAATGAATTGACAAAATGGTCATTCAAGTCCTAGAATGCATTAATAGATATTGCTGTCTAGAAAATGGAATTGATGGTATTACAATTATATATGATATACTTTAAAAAGTATGAAGCTAGAGAAGAATGACCAGATGGAGACTGTATTCACAGCACAGATACATGAAGAAAAATTAAAGGAACTACAAAAATGGGAGAAGAAAAATTGAAAGGAAAAGGCAAACAATACCTCTTTTCAAAAAATTCTCTTATGGTGGGGCATCTGGGTGGTTCAGATAAGTGTCTGCTTTCAACTCAGGTCATGATCTCAGAGTCCTGGGATTGAGCACTGCATTGGGCTTCCTGCTCAGTGGGGAGTCTGCTTCTTTCTCTCCCTCTGCCCCTCCCCTATTCATGCTCTCTCTCATGCTCTTTCTCTCTCTCTCTCTCAAATAAATTAATAAAATCTTAAAAAAATAATGTTCTCATGTAGAAGAAGGGTTAGTTTTAAAACTGAGAATTATTTCAGATGATGTTTCTAAAATTATAATATGGTTAGTTCTATAATTAGTTCTAAAGATACAAATATATTCTAAAATGAAATAGATAACCTCATGATATAATAAGCTCTTTATCATTTAGGATGTTCATGCAGATGCTGCATGAAAATTTTAAAAGATGTTGCTTATGGAATTCATTCATCAGGCATGATTCTCACCAAAGTACTGGTATTTAATACCTAATATTGGTGCCAAATATAATAGTACCTTATATAAAGACATGGGAGATTATTATTTATTTAAATCATGAAAGTATTCTATCTTGTTTTATCACATTGTGTTTATTTTAATTAGAATAATAAATTATTATGTAAATTATATGAATTATAGTTCTATATTATATAAATCATATAATAATACTTATTATATAAAATAATCAATTAATTTAAATATTTTCCAAACATGCATAGTATACATAATTTAAGCAATTTAAGAAATTATACAAACAAAAAATGCAAAAACACATACAGTAGGGTCTGGATGAAGATGATGGCAGAATAGGAGGACCATAGGCTCATCTCATAACACAAACACAACTAGATAATATCAAGTCATCCAAAATACCCCAGAAATCATATTGAAGACTGACAGAACAAACTGCATAACTACAGGGAGAGAAGATGCCACTTTGAGGAAGGTAGGAAGTATGGAGACCTATTTTGGGGAAGAAACATATTACAGGTGCTGTGGAGAAGAGGGAGTCCTGGTCACAGAAAAAGGCAAGGGAGAGGAGTGCACAGGGGATTGCACAAGGAGAATACTTGCCCAAAGTCATTGACTAGGAAAGCGAAAGAGGCTGATTTTCGTCAGCTTTTGCAATCAGCATGGCTCAAAAACTGTGGTTTTAGAGGTCCATAGCATGGCTGGTATAGATCCCTGAAGGTGCTGCAGTATTCCTGAAGAAAAGGTAGGCAGGTAACCCGGGGGGGGGGAGCGCTATCTGATGATTGGCTAAGATACACTGGGAGAAACCATACCATCTTCCTGGAGTGCATCTGAGAGAGGTAGAACTGCCTCTCTGGGGACAAAAGAGCTCATAGCTTCCTTTTCCCTCCTGTGCCCCTCAGCTAAAGCACAGAGACACTTGCTGAGGGTGGCTAACCCAGACACTTGTTGTTTAGTGTGCTTTGCCCCAAATCCCACATTCCTGTCCTCTGGTGTTACTGCCTTTCTGGGTCAAACCTATATCTATCCCAGCATGGTGAGACCCTCCCCCAGAAGACCAGAGCAGATCTCTGCCATACCTGAATGACACACTGGACCAGATGGACTTACAGATATATTCAGAACATTTCTTCCTAAAGCAGAAGAATACACATTCCTTTTGAGTGGACAAGGGACATTCTCCAGAATAGACCACATTCTAGACGACAAATCAGGCCTCAACAAGTACAAAAGGATTGAGATCATACCATGAATCTTTTCTTACCATAATGCTATGAAAATTGAAGTCAACCACAAGAAAAAAATTGGGAAGATCACAAACATGAAGGTTAAAGAACATCCAAGGAATGAATGGATCATTCAGGAAATGAAAGAATAAATAAAAAATACATGGAAAAATGAAAATAAAAACACAGCAGTTGAAAACCTTGGAGATGAAGTAAAAAAACATTCATAAGAAGGAAGTACAGAGCGATACAGCCCTACCTCAAGAAGGAAGAAAAATCCCTAATAAAAAGGCTACCCTTACACCTAAATAAGCTAGAAAAAGAACAATAAACAAGCCTAAAGCCAGAAGGAGAAAGGAAATAATAAAGATTAGAGAAGAAATACATGATATAGAAATTAAAATACAGTAGAACAGATAAATGAAACCAGGAGCTGGTTCTTTGAAAGAAGCAATAAAATTGATAAACTCCCAGCCGGACTTACCAAAAAGGAAAGGGAAAGGACTCAAATAAATAAAATCACAAATGAGTGAGGAGAGATCACAACCAAAACCACAGAAATACAAACAATTGTAAGAGAATATTATGAAAAATTATATGCTAACATTTGGGCAATCCAGAAGAAAGCGATAAATTCCTATAAACATACAAACATTAAAACTGAAGCAGGAAGAAATTGAAACTTTGAACATACCAATGAACAGCAAGTGATATATTGATAATGGGTTAGCATCCAAAACACATAAAGAACTTATAAAACTCAACACCCAAAAAACAAATAATCCAGGTAAGAAATGGGCAGAAGACATGAATAGACATTTTCCCAAAGAAGACATACAGATGAATAATATACACATGAAAAGAAGACATACAGATTAATAGCAAACACATGAAAAGATGCTCAACATCACTCATCATCAGGGAAATACAAATCAAACTACAATGAGCTATCTCCTCACACCTGTCAGAATGGCTAAAATTAACAATATAGGAAACAACAGATGGTGGCAAGGATGTCAAGAAAGGGAAACCATCTTACACTGCTGGGAATGCAAACTGGTGCAGCCACTCTGGAAAACAGTATAGAGTTTCCTCAAAAAGTTAAAAATAGAACTGCCCTATGATCCTGTGATTGCACTACTAGGTATTTACACAAAGGATACAAAAATACTGATTTTAAGGAAGACATGCATCTGATCTTTATAGCAGCATTATCAACAATAGTCAAATTTTGGAAAGAACCCAAATGTCCATTGACTGTAAAGAATGAAATCTTGTCATTTGCAACAATGTGAATGGAACTAGAGAGTATTATGGTAAGCAAAATAAGTCAGTCAGAGAAAGAGAAATACAATATGATATCACTCATATGTGAAATTTAAGAAACAAACAAAAGGGCTAATGGAATAAAGAAGGAGATAGGCAAAGCAAGGAACAGACTATTAACTAATGGATATAGAAATAACCAAGATGACAGAAATGGATTTCAGAGTAACAATTATCGAGATGGTGTATAGGCTTGAGAAAAATATTAACAAAAATATAGAATCTCTAAGGGCTGAAATGAGAACGAATCCGGCAGAAATTAAAAAGGCTATGAATGAAATGCAGTCTAAACTGGATGATCTGACTGTCAGGGTAAATGAGGCAGAAGAATGAATTAGTGAGTTAGAAGGTGAGGTGATAGATAAAAGAAAAAGAGGTAACATGGGAAAAAAGACTCCAATTTCAAGAAAAAAAGCTATGGGAGATTACTGATTCAAAGAAACATTCCAATGTCAGAATTAAAGGGATCCCCAATGGGGTGGAGAAAGAGGTAGGTCTAGAAGGGATAATTGAACAAATTGTAGCTGAGAACTTCACTAATCTGGTGAAGGAAACAAGCATTCATGTCCAAGAGGCAGAGAGGACCCCTCCCAAATCAATGAGAACAGACCAACACCACTACATATAATAGTACAATTCGCAAATCTTAGATCCAAGGAAACAATCTTGAAAGCAGCAAGGGGGAGAGATTCCTTATGTACAGAAAGAGGAACATCAGAATAATGTCAGACCTGTTTACAGAGACCTGGCAAGCCAGAAAGGGCTGGCAAGACATATTCAGAGCACTAAGTGAGAAGAACATGCAGACAAGAATACTGTTTCCAGCAAGGCTGTCATTCAAAATGGATGGAGAGACAAGGACTGTCCAAGACCGGCAGAAACTGAAAGAATGTGTGACCATGGATCCAGCCCTACAAGAAATACTAAAGGAGGTTCTATAAGAGTAGAAAGACCCTAAGAATGATACAGAACAGAAATTTACAGAGACAATTTATAGGAACAGGGACTTCACAGGCAGCATGATGGCAATACAATCATATCTTTCAATAATCACTCTCAACATGAACAGCCTAAATGCTCCAATGAAATAGCACAGGGTAGCAGATTGGATAAAAAGACATGACCCACCCATATGCTGTCTACAAGAGACTCACTTTGAACCTAAAGATACAGCCAGACTGAAAATGAAGGGATGGAGAACCATTTTTCATGCCAACGGACCTCAAAAGAAAGCTGGGGTAGCAATTCTAGTATGAGACACATTAGATTTCAAGCTAAAGACTGAAGTTAGAGATACAGAAGGGCACTATATTATTCTTAAAGGGTGTATCCAACAAGAGGATCTAACTCTTATAAATATCTATGCCCCCAACAGGGGAGCAGGCAGCTACATAAGCCAACTCTTAATCAGAATAATGAGACATATAGATAATAATACATTAATAGTAAGGGACCACAACACTCCACTCTCAGCAATAGACAGATCACCTAAGCAGAAAATTGACAAAGAAACAAGAGCTTTGAATGACACACTGAACCAGATGGACCTCATAGATGTACACAGAACATTCCACCCAAAAACAACAGAATACTCATCCTTTTCGAATGCACATGGAACTTCCTCCAGAATAGACCATATACTGGGTCACAAAACAAGTCTCAACTGATACCAAAAGACTGAGATTATTCCCTGCATATTCTCAGACCACAGTGCTTGAAACTTAAACTCAATCACAAGAAAAAATATGGAAGAAACTCAAACACTTGGAAACTAAGGACCATCCTGCTTAAGAATGTTTGGGTAAACCAGGAAATTAAAGAAGAGCTTAAGCAATTTATGGAAACCAATGAGAATGAAAACACTTCAGTCCAAAACCTACGGGATGCTGAAAGGAGGTCCTAAGGGGGAAATACATAGCCATCCAAGCCTCACTCAAAAGAATAGAAAAATCTGAAATGCAGTTCTTACATGCACGCCTTAAACAGCTGGAGATGGAACAAAAGAACAGGCCTAAATCACACACAAAAAGACAACCAATTAAGATTAGAGCAGAGATAATGAATTAGAGACCAGAAATACAGTAGAGCAGATCAACAAAACTAGAAGCTGGTTCTTTGAAAGAATTAATAAGATCTATAAGCCACTGGCCAGACTTATTCAAAAGAATAGAGAAAGGACCCAAATTAATAAAATTATGAATGAAAGTGGAGAGATCACAACTAACACAAAGGAAATAGAAACAATCTTTACAAACCATTACCAACAACTATATGCCAATAAATTAAGCAACCTGGAAGAAATGGATGCCTTCCTGGAAACCTGTAAACTACCAAGACTGAAACAGGAAGAAATTGACAACATAAATAGATGAATAACCAGTGAGGAGATTGAAGCAGTGATGAAAAACTTCCCAGAAAACAAGAGTCCAGGGCCTGATGGATTCCCTGGGGAATTCAACCAAACAGTCAAAGAAGAAATAACACCTATTCTCCTGAAGCTGCTTAAAAAAAAAATAGAAACAGAAGGAAAACTTCCAAACCCATTCTATGAGGCCAGCATTACCTTGATCCCAAAACGAGGAAAAGACCCCATCAAAAAGGAGAATTACTGACCGATATCCTTGATGAATATGGATGCCAAAATTCTCAACAAGATCCTAGCTAATAGAATCCAACAGTACATTAAAAGGATGATCCATCATGACCAAGTGGGATTTATGCGTGAGATGCAAGTGCAGTTCAACATTTGTAATGCCTCAATTTCCTAAAAACCATCTATGAAAAGCCCCCAGCAAATATCATTCTCAATGAGGAAGAGCTGAGAGCCTTTCCCTTAAGAGCAGGAACATGACAAGGATGTCCACTCCCACCATTATTCTTCAACATAGTGCTAGAAGTCCTAGCAACAGCAATCAGACAACAAAAAAAGAATAAAATGTATTCAAATTGGCAAAGAAGAAGTCAAACACTCTCTCTTCACAGATGACATGATACTTTATGTGGAAAACCCAAAGAACTCCACCCCCAAATTACTAGAACTCATACAACAGTTCAGTAACATGGCAGGATAAAAAATCAATGCACAGAAATCAGTTGCTTTTCTGTACATCAACAATATAACTATAAAAAGAGAAATTAGGGAATAAATTCCCTTTACAATAGCACCAAAAACCATAAGATACCCTGGAATAAACCTAACCAAAGAGGTAAAGGATCTATACTCCAGAAACTACAGAACAGTGATGAAAGACATTGAAGAAGAAACAAAAAGATGGAAAAACATTCCATGCTTATGGATTCAAAGAATAAACATAGTTAAAATGTCTATGCTACCCAGAGCAATCTACACTTTCAACACCATCCAAAATACCAATGACGTTTCTCAAAGAGCTGGAACAAACAATCCTAAAATTTGTGTGGAATCAGAAAAGACCGGAATAGCCAAGGAAATGTTGAAAAAGAAAAACAAAGCTGGGGGCATCACGTTGCCTGATTTCAAGCTATACTACAAAACTGTGATCACCAAGACAGCATGGTACTGGCACAAAAACAGACACATAGACCAATGGAACTTAATACAGACTCCAGAAATGGACCCTCGGCTCTTTGGGCAACTAATCTTTGATAAAGCAGGAAAAAACATCTGGTGGAAAAAAGACAGTCTCTTCAATAAATGGTACTGGGAAAATTGGGCAGCTATATACAGAAGAATGAAACTTGACCACTCTCTCACACCATACACAAAGATAAACTACAAATGGATGAAAGACCTCTATGTGAGCCAGGAATCCATCAAAATCCTAGAGGAGAACATAGGCTGCAACCTCTTTGACATCGGCCACAGCAACTTCTTTCATGACACATCTCCAACAGCAAGGGAAGCAAAAACAAAAATGAATTTTTGGGACTTAATCAAGATAAAAAGCTTCTGCACAGCAAAGGAAACAGTCAACAAAACAGAGGCAGCCCACAGAATGGGAGAAGATATTTGCAAATGACACTACAGATAAATGGCTGGTATCCAAGATCTACAAAGAACTTCTCAAACTCAATACTCAATAAACAAATAATCAAATCAGAAAATGGGCAGAAGATATGAACAGACGTTTTTCCAGTGACAACATACAAATGGCTAACAGACACATGAAGAAATGTTCAACATCATTAGCCATCAGGGAAATTCAAATCAAAATCACATTGAGATACTACCTTACGCCAGTTAGAATGGCAAAAATTGACCAGGCGAGAAACACCAAATGTTGGAGAGGAAATGGAGAAAGGGGAACCCTCTTATGCTGTTGGTGGGAATGCAAGTTGGAAAACAGTATGGAGGGCCACTTTGGAAAACAGTATGGAGGGCCCTTAAAAAAATTAAAAATAGAGCTACCCTATGACCCAGCAATTGCACTACTGGGTATTTACCCCAAAGATACAGATGTAGTGTAAAGAAGGGCCATATGCACCCCAATGTTAATAGCAGCATTGTCCACAATAGCCAAACTGTGGAAGGAGCCCAGATGCCCTTCAACAGATGAATGGATAAGGAAGATGTGGTCCATATACACAATGGAATATTACTCAGCCCTCAGAAAGAATGATTACCCAACATTTGCATCAACATGGATGGGAGTGGAGGAGATTATGCTAAGTGGAATAAGTCAAACAGAGAAAGACAGTTATCATATCATTTCACTCATTTGTGGAACATAAGTAATAGTAGGGAGATTGTTAGGAGAAGGAAGTGGAAAATGAAGGGGTGTAAACGG
>NW_024423319.1:54631203-54632621 GCF_017311325.1 Ursus maritimus
GGGGGGGGATGAACCATGAGAAACTATGGACTCTGGGAAACAAACTGAAGGTTTTAGAGGGGAGGGCAGTGGGGGGATGGCCTAGCCTAGTGAACGGTATTAAGGAAGGCACGTATTTCATGCAGCACTGGGTGTTATACACAAGCAATGAATCATGGAACATTACATCAAAAACTAGTGATGTACTGTATGGTGACTAAAGTATCATAATAAAAAAATAATAAAATAAAAAAATAGACTTTGGAATTCTTATATATTGTCCTTTCTCTCTTCCTTTTCCTGAGTTGATATTTATTTTATATTTTTACAGCACCAAGATTATAGCATTTACATTCTCCACTTTTACCATAATTTTTGCAATCTTATAATTGCATGGTTTGTTCTTTTTTGATTTATCTCCTAATTCACTTGATTTTATCATCGCATAGGGGTTTTTCAAGAAAATTTTAGTAGTGTTACTTCTTTATTTCACATTTGCTTTCATGTTTCAACATGTTTTTCTGCGTAAAGAATTCTGGAGTCACATTTTATTTCCTTTAGAAAAAAAAATTCTTTATCTTGAAGTTCAATCACTTCAGCATGAAATATGTCCTAGTGTGACCAGTCAGTATCAACTTTTTCTGAAATTATTTATTACTCTTTCTTAATTTCATATAAACTTACTTATATTAAGTATTTTAATAATTTTCCTCACTAATGTGTTTAATTTTTTTTTACTTTAGAGACACTGAGTATTTGCATAGGAGATTTTCTTTGTCTTCTCTAGATTGTTTTCTGATTCCTTGGTCTTTCACAACTATGTTACCTATAATCTCTAAACTTTCATGTTATTAATTTTTTATCCATATTTGTTCTTTGCTTTTTCTAGTTTATTAATTATATAAAAATATTCTGACCCATGATTTATTATCTTAAGTCAAAAATCTACTTTTTCTCTCATCTTTTACCTTTTCATTTTATTTAAACCATGTTGCTCTAAAGTACAAAGCATTTGTGGTGTTTTTGTATTACTTGGGTTATGTTTTTTTCTAGTATAGTTTCTTTCTCTGTCCTTTTTATTAAAAGTGTCTTATGGGGCACCTGGGTGGCTCCGTCAGTTAAGCATCTGCCTTCAGCTCAGGTCATGATCCTAGGGTCCTGGGATCCAGCACCACTTCAAACTTCCTTCTCAGGGGGAGCCTGCTTCTCCCTCTGCCTCTCCCTCTCCCTCCGCCCCTCCGGTTTCATGCTCATACACTCTCTCTCACTCTCAAATAAATAAATAAATAAACAGATAGATAAAATCTTTAAAAAAATAAAAAATAAGAGTGTCTTACTATTTTTTCTTTTGCTGTAACACATCGCCATAATTTCCATGCCAAAACTTTTTAGCTTTTTCACATTATGGAGTTCCTGCAACTTTGTCTAAACTTTTTTTT
>NW_024423319.1:54632634-54636280 GCF_017311325.1 Ursus maritimus
TTTTTTTTCCTCTCATGTAATGTGTGTTACTTTAACTCCTTGTCAATGCTTCTAAGAGTTTACTTTTCCTAGAAGAGGTTATTTAAGGATGGTTATTTTTGTTCTATCCATTTTTTCTGTAGTCTGCCTCCATGGAGAGAAGAAAGGACAATTTGTGGTTGGTTTTCTTTTCACAAAATTTGTTATATCTGCTGTACCAAGATGCCCTACCTAGTTATGAAATGTATTTCATTTCCTCGATGTAGCTGTTTAAAAAAAAAATATATATATATATATATATATATTTGACAGAGACAGAGAGAGAAAGAGCACAAGAAGGGGAGCCATAGACAGAGGGAGAGGGAGAATCAGGCTCCCCACTGATTGGAGGGCCAGACCCTGGGCCTGATCCCAGGACCCTGGGATCATGACCTGAGCCAAAAGTAGATGCCCAACCTACTGAGCCACCCAGGAGCCCCAATTTCCTTGATGTATCCTTCAACTTAAAATTTACTCAGCTAATTGTTCATTTATCCTTAGAAACCTCACTTCTGTCAGAAAAATTCAGTCTCATAACTTCCTCTGTTTTGCAATTATCTCTCCAGCATCTCTTTCTCCCGAAAGAGACAAAGTAAGGATAGCCAACTAGTGTGCTTTTACACATTTGGTTAAATTAGTAAAAACTCTCAGGTTTTTGTGGAATCACCATCACAGTTTCTAACCTAAAAGAATGGAGTAGGCCCTGTCGTGTCCCTCTCTAAGATGTGCCCTGCCACATTATTACCTCTTTTTTTTTTCTTAGTTGTCACTTTTTGAAGCAAATTATATTGGTCCGTGCCTCTTTTCTTGTTTATGGTTTACTAGCTTTTTTGTATTACTTTTTTATCATCTTCTTATAGTTTTTGCTGTTTTTCTTATTAATATTTGCTGTTTCATTAATTTTTCTTTTAATTAAAAATCTGAGCATTAGAGGAGGAATATTTTCAGGCAGTATTTTCCTTTCCATTGAAAACTGAAAATCTGAAAATTTGCTTTTATATGGTCCAAGTCTAGAATTATTAGGAAGTGAGAAAATGACTTCATGCCCCATGGCTGAGTGATTTTTTTAAAAGTCTAATTGTAAATAATACCTTCTGAACTATAGTAAATTGTCTGTTGAAACATGAAATTTGGCTCCCATAAAAATAGTGGAAATCTGGATTACACAAAATTTTATGAAAATGATAGTTTTTTCCCATTGAACATGTTTTATGTATGCAAATAATTTCAGAACTCTTATTTAAAGCCACAAACCAGGGGCGCCTGGGTGGCTCAGTCATTAAGCGTCTGCCTTCGGCTCAGGGTGTGATCCCAGAGCCCTGGGATTGAGCCCCGCCGCAGGCTCCCTGCTCTGCTGGGAGCCTGCTTCTTCCTCTCCTACTCGCCCCAGTTGTGTTCCCTCTCTCTCTGGCTGTCTCTCTCTGTGTCAAATAAATAAATAAAATCTTAAAAAGAATATAAAGCCACAAACCAAAATCTATAATGCTTCCTTGGAATCATTATGCTTATTTTTCATTATTATTTTATTTTAATCTTATCCACTATATTACTAATATCAAAATATTAAAATTTCTTCATGTGTTATCATTTTGATCTTTAGATATGACCTATTATGACATTAATGTTAGTAAGTAGAAAATATGTATCACTTAATCATATAGAGATAAAAAAGTCATATTGATCATCTTNNTCTAGCTTTCATGATTTCTAAGTATATATTTGGTTTTAATAAGAGTCATGGATTTTCTGTGAAACAGAAAACATATTGATTTGGTTTTATGCCAAAGGTTTAAATAAAAATTCAGCCCTAATGGGACAATACAAAATCTTATTTTAAGTTTACAATCCTCCGCTGAGTTTATGTGTTATTACATTTTGTTTTCCTAGCAGTCATGTATGCATTCTATCATTTTCTGCAGTGGGAAAGTACTGTGTATGAGTTACAAGTTATTTCTTTTTTTGAAAAAGATTTTATTTATTTATTTGGGAGAGGGAGTAAGGGAGAGAGGGAGTGATTGAGAGAGAGAAAGAGAGCACAAGTGGGGGAGGAGGGTAGGCAGAGGGACAAGCAGACTGCCCCCTGAACAGGGAGCCTGACACAGGGCTCGATTCCAGGACCTTGAGATCATGACCCGAGCCAAAGGCAGATGCTTAACCACCTGAGCCACCCTGGTACCCCATGTTACAATTTCAACGTCACCTAAAACCTGATTTAATAGAACTTTTGACAGGAAGAGAGTGAAGTCTAATTGCATTTGTCAAGAATCTTATAACCAATAACAACTTGTACTTCTGTCTACTTAATCTATAGGATACATATTTATAGGCAGTGGGTTAACAACCAAAAATGTATAACTTTTTAACTTCTCTCTCACATTTTTAAATCAATTTCTATCTGTATGCAATACATGGAAAACCAGCAGTCAATTTACATTAAATTTTCACAGGGGTATATAGAGATCTCTGAAATTATGAGTACACATTATTTATAAATATAAAGTCAGAACTAAGAACCTTTATTCTAAAGTTATATGAACGCCTATCCAATGCAGAAACAAAAATAGTCAAGAAGTCACTGGTGATGTATAATATCACTTAGGGCAGTTAAAACACAGGAACTGTACCAAAGGAAAAATGGGTGAGGATTGGAACAAATAATGTTAAAATAGATCTGGGAAAATTTGGAGGTAAAAAAAGTACTGGATGAAATAAAAATATTCACCTAAAGAACTGAAATAAAATGGTCGAAAACCGGTGTTCTATGACATTTATCTCAAAATTGCCTGCATTCTGTAATAATAATAATAATAAATAATAATAATGATAATAATTGCAGGTTTTGTGTACAAACTATTTTGGTATAAAAATTTTCATTCTTCATACATAACAGATGCACAAAAGAAGAAATGTTTTATGAGTTGTTCTCCTAAATAATAAATTGCTTACTTTCTTTGTTTGATAAGCCTTGATATTTCTACATGCTGTGCACTGGAGAAGTATGCAAATAATTTAATATGATGGAAAATCCTATTTTTTTTAGAAAAATTGGCAACATTAAGAGTCAAAACATGATAAAACATCACAGTCTGTTTCTAAATGCTTTGCATTTTAATATGGTTGAAGTTAAAGCAGTAAGTAATTTTAGAGATTTTCCCTTGAGCAACATATTTCTTTTTATATGCAATTATTCTCTGAGTGCATTAGATAATGCTATGGTTCCCCCAGCTGTATGCACATCTATAAATCATTAATGGGGCAGTTAACTGAAACAAAACTAAAATATTTGCATTACCTGGCAGAGGGATGCTTTAATTGACTTCTAGTTATTTACAATTTTTTTTTCCTTTTCAAATAATGACTTTAAGTAATTTAGGATTCTTTTATTCACAAAGAAATTAGATACTGCCTATTTATTAAAAGTATTTTTTCTATGTGACAGAAACTTTCAGTGATGAAGATGGGGTCAGAGGTAGTATTTTTTACTAGATTGAACCCAACCCCACTCTCCTTGCTACCCTCCCTGCCAACTAAAAAGGCAGGGACTATTGAAGTCCACAAATGAAAAGAAAATGCATGTGTCCAAAAATGAGATAAGGAGAATGAGCCCAGGGAAACATACATTTGGGGG
>NW_024423319.1:54636305-54645402 GCF_017311325.1 Ursus maritimus
ATATATATATATATATATATATATATGATCTCAACCATATAAAAGAATGAAATCCTTAACAGCAACATGGATAGAGCTCGAGAGTACAGTGTTATGTGAAAGAACTCAGTCAGAGAAAGACAAATACCATGGGAGTTCACTAATATATGGAATTTAAGAAACCAAACAAAGGAGCAAAGTGTTGAGAGAAAAAGAGAGAGGGTAAGAGAGAGAGAGAAAGAAACAGACTCAACTACAGGGGACAAACTGGAATGGAGGTAGGTGGGAGTATGGGTGAAATAGGTGATGGGACTTAAGGAGTACATATGTATCATGATGAGCACTGAGTAATGCATAGAAATTTTGAATACCTATATTGTATACCTGAAGGTAATATAACACTCACTGTATGTTAACTATACCAGAATTTAAATAAAATACTTAATAAAACATTGCCCCTCAAGAACATAAGGGATCAATAAACATATCCCCAAATGTATGTTTCCCTGGGCTCATTCTCCTTATCTCATTTTTGGACACATGCATTTTCTTTTCATTTGTGGACTTCAATAGTCCCTGCCTTTTTAGTTGGCAGGGAGGGTAGCAAGGAGAGTGGGGTTGGGTTTAATCTAGTAAAAAATACTACCTCTGACCCCATCTTCATCACTGAAAGTTTCTGTCACATAGAAAAAATACTTTTAATAAATAGGCAGTATCTAATTTCTTTGTGAATAAAAGAATCCTAAATTACTTAAAGTCATTATTTGAAAAGGAAAAAAAAATTGTAAATATATATATATCTCACATCTTCTTTATACATTGATCAACATACACTTGGGCTGCTTTCACAACTTGCCTATTGTAATTAATGCTGTAGTAAGCATAAGAGTTCCTGTATCCCTTTGAATTAGTGTTTCTATATTTTGGGGATGAAAACCCAATGGAGTGATTACTGGACCATAGGGTAGCTTTATTTTTAACTTTTTGAGGAAACTCCATATTGTTTTCCAGAGTGATTATTATTACTAGTGCAATTGTACATGGGTTTGTTTTCTTAACTTCTCTTTCTTCTTCTTCATTATTGGTGTATACAAATGCAACAGATTTATTTACATTTTTTTGTATCATGTGACATTACTGAATTCATTTATCAATTCTAGCAGTTTTTTTAATTTGGTGGAGACTTATGAGTTTTCTATATAGACTATCATGACATTTTGACATTTGCAAATACTGGAACTTATGCTTCATCCTTAACAATTTGTATGCCTTTTATTTCTTTTTGTTTTCTCATTGCTATGACTAGGATTTCCAGGACTATGCTGAACAATAGTGGTGACAGTGGGCATCTTGTCTTGTTCCCGACCTTAGGGAAAACTCTGTTTTTTCCCATTGAGGATGATATTAGCTGTGGGTTTTTCATATATGCCCTTCATTATATTGAGGTTTGTTCCCTCTAAACCTACTTTGTTGAGGGTTTTTATCATGAATGGATGATGTACTTTTCTGCATTCTACTGAAAGGATCATACAGTTTATATTCTTTCTGTTATTGATGTGATGTACCACATTGGTTGATTTGTGAATATTGAGCCACACTTACAACACAAGAATAAATCCCACTTGATCATGGTAAATGATTCTTTTAATGTAATGTTAGATTCAATTTCTTAGTATTTTGTGAAGGATTTTTCTCCTGTTTATTCTATGTTCATCAGCAATTTTGGCATGTAGTTCTCCTTCTTCGTGCTGTCTTTTATCTGATTTTGATATTAGAGTAATGCTGGCCTCATACAATGAATTTAGAAGTTTTCCTGACTTTTCTTTTTTCTTTTTTTGGAATAATTTGAGAAGGGTAAGTATTAATTCCTCTTTAAATTTTTGGTAGAATTCCCCTGGGAATGTAGACTTAGGAAACTCAGTGACTCCATAAAGTGTAATAACATTCATATCATAGAAGTCCCAGAGGAAGAGAGGGGGAGAGGGGGCAGGTTTATTTGAGGAAATCATAGATGAAAGCATCCCAAATCTGGGGAAGAAAACAGACATCAAAATCCAAGAGGCAGAGAGAACTCCCACTAATATCAACAAAACCTGGCCAACACTAAGACATATCATATTAAATTTGCAAAACACAAAGAAAAAGAAAGAATCCTGAAGCAGCAAGGGAAAAGAAATCCATACCTTTCAAGAGAAGACAAATAAGGTTAGTAACAGCTCTCACCACAGAAACTTGTCAGTCAAGAAGAAAGTTGCATGATATATTCAATGTGCTGAATGGGAAAAATATGCAGCCAAGAATACTTTGTCCAGCAAGGCTGTCATTCAGAATAGGAGAGGTAAGGAGTTACACAGATGGTGCGCCTTCATGGCTCAGTCAGATGAGCATCTGGTTCTTGATCTCAGCTCAGTTCTTGATCTCAGGGCCATGAGTTTAAGCCCTAGACAAATAAAATCTAAATGAGTTCATGACCACTAAACCTGCCCTACAAGAAATACTAGAGGGAATGCTTTGAGTGAGAAAGACCAAAAGTAATAAAGACTAGAAAGGAACAGAGAAAATCTTCAGACACACCAACTTTACAGATTATACAATAGCACAGAATTTGTATCTATCAGTAATTATTCTGAATGTAAATGGACTAATGCTCCAATCAAAAGACATAGGGTATCAGAATGGATAAAAAAGCAAGACCTATCAATATGTTGCCTACAAGACTCATCTTAGATCTAAAGTCCCCTGAAGATTGAAAGTGAGGGGATGGAGAACCATCTATCATGCTAATGGACATGCTAATGGAAAGCCAACTCATCTTTGCACAAAAAACTATAAGAAACAGGAATAAACCTGACCAAAGAGGTAAATGATCTGTACTCTCAAAACTATAGAACACTTATGAAAGAAATTAAAGAGGGCATGAAGAAATGGAAAAGTATGTCATGCTCATGGATTAGAAAAACAAATATTCTTTAAATGACTCACTTCCCAAAGCAATCTATACATGTAATGCTATCTCTATCAAAATACTACCAGAAGTTTTCATAGAGCTAAAATAAACAATACTAAAATTTGTATGGAATGACAGTAGACCCTGAATAGCAAAAGCAATTCTGAAAAAGAACATCAGAACTGGAGGCATCACAATTCCAGACTTCAAACTCTATTATAAAGCTATAGTAATCAAGACAGTATTGTAGTGGCACAGAAACAGACACATAGATCAATGGAATAGAACAGAAAACCCAGAAATGGGCCCACAACTATATCATCAACTAATCTTCAACAATGCAGGAAAGAATATTCAATGAAAAAAGGTGGCCTCTTCAACAAATGGTGTTGGGAAAACTGGACAGCAACATGCAGAGGAATGAAACTGGACCATTTTTTTACACCAAACACAAAAAATATCAAAATGATGAAAGACCTAAGTGTGAGATGGGAAAACATCAAAATCCTAGAGGACAACACAGGTAGCAACCTCTTTGATCTAGGCCATAGCAACTTCTACTAGACATGTCACTTGAGGCAAGGGAAACAAAAGCAAAAATGAACTATTGGGACTTCATTAAGATAAAGAGCTTCTGCACAGTGAAGGAAATAATCAACAAAATTAACGGGCAATCTACAGAATAGGAGGAGATATTTGCAAATGACATATCTGATTAAGGGTTAGTATCCAAAATCTATAAAGAATTTATCAAGCTCAACACCCAGAAACAAATAATCTAGTTAAGAAATGGAAAGAAGATATTAATAGACCTTTTTTCCCCCCCAAGAAGACATCCAGATGGCTAACAGACACATGAAAGGATGCTCTACATCATTCATCATCAGGAAAATATAAATGAAAACTACAATGAGATATCACCTTACATGTGTCTGAATGGCTAGAATTAACAACACAAGAAACAACAGATGTAAAAAGTTAAAAATAGGACTACCATATGACCCAGAAATTGCACTACCAGGTATTTACCCAAAGGATACAAAATACCGGGGCGCCTGGGTAGCGCAGTCGTTAAAGCGTCTGCCTTCGGCTCAGGGCGTGATCCCGGCGTTCCGGGATCGAGTCCCACATCGGGCTCCTCTGCTATGAGCCTGCTTCTTCCTTTCCCACTCCCCCTGCTGTGTTCCCTCTCTCACTGGCTGTCTCTCTGTCACATAAATAAATAAAATCTTTAAAAAAAAAAAAAAAAGGATACAAAATACCTATTCAAAAGGACATGTGCACACTGATGTTTATAGCAGCATTATCAACATAGCCAAATTATGGAATGAACACAAATATCCTTTGACCGATGAGTGAATAAAGAAGAAGTGGTAGATAGATGATAGATAGATAGATAGATAGATAGATGATAGATGATGATGATGATAGATAGATAGATAGATAGATAGACAGACAGATAGAGATAGAGATATTAGATACAATGGAATATTCCTAAGCCATCAAAAAGAATGAAATATTGCCTTTTGCAAGGATGTGAATGGAGCTAGAATTTATTATGCTAAGTGAAACAAGTCAGAGAAAAACAAATACTGTATGATTTCACTCATATGTGGAATTTAAGAAAGATGGGGCACCTGGGTGCCTTAATCGTTAAGCATCTGCCTTTGGCTCAGGTCATGATCCCAGGGTCCTGGGATCAAGCCCTGCATCGGCTCTCTGCTCAGCGGGAAGCCTGCTTCTCCCTCTCCCACTCCTCCTGCTTGTGTTCCCTCTCTTGCTGTCTCTCTCTGTCAAATAAATAAATAAAATCTTTAAAAAAAGAAAGAAAACATATGAACATAGAGTAAGGAGGGAAAAAGAGAGAGAGGAGGCAAACCATAAAAGAGTCTTAATTGTAGAGAACAAACTGAGGGTTGATAGAGGGGAGTTGTGCAGCAGATGGGCTAAATCGTAAATGGGTTTTAAGGAAGGCACTTGTGATGGACAATTGGTTATATGTATGTGGTGAATCACTATATTATATGCCTGAGATCAATATTACACTATATGTTCACTTACTAGAATTTAAAGAAAACTTGAAACAAAAATAAAATAATAAAATGAAATAAAATAATGATAAACAACAACATGAAAGCATATGAAAATATAAAGCTCCCTTGTAAAGGTAAGCATATAGAGAAGAAGAATAATGTAATAGTGTGTGAATTACTTTTAAGTATTAAAGTTAATAAAAGTATTAGGAATAAGTATAACTTCAAAAATTTGGTAATAATGAACACAAAGATGTGAAATGGGATATCAATAACAAAGTGTGTGGGGAGAAAGAAAATCATTGAGTTTTTGTGTGTGATTAAAGTTCAGTTGTTATCAGCTTAAAATAGTGTTTTAACTTATAAAAGATGGTTTATATAAGTTTCCTATTAACCACAAAGAAAATATTTATGGAATATAGGCACACAGAAAAAAGTGAAAGTATATCCTACCTAAAAATCATTGAAATGAATGTATATCACTACCAAAAGCATACCAGCTTATCACTAAACTATACCAAAGTATATCACTACAAATCAGTCAATGAAACGAAAAGGAAGAAAAAAAGTAGGGAATGAGAAATAACAAAATGAAGACAGAAAATGATTTAAAAAATGGCAATGAATATTAAGTCCTTTGGTGTCAATAATCACTTTAAACATAAATGGACTAAACTCAAATTCAAAAGACATAAAGTGGCTGAATGCATAAGTATATAGTAGTATATATAGTCTACATAAAGCATAAAGAACAACTAAAAAATGTGTACTTTAGATTTAATTGCAGGCTGAAAATGAACTGATGGAAAAAGATATTCTGTTCAAGTGGTAAGCAAAAGAGAGCAGCAGTGACTATACTTATATCAGACAAAGTAGACTTTAAGTAAAAAAAAATGTCACAAAAATAGTGTAGGACATTATATAATGATGAAAGGATCAATTCATCAGGAAGATATAACAATGACAGGTATATATACACCAAATATCAGAAGGCCTAAATTTATAAAGAAAACACTGACAGAATGAAGGGAGAAATAGGCAGGAATAAAATAACAGTAGGAGACATTACAACTGATGCATAGAAATAAAAAGGATCATAAATGATTATTTTAAACAATTAGATACCCCCCAAATTGGATAACCTAAAAGAAATGAATTCCTAGAAACACAAAAACTACCAAGACTGAATCATGAAGAAATAGAAAACTTAAACAGATCAATCATAAATAAGAATATAGAGTTAATGATCAAAAACCTCCCAACAAAGAAAATTCCTCAACTCTTCCAAAAAATAGAAGAAGGGAAACCACTTTCAAACCTATTTTATGAAGACAGCATCACCCTGATAATAAAGTCAAAGATACCATAAGAAAAGAAAAAAAAATCCCTGATGAAAATAAGTGTAAAAATCTATAAAAATATATTAACACACTGAATTTAACAGTATATTTAAAAGATTATACACCATGACCAAGAGGGATTAATCCCTGGGTTTCAACATATACAAATCAATCAATGTGATGCAACATATTAACAGAATAAAGGGTAAAAACTATATGATCATCTCAATAGATGCAGTAAAGTGTTTGACAAAACTAAATAAGCTTCCATGATGAAAATGTTCAATAAGCTTGATTTAAGAAGAATTTATCCCAACATAATAAAGGCCACGTATGAAAAGCCCACAACTAACACATTCAGTGGGAAAAACAAAACAAAACTGAAAACTTCTCTAAGATCAGAAAAAAGACAAGGTTACCCATTTTGCCACTAGTATTCATTTTTTTAAAGATTTTATTTATTTATTTGAGAGAGAGCACAGACAGAGAGTGAGAGGGAGAAGCAGACTCCCTGCTGAGCAGAGAGCTTGACACAGGGCTCTGTCCCAGGATCTGATATCATGACCTGATCTGAAGGCAGATACTTAACCAACTGAGACAACCAGTCTCCCCAGTTGCCACTCTTATTCAATGTAGTACTAGAAGTCCTAACCAGAAAAAATAGGCAAGAAAATGAAAGAAAAGGCATCCAAATCAGAAAGAGAGAAGTAAAATCTCCATCTGCATACAACATGAAATTATATGTAGAAAAACTAAAAACTCCTAAAACAAACTGTTGAAACTAATAAATGAATTCAACAAAGTTTAGATATACAAAATCAACAAACAATCTATTGTATTTCTGTACCTCAACAATGAACCCTCCAAAAAGGAAATTGAGGAAACAATCCCACTTACAATAGCATCAAAAAGAATAAAGTAATTGAGAATAATCTTACAGGAAGGTGAAACACTTGTACACTGAAAATCATAAAATATTGATAAAAATAAAGAAGACACACAAATAAATGGAATGATATCCCATGTTGATGGAGTGGAAAAGTTAATATTGTTAAAACGTGTATAATATCCAATGCCATTCCCATTAAAATCTCAGTGGCATTTTTTACAAAAGTAGAAAAAAACCTTTTCTTAAAACAACCTTGAAATTTATATGGAACCACAAAAGACCCTGAATAGTCAAAGCAATCTTAAAAAAGAACAAAGCTGGAACCATCACAGATCTTGATTTTATACTATATTATAATGCATAGTAATTTAAACAGTATAGTAGTGGTGTGAAGACAGACATATAGACTAATGAAACAGAATAGAGAGCCCAGAAATAACCCACATACCTATAGTCAACTCATCTTTCATAAAGGCACTGGTAACACACAATAGGGAAAGAATAGTCTCTTCAACAAATGATGTTGATAAAACTAGATAACCACATGAAAAAGAATGATATTGGTCCCTCATCTAATATCAAATACAAAACTTAATTCAAAATGTATTAAAGACTTAAATAGAAGAACAGAAACTGTAAAACTTTTAGAAGGACACATAAAGGAAAAGCTTCGTGACAGTGATATTGGCAATGATTTCTTGGATATGACACCAAAAGTATAACAAAAAAAGTAACATTAAAAAAAAAGAAAAGTGGGATTAAACTAAAAAGCTTCTGCACAGCAAAGGAACTAGTAGTGATCAGAGTGAAGAAGCTACCTACAGAACTGGGAGGAAATATTTTCAAACCCCGTATCTGAAAAGGGTATTAAGGAGGGCACATGTTGTGATGAGCACTGGGTGTTATATGCAACTAATGAATCATGGAGCACTACATCAAAAAATAATGATGTACCATATGTTGGCTAACTGAACATACTTAAAAATTATTTAAAAAATTAAAATAAATATTCTAAATCTATAAGGAACTCTTACAACTTAAGGGCAAAAACAAAAACAAAAAAATCTCGATTAATTAGTGAGCAAAAGACTTGAATAGAAATTTCTCTGAAGACATACAAATGGCTATCAGGTATATTAAAAGGTCCACAACATCACTAATCATCAGGGAAATGTAAGTCAAAACCATAATGAGATATCATGTCACACCTGTTAGGGTGGCTATTACCAAAAAAAAAAAAAAGAAAGAAAGAAAAATGATGAGATTGTGCAAAATTGGAAACTAGGAACCCTGGAACCCTTATATATTGTTAGTGGAAATGCAATATTGGGCTGAACCATGGAAAATACTAAAGAGGTTCCCCCCAAAATTTTAAAAAATACTGTATGATACAGTAATCCCACTTGTATATACCCAAAGGAATTGAAATCAGTATCTTGAACAAATATCTAGACTCCCATAATAATTGCAGCATTATGAACAAGGGGAAGCATATGGAAACAACCTAATTGTTTATGGACAGGTTGATGTATTGAAATAAGCCAGTCACAGGACAATACTGCTTGATTCCACTTACATTAGATAAGTAAAAACATCAACTTTATAAAAACAGAGAGTAGCATAGCTATTGTTAGGGGGTGAGGGAAATGGGAAAAATTTTAATAGGTATAAAGTTTCACTTATACAAAATAAACAAGTTCGAGAGATCTTCTGTACCAAATTGTGCTTGTACTTAACAATACTGTATTGTGAATTAAAAATTTCTTAAGTGGGGGTGCCTGGGTGGCTCAGTCAGTTAAGTATCTTACTCTTGATCTCAGTTCAGGTCTCGATCTCAAGGTCACGAGTTCAAGCCCTGCATTGGGCTCCACGCTGGGCATGGAACCTACTAACAAACAAACAAACAAAT
>NW_024423319.1:54645412-54646612 GCF_017311325.1 Ursus maritimus
ATAAATAAATAAATAAATAAATAAATAAATAAATAAATATTCTTAAGTGGGTAGATCTCATGTTAAGTGTTCTTACCATGATATAAAATTCAAAAATAAAAAATAAATATAGAGGAATAAAAAGTAAGAGAAAACTACTGGTGTTATCATTGAAGGAGCTGTGTAATATTTGTATCTCCATAACAATCTTCTTATAACAAACAAGAAACAGGATAAGGAAAGAAAAATAATTGATCTCATCTCAATAAAAAAAACTGACAGAAAATTTTTACAAATTCCAGATTATAAGTAACTATGGCCAAACTATCAATAGCATGATGTCCTGCACAATATTGTCAGATATGTTGTGGGGATAGGAAAAAGGTGAAATGGAAATACCAATTCTGTAAGCCACAGATATGAAAAAATATCTTACCAGTAAATACTCTTAGCCATAAAAGACACTACCATGACTGGAAACCCAGGCATACAGTTCTTAGAGCCAACACAGCCGTAAAGAGCCTTCAGAATGTCCAAGTTGTCAATGACTGCAAAAACCAGCTACATATAGCTTGAAAAGGGTCAAACAGTAAGCCCTGTGAAGCTTGGATATACACAGAAAATATTTTTTCTTCAAAAAAGAAATATGCTTGAATCAAATTCATTAAGAGCAAAGAGAAAATACTAGGAATAAGGAAACTTTGCAACATCAGGTCAAGTGTAAGAACCAAAGGAAATGAATCACAGTAAAGACAACAGAGTCTTTGAGACTTGAGACTCTAAAAACTTTGAGAGTTAAACTTCAGGTAACATCCAAGTAATCTCCTATACACCAAAATTCCTACAGTTAACACTTTGAATCTTAATTAACTTATTTTATTGAGACAATATAAACATAACATTTATTATTTTGACAACTTTAAGTGTTAATAATTGCATTCACTGTTGTGCAACCATCATCACTATTCCCAAAAAAATTTAGCACCCCAAACAGAAATTCCTTAACTATTAAGGATTATCTCTCCATTCCTCCCTCCTCCACGAGCAGTAACATGTTTGTGAATTTGCCTATTTTAAACATATCACGTAAGTGCAGTCATACAATATTTGTCCTTTGTGTCTAGTTTATTCTCTTACAATGTTTTTGAGGATCATCTGTGTTGTAGCGTTTATCAGAACTTCATTTTTATTATTGAATAATATTTCATTGCATATATATAC
>NW_024423319.1:54646622-54664915 GCF_017311325.1 Ursus maritimus
ACCATATTTTGTATATCCATTTATTTGTTTATGGACACAAGATTTTTTCCTAACTTTTGGCTATTATGAATAATGCTGCAATAAATATTGACAAACAAGTATCTGTTTAAATCTCTGTTTTCAATTCTTTGTGATATACATATAAACAGAGATAACAGAAATTATATATATATATATGTATATGTATATGTATATATATACATTTCTTTATTTCCTGGGTTACCCTACAATCCTGCTTTTAACTTTCTGAAAGTAACCTCCAAACTATTGTCCACAACATTTGTATCATTTTACAGTCTCACACACAATGTACAAGAATAACAATTTCTTTACATCTTTACCAACACTTACTTCTGTTTTTAAATTATTATTATAGCCATCCTTATAGATGTGAAGTGCTACCTCATTGTGGTTTTTATTTGTAGTTCTGTAATGATTGATGTTGAATATCTTGTCATGCACTTATTGACTATTTGTAGATCTTCCTTGAAGAAATATCTAATTAAGTGCTTTGCCCATTTTGTAATTGGGATATTTATCTTTTGTTGTTGAGTTGTAGGATTTCTTTATACATTTTGTATTTAAACCATGGAATATTACTCAGCTATCAGAAAGAACGAGTTCTCAACATTTGCTGCAACATGAACGGCACTGGAGGAGATAATGCTAAGTGAAATAAGTCAAGCAGAGAAAGATAATTATCATATGATTTCTCTCATCTATGGAACATAAGAACTAGGAAGATCAGTAGGGGAAGAAAGGGATAAAGAAAGGAGGGGTAATCAGAAGGGGGAATGAAGCATGAGAGACTATGGACTCTGGGAAACAAACTGAGGGCCTCAGAGGGGAGGGGAGTGGGGGAATGGGATAGGCTGGTGATGGGTAGTAAGGAGGGCACGTATTGCATGGTGCACTGGGTGTTATACGCAACTAATGAATCATCGAACTTTACATCAGAAACCAGGGATGTCCTGTATGGTGACTAACATAATATAATTAAAATTTTTTAAAAAAATAATAAACCATTGTCTGATATATGATTTGCAAATATTCGTTCACATTCTGTCGGTTGGCATTTCAATTTCTGGATGATGTCTTTGATTCACAATGGTTTTTAATTTCAATGAAGTACAATCTATCTATTTTTTTTCTTTTATTTGTGCTTTTGTTGTCTGTTACTGGCTGAGTTATGTCTCCCCACCATTTACATGTTGAAGTCATAATCCCCAATACCTCAGAATATGACTGTATTTGGGATAGGTCCTTTATGGAGGCAATTAAATTAAAATGAAGACGTTAGGGTGGACCCTAATCCTGTATGACTGATATCCTTATAAGAAGAGGAGATTATGAAACAGACACACACAAAGGAAATACCATGTGAAGACATAAGGTGAAGATGGTCATCTACAAGTCAAGGAGAGAGGCTTCAGAGGAAACCAACCTTGCTGAAACCTTCATCTCATACATCTGGCTTATAGAATTGGGAGAAAATGAATTTCTGGGTGCCTGGGTGGCTCAGTTGGTTAAGCAACTGCCTTTGGCTCAGGTGATGTTCCCAGGGTCCTGGGATTGAGCCCCACATCTGGCTCCCTGCTCAAAAGGGAGCCTGATTCTCCCTCTCCCTCTGTAAAGCCGCTCTCCCTGCTTGTGCACACACTCTCTCTCTGTGTCAAATAAATAAAACCTTAAAAAAAAAGAAAATACCCAGTGCATCATGCAACTGGGTGTTATACGCAAGTAATAAATCATGGAACTTTGAAAAAAGTTAAAAATAAGTAAAAAAATAAATAAAATAAGATAAAAGAAAATAAAAAAGAAAATAAATTTCTGTTGTGTAAGCCATGTTTATGAGGTACTTTGTTATGGCTACCTTAGCAAACTAGTACAGGGTCATATTTAAAAATCTATTACCAAATCTAAGGTTAAAATATTTTTACCCACTACATTTTCTTATAAGAAATTTAAATAAGAAATTTATCATATGATTTCTCTCATCTATGGAACATAAGAAATAGGAAGATCAGTAGGGGAAGAAAGGGATAAAGAAAGGGAGGGGGTAATCAGAAGGGGGAATGAAGTATGAGAGACTATGGACTCTGAGAAACAAACTGAGGGCTTCAGAGGGGAGGGGGGTGGGGTAATGGGATGGACTGGTGATGGGTAGTGAGGAGGGCACGTGTTGCATGGTGCACTGGGTGTTATACGCAACTAATGAAGCATCGAGCTTTACATCAGAAACCAGGGAGGTACTGTATGGTGACTAACATAATATAATAAAAAAATATTATTATAAACAAAAACAATAGCCAAACTATGGAGAGACCACAAATGTCCATGGACTGATGAATGGATAAAGAAGATTTGGTGTATATACATACAATGAAATATTACTCAGTCATCAAAAAGAATGAAATCTTGCCATTTGCAAGGATGTGAATGGAGCTAGATGTATTATGCTACGTGAAATAAGTCAGTCAAAGAAAGACAAATACCATGTGATTTCACTCAGATATGGAATTTGAGTAACAAAACAGATGAACATATGGGAAGGAGTAGAAAAGAAAGAGAAAGAGGGAGGGAAACAAACCACAAGAGACTCTTAACTATAGATAACAGAGGGTTGATGTAGGGAGACGTTTGGGGGGATGGGGGGTTGGACTAGATGGGTGATGGGTATTAAGGAGGGCACTTGGAATGAGCTCTGGGTGTTGTATGTAAGGGATGAATCACTGAATTCTACTCTTGAAACCAGTATTGTACTCTATGTTAACTAACTAGTATTTAAATAATTTTTAAGTTAAAAAATTAAAAAATTAAAAAGATGTAAAAAAAAAAGTAAATCTCTTGTAGCAGCAAATTGATGGATCTTGTTTTTTGTTTGTTTGTTTTAATCCTTTCAGGCACTCTGTCTTTTGAGTGGAGAATTTAGTATGATTACGTAAGTAATTATTGATAGGTAAGGATTTACAATTTTTATTAGTTAAATTGTTTTCCTACTGTAGTTCTTTTTTTTCCCCTTTCTTCCTCTTTTGTTGTGTTGTTTTTGTGATTTGTTGATATTTTTGTAGTGGTATGCTTTGGTTCCTTTCTCTTTATCTTTTGTGTATCTACTAGAATTTTTTTTCTCTGTGGTTACCATGAGACCTGCATAAAACATAATTATAACATAATTATAATACATAATAATATAACATAAAATATACTTATTTTAAGGTGATAACAACTAATTTTCAATCCCATACAAAAACTCCACACTTTCACTTCTCCCTCTCCTACTTTTTATGTGATTGGCATAAGAATTTCTACCTTTTTTCAATGTGTACCCATTAATAATTTATTGTAGATGTTGTTATTTTGGATACTTTCAGGGTTTTTTTAAGATTTTTTAATTTATTTTGAGAGAGAGAGAGAGACCACATGAGTGGGGAAAGGGGCAGAGGGCAAGGGAGAAGGAGAGAAGCAGACTCCCTACTGAGTGCAGAGCCCAATGCAGGGCTCGATCCCATGACCCTGAGATCATGACCTTAGCTGAAATCAACAATTGGAAGCTTAACTGACTGAGCCACCCAGGCACCCTGATGCTTTTGTTTTTTTGTTTTATACTAGAGTTAAAAGTGATTTACACCCCAGCATCACGTAAGATATTCTGAATTTGGCTATGTACTTAGACCTTTACTCGTGAGTTTTATACTTTCATATGTTTTCATGTTGTTACTTAGCATCATTTTATTTCAATTTGAAAAACTTCCTTTCGCTTTTTTTTATAAGGCAAAAGTAGTAACGATAAAGTCCCTCAGCTTCTGTTTGTCTGGTAATGTCTTGTTTCTCTTTGCAAGGTATAGTATTCTTAATTGGCAGAGCTGTTTTCTTTCTTTCAAAACTTTGAATATATCATCCCACTCCATAGTGGCCTGCAAGTTTTTTGCTTAGAAAATTGCTGATAGCCATATGGGGGTTCCCTTATACATGATGAGCTGCTTTTCTCTTGCTGCTTTCCAACTTACCTCTTTATCTTTGAATTTTGACAATTTCATTATAATGTATCTTGGAGTGATCTTCTTTGTGTTGATCTTCCTTGGAGTTTTATATAAGTTCCATGAATCTGAGGGTCCATATCTCTTCCAAGATTTAGAAAGTTTTCAGTCATTATTTTTTAAATAAGCTTTCTGACCCTTTCTATCTTATACTTCTGGGACTCCCATATAGAATATATTAATTCATTTGGTTGTGTCCCATAGGCTGTCTGTTTTCTTCACCCTTTTTCATTCTTTGTTCTTTTTATTCCTCTAATTTCAAATAACTTCCTTTGAATTCACTGTTTCTTTCTTCTGAATGATTGAGTCTGTTGTTAATTTCTACTGAACTTTTAAGTCTTAGTCATTATATTCTTCAGCTCCAGGATTTCTGTTTGGTTCTTCTTTATGGTTTTCACTTCCTTATTAAACTTCTCATTTTGTCCATGCATCAGTTTTTTAATTTAATTTAGTTGTCTATCTGTGCTTCTTTCTTTTCCTTTCTTTCTTTCTCTTTCTTTCTTTCTTTCTCTTTCTTTTTCTTTTTTTTTTTTTTGCTCTTATGGAGATTCTTTAAGATAATTGTTTTGATTTTCTTGTCAAGTAATTTGTAGATCTCCATTGCTTTGGAGTCAATTGCTGGAACTTTATCAGTTTTCTTTGCTGGTGATATATTTGCCTGAATCTTCTTGATCCATGTAGCCTTGTGCTGTTTGTGCATTTCAAAGAGCAAATACCCCTTCCCATATTTATGGACTGGTTTCAGCAGGTAAAGACTTCCTCCTGCTTGGTCCCTGGACTGATGGGATTGCCTCCAGGATCACAGTTAAGCAGGTCTTGAGTCAGGTCACATGGCTGTCACTATGTCTGTAGTGGGGTCTATGGTTTGTGCAATTGTTACTTGAAACTTAGGTGGTCTTGGATCCGATCCCATCTCATTGATAGAAGAACAGGCCTGCCTCCAGGACCTTGGTCAGTAGGGTAAGTGCTCTATATAAGTCTGCTTCAGGGAAGTTGGGTCCACAGCTGGTGGGCCTGTTACCAGGTGGGTGTGGCTCTCATCAGATCCCTGGGAGCAACCCCACTAAGTCACTGGGGAAGATCTCTGGGTGACAGGACTAGATCCAGACCACAGCTGAGAAAGACTAGGACCAAATCACAGTGCAACATCGGATCAACAACCGGGACTGAAGTCTTCAGTCTTCTCTCCAGGGTTACAGAGAGACATGTCTTCTGTCAAGTTCCTGGCAGGAAAACTCTTTCTGGACTGTGTCTAAAGTGGGCTGGAGCCAGGTCACAGGTCTGCTTCAGAATCTGCAATCAGAACATGGTCAGCAGGCCTGCCTACTGGGGCATGGATGGGCATGTCTTTTGCTGAGTACCTGGATCATCAGGACTGCTTCCAGACCACAGATGAGTGAGGCTTGAGCCAAGACACAGGCCACTTCAATGTCCATAGCCAGCACCAAATTCAGTTGGTCTGTTACCTGAGGCATGGGCAGGTTTGGCTCCTCCTAGGTCCCATGGCCGATTGTGCTGGTGACAAGACCAAAGCCAAATGGGGCTGTAACTAAGTACACAGGTTTTCTGGGTCTTTATCCAGGATCACAAAAAAATGTCCTGTGACCTAGACATGAGCCTGTTTTCTAAAATAGCCTTGCTTGGTCTTGGGCTGGATCAGTGTTTCACAATCTCCTACATGGGTCCCAAAGCTCCCACAAAGGTACTTTTTTTCCATGAATAGATGTCAAATTACCATTGTGAGGGGATATGAGCAGGGGGCTTTCTATTCTTCCATCTTGCTCCAAATGAAATTATTTTATACAACCTAAATGTCTAACAATATGAGGTAAGCTGAATTATTGTACCTCTGAACTGTGCAATAGAATGAAGTCATTAAAAACATGTTGTATTATTAAAAAAATGATGTCATATATTGTTATATGAATAAAGGAGGTTCCAAAAGAGCATGTATAAGGAAACTTCAGGACTTTGGTCTGATGTGTTAAGAGTTTACAAGTTGTCACTATTGTACTCACAACAAGAAGGCAAACTGAAAATCAGCAACTTTTCTTATATTCATCAGAAAATTGAAGTCAGAGGGCAAACAACTGTCAGGAAAATTGGAGAAATTGATACTGAGAATTACAGCTTACCAGCAACGGAAGTCTACCACTGAAGCTAGTACTGATTGGAACACTTAAACTCTAATTAATGAATTGCTGTATGCTCAGGTTGGACTAACTTGAGAATTGAAAACTTGGCATGTCCAGTCTTAGTGGGGATCTCAAAACTTTATAAATTTTATCCCCAGGAGCCCTACCAAATCCACTGGACGAAGGTTGGAGAAAAATCCTCTCATGCGTCTGGCACAGGGAGGTAAAAAGTACCCATTTTGAAAAACAGCCAGAGCATTCTGTTCTTCTTAACCATGGCACATCCTCAAAAGAAACTATTCATTAGAGACTAACTTATTTTTATTTACTTATTTATTTTTCACCAAGGCCTAACTAACCTGGGGGAAGGGAAATACCCAACTTCAGTCCCCTCTGTCTGTTCTGACTCACCTAAGGGAAGAAAAAAAATCTAAGAAGCACTTGTGAAAATCACAGTCCAGGGACACATGCTCCTAAATGACTGAGGACTGGTCATAGGAGAATAGAATTCTTCCTCTCTCTCACACCATACCACCATATCAATCTGGCTACTGTATAATAGTGGATTACAACTTAAAGAACTACAAGATTCAGACCCTGTTTAAAAAGGACTGTCTTGGGAAAATCCAAAGACAAAGAGGGAAATAAAAACAAGCACACTAGAGAAAAATTTAGCCTCCTCTAACAGCAGCTACAGCCAACAGTAAACACAGACTATCTCCCAGCCAGAAAAACAAAACTTTTAACCAATACAGGTCTGACTTTGAATTAAAAATTACAAGACATGCTAAAAGGCAAAACAAAACAAAACAAAAACACACAGTTGAAAAGACAAACAAGTATCAAAATTAGACTAAGACATGACAGAAATTTTGGATTTATCAACTGGATTTAAAATAATTATGATAAATACGCTAATGATTCCAATAGAAAAAGTAGAAAACATGGAAAAGCACATAGGTAATGTGAGCAGAGATGGACATGATAAAAAAGAATCAAAAGAATATGCTAGAAATCAACAATACTATAAAAAGTAGCAAAGAATTTCAATGGGCTCATCAGTAAACATGGCCTTGGAAAGAATCAGTGAGCTTGAAAATATGTGCATAGACACTACTAAAACATACATGCAAATATAAAAAGAATGATTTGACAATCTAAAATAGCTATTTATTCAAAATAATCATAGCAATAATGTATTCAATGATTATAGTTTATGGATAACTGAAATAAATAATTACAATATGGTAAGAGATGGGAGGGAGGAATTTGTAATAATATGTTATAAAGTACTTACACTACCCATAAAGAAATACAGTGTTATTTGAAAATTGATTTAGATTAGTTGTAAATGTATATTGCAATCTCTAGGGCATCCACTTAGAATTTTTAAAAATAAATTTATTTGAAATGCTAAGTATGAAGACAAAAATGTAATCACAAAAATGCCTAATTAAAGCCAAAGAAAGCAGAAAAAGAGTAGAAAACAAAATAACAAGAGAAAAAATAACAAAACAATGAATTGAACATAAACATGTAGCAGATTAAACCAAATATACTAATAATAACATTAAATATGGTCTAAATACACTAATTAAAGGACATAAATTGCCAGAGTGGATAACAAGAACAAATATGAATTAGGACCCAACCTTAATAATAAAATATGGCTGACCCTAGTTCTGGATTTTCTTAGTGCAATGCTTATTAATACATATTTTTATTGAAAAAATAAGCACCTATAACATTCCATATTCATTGTAGCACAGTTAAAATTTTAGAAATAGAAAAAATCAGCTTTATATACAGTAACACTTCCAACAGTACAGTGTAGTACTTACAGACTTATAGGTGTGTGTGCGTGAGTGTGTGTGTGTGTGTGTGTGTGTATTTCTGTGTGATTATGGTACCCATAGTTTTGTAGTTTGACTTTTTTTTTCAATTATTTATGTATTGTGAGCTTTTACTTAGGCCCATTATATATACAAAATATCCATGGCTGCAGAGAAGTCCCTCAATGGAGGTAACATGATTTATTTAGCAATGATATCTATTGCTGGACATAGAGTTTATTTCACTTTCCCTTGATACAAAAAAAGTGCTGCTGTGAAAAATCTTGTATAAACACTTTTACATGGTTGTGGCAAGGATTTTATAGACTACGTTTATAAAACTTAAATACTAAGTCAAAGATATGTAAATTTATGAAGCTTTTGCAACATATTGATTAATTTTCCTCCAAAAAGTTTATCAGTAAGCACTATCTATTGCAATGTATGAGTGAATTTTTTCACACATATTCATTAACATTAAACATAATTATTATTTTTACTTTCTGTTAATATTATATGTACAAGAGGGTTTCTCATTTCAATTTGTATTGTATTGCAAGTGAGGTTGAGTATGCTTCAAATTTGAATTTTTTAATTAATGAAGTAATTAATCTGTCCATTTTCATTTGACTTTTTTCTTATTAATTAGCAATAACTTTATATGATAAAAGGTTACTAACCCTTTGTCAGTCTATATTGTAAATATAGAGCCTGTTTTCTTTTTTATTTTTGCCTGTTGTTTTTCTTTAACTTTCATTTTATATTATGTTTATTATGCACCTATGGTTGACTGCTAAGATTCAGATTCCTCGATCTTTCCCTTATGGTTTCTGTCTTAGGGGTTATGCTTAGAGAGGACTTTACTTTTAACAACACAATATAGACATTAATCTATATTAGCTTAATTACTTATATGGTTTCTTTCAAAAATTAGACTTTCAAATTTAGCAGCCATTACATGCCAATTCCATGGAGGCACATTTAAATATATCTTGTAATAAAAACAGATGATTTTCAATATTAAAAAGAATATTTACTTCCCAGAGTCCATAGTCTCTCATGTTTCATTCCCCCTTCTGTTTACCCCCCCTTTCTTCTTCCCTTTCTTCTCCTACCAATCTTCCTACTTCTTATGTTCCATAAATGAGTGAAACCATATTATATGGACTCTGGGAAACAAACTGAGGGCTTCAGAGGGTGAGGGTGGGGGAATGGGATAGGCTGGTGATGGGTATTAAGGAGGGCACGTATTGCATGGTGCACTGGGTGTTATACACAAGTAATGAATCATGGAACTTTACATCAAAAACTAGGGATGTACTGTATGGTGACATAATATAATAAAAAATCTTATTAAAAAATAAAATAAAAAGAATATTTACTAGTATATATTTTCAATATTCTATAACTACAAGCATAATGCTTTGCATAGATACAGATATGCATGTGCATTTGTATATATTTGGGCAAACTAACACTTTTTTCTCTCCTTTAGAAGCATCTGTATTGTCTGTACAGGGATATGTGCACATACATGTTATTGGTGTGGGTCTTTATCAGATAATTGATGCTTTAGCCATAATTGTCCCTATATTGTTATGGCTATATCTTAAAACATCTTACAGCAGAAATTTTTCAAAACATTGCAGTGTACAAATTCAGTATGACATTAATTCATTTGCATACATTTGAGGAATATTGATGTAAAATCATAATAACACTTTTACATATATTGTTATATTCCATGCAGTCAAACTAGACCATGTAATTGGAGGTGTACTCTTACTAGCTGCCATACATCTTTTACACAAATTATCAACCAAAATTTCCTTTAGTAACTATTTTAGGTAATGTAGATCCAATAAGCCTATCCTGATGTTAATGATGGTGATGACTTTTAGCCTTTTAGTTAGAGAAAACTAATATTAAGTAGATGGCTATGGTTTTTAATCTGTACATAACTGGAGCTGTTTTAATTTTCAAAATGGAATCACTTAGTACTGGCTAAAGGTAATATACTTTGCCTTCAGTTTTTCACTAGATTTGTTCTGTGAAGATACTCCTCTCTTATAGAAAAATAAATGTAAATGCATTCAGTAACAACCCATTGTTTCAATTCGTCATTAGGCATTGTGAGACAGACGATGTTACAAGTAAATACTTTAAATATTAAACTACATAATAAGAAATTCTGTGCAGATGGCTATTGGGTTATGCTTTTATGGCATGAATGCTGCTGTAGTGCCTAGGCCCTCTACAAATGATATCTCTGGACCACAGTCATCCATATACACTTTACTCTTTTCTATCTGTATCACTGGGGGCTCCCACAAGATATAAGGGGATATTCACCCTGAAAGAAAATCCCACTGAGAAACATTACTATTATGGAGTTCTTTGTCATCTTTGAAATGGAAGTATTATTCATCATGTTTTCTTGGCAGCCTGATTCACATGGGAGTTACACAACGGCAATGTATGTGTTCTGATTAGTTAATTTGAATGGCATATTTAAGAACTAGTGGTTGCTCACTGATAATTCTAATTTGCTCATTATGAAAGCATGAAAAAACTTAGCAAAACAGAGTATTAGTTACAAGCCATTTGATTAGGTAAGGCAGAGATATTTGTACTTCATATCCTGGCCTGTCAATATTTATGAGTAGTTAAGAAATTAACAACAGTTTTCTTCTGTAAAGCTTATTAATTCCCTAAATGTCATTTGCCAGTAGTTTGATATTTAAAATTCTTACAAGGGTAAATTAGAAATCAACAAAATACTTGCCAACCTAATATCAGTGCAGTTTAGAGAAATCAAAGTGATTATTTGAGGAGAAGTAATAAGATTACAGTTAAGAGATGTTAAAGAAGATGTAAGTAGTTGGCTCACAAAGTTCTCTATGAGATGTCAGCCATTAAACTTTACTTTTAATCCTTAGATTATGCTAGCATAAATTCAATGGGAGTTTAGTCATAAGAGGAAATGGTAGTGCTCCTTTTACCTGTCAGCACTGTGAGAATTGATAGACTTATGCCCCAAGGCTTCATGCTAACAGTTTACAGAAGGTTAACAAAACAGATGGGCCAGAACTGACATTTTAGGCATGTTGAAAAAATGGTTGCACTATGACTGAACATTAGATGTCATTCCATCAACATTTTCTTTTGTTACTTGAGCATAACAGGGACACTGTCAACTTGACATTCAGAAGGCTGGTTTATACTTTCTATTATTATTATTTTTTAATGCTGTTGAACTCTAAGCTCTAGCCTCAAAAAGAAGAGAAAAACAAAGCCTTCCTTAGGGCATCCTGGGCTACGGTATTTAAAAAGATCTTGGCCCAAGTCAGAAATTCTTTTAAAACTCCAGCATCCTCAAAGTCTGAGGCAGGAATGATTGCAAACATTGGATAGAGAATCTTCTCAAAATTGGGGTATGAAGGAAAATTCTTTTTACTCTAAATTCCTCCACCTACATCTCTTGCTTCCTAATTTTAGCTGCAACTAGGAACTCTGATTTTAGCTAAATCTAAGAGATAAATGAATAACTATTTGTATGAGTTTTGAAAAATTGTTTTGAGCAGAAGGAGACTCACTTGGAGTTTACTGTGTATTTGTAGAAGTCAATATCAGCTTAAACTGGAATGTATGTCAAGGTGGTTAAGATATTCAATCATTCGTTCACACGTGATACAGTAAACATTAAAAGAATGAGCACTGTGTGTCAGGTGCAGTGCTAAGTGCTCAATAAAAGCATGAGTTCAGGGGCGCCCGGGTAGCTTAGTCTGTTAAATGTCTGCCTTCTGCTCAGGTCATGATCCCAGAGTCCTGGGATGGAGCCCCACACTGGGTCCCTGCTCAACGGGGAATCTGCTTCTCCCTCTCTCTCTGCCTTTCCCTCCTCTCTCTCATGCTCTCTGTCTCTGTCTCTCTCTCTCTCTCAAATAAATAAATAAAATCTTTAAAAAAAGCATGAGTTTATTCATTCAGCATTGGGTATGCTGAGAGCTATGGTAGATATTGGGGGAGTTACAGAGTATAGATAATCTCTAGTCTAGTGGGGAAATAAATATAACAAAAAATAATTCTAATATACTGTCACCTGCTAATAATGATACCAAAAGCTACAATTTATTGGGCACCTCCTCTGTGCTAGGCACTGTTTGATTTAGTTAAATACTTTCAAGCTGCATACCAAACCTATGAAGTGGGTACTATTATCTACATTTTATTTTTTATTTTTTTATTTTTTTAAAGATTTTATATATTTATTTATTTGACAGAGATAGAGACAGCCAGCGAGAGAGGGAACACAAGCAGGGGGAGTGGGAGAAGAAGAAGCAGGCTCATAGCAGAAGAGCCTGATGTGGGGCTCGATCCCATAATGCCGGGATCACACCCTGAGCCGAAGGCAGACGCTTAACTGCTGTGCCACCCAGGCGCCCCTATTATCTACATTTTAGACAAGGATATATATTCTGAAGTCACAGAGATAGAGTCAGGATTCAAACCTGTTTATCTGGTTCCAAAACTGGTGTACATTGACAGAGAGAACGTCAAAGGGTTATGAAGCAAAGAAAAAAATAGGTTTGGGAAGAATTAGCAGAGAGGAAAATAAGTGTTCTGAATTTCAAAGGATGAAGTAAAAGTTAACCAGATAGAGAAAAGGGTACTGGCAAGGCTGGATTTTTGCATTTAAAATTGGTAACACATATAATAAAACTGAATAAAAATTTGTGCTATTAATTTTAATTTTTTCATAGAATGATATCAAATGGCAAATTTTTAAAAATGTCAGGATAAGAGAGAGACCACGGAATAAAGGAAAAGCCTTCATATGTACATTATTGGCACTTTTTTCCTTCTTTTTGAAGAAAAAGTCACACATTTTTATTTTTCACTTGGCCCCACAAATTATGTAGCTAGCTGTAGGTGCTGGTTGTTTTAGGCAGAAAGAACATGAGATATAAGAAAATGGAGGCATTAAGTACTGTCTCTTGCTCAAGTTGTTGGGTGCATGTTTGGTATGTGAGGGAACTAGTAGGAATTGGGGAGGAAGAAGTAAGACTTTTGTATGCCATCCCCAATTAAGGAGGAGGCACTGAAGGATTAAGGCTAATAATAGCAGGGCCCAAATAAAATCCTGGAAGGATCTCTCTAGGTTTATGATGGAATGGAGTGAGAAAATCTAATACCTGATAGACCAGTCAGGATCTGAAACTCTCCAAATAGGAGACAATAGAGGTCTGAACTAATATGGTGACAATTTAGAAGGGAAATGACTTTGAAAGTTATTTCTGAGAAAGAACTGACTATATTTGATGGCTGATCTAAATGTTGGTAATAAAGAAAAGGGAAGATTCAGGAGATCTCTGAGGTTCCTAGTTTGAGACACCCATGATAGTTATTTCTTAACTTAAAAAAAATTTTTTTTACTGAAAGGAGCATGTTTGAAAGTAAGGATCAAAATTTTGGTTTTGAATGTATTTCACATCCTGTATATGTTGTGATCAAATGGATATGTCCAGAAGACACTTGGAAATATAAGTCCAGAAATATTTGTGTTTCAGTAAGACAATATTTTGCTACTTTGGCAATAATTTTGAATTATCTGGCTCTCTAATTTCTGGTCATTCATGTTCTTCAGAAGTAGATTCTAATTCTAGAAATAAGTAAGGCAGTCTGAGAACCTAAATGATTATTCACAAAGTCCCTGGACTAAAATCATATAATGTATTCTTCTAGACTCTGACCTAAAGCATGATTCTTACTAACACTTAAAGAGCTTCAGTATCTATCTTAGAGATCCTTGTCACTCATGAAACATCCATTAGAGAAGAGTTCTGAAAAGCAGCAGGGATGTACAATGAAGAAAATACAGGAAAGTATTCCTTTAGAAACATGCTGAATGGGGCGCATGGGTGGTTCAGTCAGTGAAGCATCTGCCTTTGGCTCGGGTCATGATCCCAGGGTCCTGGGATCGAGCCCCACGTTGGGCTCCCTGCTCAGCGGGAAACTGCTTCTCCCTCTCCCACTCCCACTGCTTGCGTTCCCTCTCTCGCTGTCTCTCTCTCTCTCTCTGTCAAATAAATATATAAAATCTTTAATAAGAAAGTAAACATGCTGAGTAATAAACATTAAGTGAAATGATGTATGCAAAGATAATTTGTCAAATGTCTACACAAATATCTACATGGTTTTAATCACTCAGGATAAAACTCGTCTTTCTTAATGACCAAGAGAATAAAAGACACTTTTTCCCTTCTCATAGTTGCAAGTGTCTTAAGAACTAAGGACAGGTGGCTTAACTTTGGTGAAATGTTTGAGCCCCTGAGGCACTGGACGTTTTTAGGAGCTTCAAATGCCCTCAAGCTCTATAGACTATGGAGTGAGCACCCTGTATGTGGGGCCACTTCTAATTTTTGAGAAATAGTGAATCACAGAAAAAGAAAAATCAAAGGAGTAATAGAGAAAAGAAAAAACTTTAGACTTATTTCTTCCTAGAGTACCACGGTACTAAAGAAAAAAGGATTTTAAGGGATAAAAGTAGGTTTTTCTGAAATAAATTGTATCTTTGCTTGAAGGTAGCTTAATCTCTGTTCCCCTAACTAGCTATGCTCATCCTTCAAGTTGCAAGCGAGATACCATTTTCTCCAGGAAGTCTTCCTTGACCCCCAGGTCTTAGTTAAGTTTTGTCCCTCTATGTTTCCACAGAAACTTTGATTTCCTCCATGACAACACACAAAATAATGCAATTATCTGTAAGGACTGTGAGGTCCCTGAAGACAGTGTCCATTTCTGTCATCTCCATTACAATACCTCAACATATAGCACAGTGCTCAATAAATATTTGTTGTATGAAGGAATGAATAGATGGATGGAAGAGATGAATGCATAAATGGTCTATTTTGGAGGAATCTGTGTCTTTGCATGAAGACGTTTTAGGCATGAAGGAACTTTAGAGAGATAGAGATCCACATCAGGTAATTCTGAATGCAACAGGAGATAGCAATTAGCAAACAAGTAGGTGGGGGAGAATGGACATTATTAAAGCAGTCACAAGGACAGAAGTTAGAGTTATCTGCTGGATATAGAAGGAGTTAAGAAGGCTGAAAAGTAAACCTCCCAGCATGTCCATAAGAAAACATCAACATTATCATCCTGAATCATAAAGAAAACATAAATCAGGCTTCAGAAGTTGTGAAAGTAGAGCATATCTGGTGTACATGTGATTGATTTTTACCTCAAATAGCCCCCTTCCAATATTTAAGTGTTTAGAATAATAATTTTAGTAATCAAAACTTTATGATTTATATTGGCATATAAATAGACACATCAATGAATGGAACAGAACAGATAGCCCAGAAATAAACCTATGTATATATGGTCAATTAATTTACAACAAAGAAGTCAAGAATATATAATGTGGAAAGGATAGTTTCTTCAATAAATGGTGTTGGGAAAACTGGGCATCCACATGCAAAAGAATGAAATTGGACCATGCACAAAATTCAACACAAAACCAATTAAAGACTTGAACATAAGAACTGAAACCATAGGATTTCTAGAAGAAAACATATGGGGTAATCTGCCTGACATTGGTCTTAGAAATGATTTTTTTTTTATTTGACACCAAAAGCAAAAATAAGCAGGTGGGGGATGCCTGGGTGGCTCAGTTGGTTAAGTGTCTGCCTTCGGCTCAGATCGCGATCTCAGGGTTCTGGAATTGAGTCCCACATTGGGCTCTTTGCTAAGCAGGGAGCATACTTCTTCCTCTTCCTGCTGCTCCCCCTGCTTTACTCTTTCTCTCTCAGACAAATAAATAAACAAAATCTTAAAAAAAATAAGCAGGTGGGACTACATCAAATTAAAAAGCTTTTGTGTAACAAAGGAAACCATCAACAAAATGAAAAGGAAACCTACAGAACGGGAGAGAATACTTGAAAAGCATATCTATGATAAGGGATTAATATCAAAAGTATAGAAAGAATCCACACAACTCAATAGTAGAAAAACAATCCAATTTAAAAATGGACAGAGGAACTGAATAGACATTTCTCCAAAGAAGATATCTTAATGGCCAACAGGTACATGAAAAGGTGCCCAACATCACTAATCAGGGGAATGCAAGTCAAAATCATAATGAGCTATTGTCTCATATCTTTTAGGAGAGCTATTATCAAAAAGATAAGAAATTATGAGTGTTGGGGAGGATGTGGAGAAAAAGGAACCCTTGTGCACTGTTTGTGGGAATGTAAATTAATGCAGCCACTATGGAAACCAGAATGGAGGTTCCTCAAAAATTAAAAGTAGAATTACCATATGATCCAAAAATTCTACTTCTGGGTATTTATCCAAAAGAAATGAAATCACCATCTTGAAAAGATATCTGCATCCCCCCGTTTATGCAGCATTACTTACAATCGCCAAGACATGGAAGCAACCTAAGTGTCCATCAATGGATGAATGGAAAAATACATAAATTCATATATAAATTCATATACATATGAATATTATTCAGACATAAAGAAGAAGGAAATCCTATCATTTACAACCACTTGGATGGTCCTTGAGGGCATTATGTTAAGTAATAAATATCAGACAGAGAAAGAAAAATACTGTATGATCTCACTTAGATGTGGAATCTTTATTTTTTTATCTTTTATTATGTTAGTCACCATACAGTACATCCCTAGTTTTTTATGTAAAGTTCCATGATTCATTACTTGCGTACAACACCCAGTGCACCACGCAATACGTGCCCTCCTTACTACCCATCACCAGCCTATCCCATTCCCCTACCCCCCTCCCCTCCGAAGCCCTCAGTCTGTTTCTCAGAGTCCATAGTCTCTCATGCTTCATTCCCCCTTCTGATTACCCCCCTTTCTTTATCCCTTTCTTCCCCTACTGATCTTCCTAGTTCTAATGTTCCATAGATGAGAGAAATCATATGATAATTGTCTTTCTCTGCTTGACTTATTTGGCTTAGCGTTATCTCTTCCAGTCTCGTCCATGTGGAATCTTTAAAAAACTAAAATGATAGATTCAGAGAACATATTGGTGGTTGCCAGAGATGGGGGTGAGGGTGGACAAAATGAGTGAAGGTCAGAAGGTAAAAACTTCCAGTAATAAATAAGTTCTAGGATATAATGTACAGTATGTTGACTATTAAATGAAAACATAATTTTAGTCATTGGGAAAATTTACTTATGTACCTCACCTTCTTCCCTGTTACAGTCTAATTATGTTCTATTACTGCTAGGCAACCTCTGATTTCCAACTGGAATGTGTTCAAGATTTTCAATGATGATTTGGTTCTTCAGAATAAAAAATACATTTTTATATCAGTCTTGTCATTTGTAATGTTTACCTTCTTAAGCAAACAAAAAATACAATTAAACTACTAGAATAGCTGATCTATAGATAGAGCCATCAGTGCTTTAAAACTCCAGCTACCAGGCGCCTGGGTGGCTCAGTAGGTTAAGTGTCTGCCTTTGGCTCAGGTCATGATCCCAGGGTCTTGAGATTGAGTCCCGCATTGGCCTCCCTGCTCAGCCGGGAGTCTGCTTCTCTCTCTATCCTTCCCCCTGCTCATGCTCTCTCTCTATCTCACTCTCTGTCTCAAATAAATAATTAATTAATTAAAAAATAAATAAAAAATAAAACTCCCAGATACCTATCAAACTTCACAATCTTGTCCATGGGAAAAAAATTGGCCTCATTATGAGTTCCATAATAAATCCCAAGGATATACCAACCAGGATATCCTTAGTAGCAAGATATGGAAATATTTCATCTCCATTTCAGTGTATTGAGTGATGAGAGCAAGGTGATTCATGGGGCTGGGAATGTTGCAAAAGTTCTGACTTTGAGGTTAGCCTGGACAAGGAAGTATAGGTGGCAGAGGGTGGGTGAGAGTTCAGTGGGAGCATGACCTCTCAGGTAGTAGAACTGCTTACACCTGAAAGTAGCGAAAGGAGTGAAACTGGGTGACAGGAAAGAAGTTGAGGCAAAGTTGGAGCCATAGTTCATACATAAAGGATGCCATTTAGCATTCAAGGATTGCCTGTATTTGTAAAGTTGAAAGAATTAAGTTAACTGAGTCTTCAGTTGAAGTGTTTTATTTCAAACAGAAGTTTCTGTGGCAGGGGCACCTGGGTGGCACAGCGGTTAAGCGTCTGCCTTTGGCTCAGGGCGTGATCCCGGCGTTCTGGGATCGAGCCCCACATCGGGCTCTTCCGCTATGAGCCTGCTTCTTCCTCTCCCACTCCCCCTGCTTGTGTTCCCTC
>NW_024423319.1:54664925-54693296 GCF_017311325.1 Ursus maritimus
GAGCCTGCTTCTTCCTCTCCCACTCCCCCTGCTTGTGTTCCCTCTCTCGCTGGCTGTCTCTATCTCTGTCGAATAAATAAATAAAATCTTTAAAAAAAAAAGAAGTTTCTGTGGCAAATCATTTTATTGATGTTTGTAGAAGCTTAAATCTCAATATTAAACCTTGCTAAGAACATTTTCTTCATATTGATCAACCCACAGAATAACTCACATTTTCATAATTAACTAAGATTTCAAACATTTATAAATATTGATAGCTAATGTGCCATCCCTAATTACAAGGAAAACTGCTTTTAAATTAGAAATATGTAGAGGAAATTGTAAAAGTGTTATTTTATGATGTGTAACTGTCTCTCTTCCTATACGATCTCCATTCAATCCATCCCACACTGCTCTCTGATTAATCTCTCAAATGGGTTCCCATTATGTGCTTATAGCTACATATTGTATACTTTTTAGCATAAAGTTAACTGCGAGTATTATGGGTTTAATGTGCTTTGGAAAAAGTTATCCAAAGATGACGAAATAGTCCCCCCATCATAACACAATGAATTACCATGACATGGCCTGAAAAGTTCATTAGTTGATTTTAACTGCGTTTGCATTTATTATAGTGCATCCTGGTCACCAGACCTCTCTGATTCAAATAGGTAAGGGGAGAGGCTCCTGGGTGGCTCATTTTGTTGAGCATCTGACTTAAGCTCAATTCTCTTCCCTCCTCCCTTTGTTCCTCCCCCCCACCCCGTGGCTCTCCTCTGCACACTCTCTTTCAGGTAAATAAATAAAATATTTTTTAAAAATAAAAATTAAAAAAAAAAACCCAAATAGGTAAGGGAATTTGTTGATGGGGCATAAATCAATTCCAAAAATTTTAAATAAATATGCCTGGGTATCCTAGGCAACCTTACTATTACTAAGTCAGTACACTTGCTTTCTTGAAATTTCTGTCTCCCATATTTCTAATGTATCAGGACTTAAAACATGGTCCCAGGTCTGTATTCTCAGTTCTATTATCATTTAGTTTAAAACTAGAAATTTTAGAGAGATTGCAACATAACTGAGATAAGGCAAAAAGGGGAAATCTCACATGGACAGTATGAGGTCAAGAGAGGGGACTTTGTTTAAAACATTAAAGAGCTGAGCTTCAGAATTATCATCAACATCTAGGCATGTTATATATGAAATTACTTCCACCCTTTCCAATGATAGCTAACAACCTTTATACCTAAATTTCTTTTTATATCTCATATTATTTGAGAGACAATTGAATCATGTGAAATTTTTTAAATGTTCAGATTTGATTTCAATAACTCATTGAGAAAGAAAAGCAGATGCGTTTTGTGTGTATATACTGTGTGTGTGCATACAGGCATGAACATGAGTGCAAACAGGAATGAAACCATGCTGATTCATTTTACATTACCTGTAACACCTGATGGATTTCTATCATTTTTAACTAGGAATCACTTATCTATGTGTATGATTGGGGGTAGTTTTTCTCCATCAAGTTCAAACTGAAGTGGCAAAACTTTGGTTCACTATCAGTTTTCACCTTTCTAATACTAAAAGCTGTCCAACAAAAGAAGTAGCTTCTTGGCATTATAATTGTCCAAATCCTAATTATGTGCCTACCTTTGAGATATCAGGTTATTGATGGTTTTCAAAGATCCTCCCACCCACCCCTTAATCTAAGATTCTATTATAAGTTATTTTTGGATCATCATCCACAGAGACAATTTTCTCTGAATAAGAAGGCACAAAGTTGGTGTTTGTTGGTGGAAAGGGGCCTTCATGACCAAATCCCTTAGCATTCATTTATACATGTTATCAGATGGGAAGAGTGACAACAATTGGATCTCCAAAAATGTTAGGTACTTTGAAAGATATGGGAAGACCCCTATACTAGAATTATAATTGTAGATGAAGGTCCTATGATTATGTCAGAAGGTAGGAACAGTCGTGTTTTCCCACCACTACTACATAAGCAGTGAACTTGAGGTCGGAGTCCCCGAAGTTTTCACTCAGCTAATCAACTCCTTTCACCAGTCTCAGGATTAATGTAAATCATACAATCTCCAAAGAGAGGGGAATGATGTGGCCCTGATCCTCCCAACCCTAGAAGACAGCTTATACCTAAGAAAGAATTGATAGACAATGAAACCACTACCCTGCAATGAAGGAATTCCTGCTTGTGCCAGCTCTTTTCTCAAGGCTAAGTTTCTTTTTTTTTTTAAGATTTTATTTATTTATTCGACAGAGATAGAGACAGCCAGAGAGAGAGGGAACACAAGCACGGGGAGTGGGAGAGGAAGAAGCAGGCTCCCAGCGGAGGAGCCTGATGTGGGCCTCGATCTCATAACACCAGGATCACGCCCTGAGCCGGAAGGCAGACGCTTAACCGCTGTGCCACCCAGGCGCCCCTCAAGACTAAGGTTCTTAAGTTGTTGGAGGAGGGAGGTAGTGGTGAGGAGGAGGTTGTGGAAGGGTGGTCAAGGGTTTGCATCGAAATGCAAGCAATCCTATCCCAGGAAACATGAAGGTACAGAGTAGGCTTCAATCCCAGTATTTTCCTTTCCCATTCTCTCCAGATGGGCCAATGAGATGAGTTTCAAATAATCAGAAGATTCCTATAGTTGCTTCTACTTCCTAAGAAGTTCCAGCTATCTACCAGACTCAGAACCAAATTGCCCCCAAAATGCTAAGCCAGTCTGGATAACTGCTACCAGATGAGGTTAAACCACAGACACTATTAGGCACCTGGACCACTGACAGTTGGGCAGCAAAGGGCACAGGCTTCCTCTGGTCATTACACTAAGCTTTGAATAATGCAATCCTGCATATCATGTGATTGATTATTGGTATACTTCTTATTGTGTTATGGTGGGAGGAGGTCATACTAGCAGAACAGGCCTGCTTAGTCAACAAAATCCCTTAGGGATATTTCTCCTCTAGAGTAGAGAAAGTGCTTACAGTCTTCTCAGGACTCTTAAAACTTCCTTAAACAATGATGGTAAGGAGGTGATGGTGAGAGGAAACATCTGGAAGTGAGCAACATGGTTCCAAATTAGAAGACCTACAGTCTGTGGTGAGCCGCTGTGGAATACAACACACCTTTTACAAGACAGGGTGAGGAGCAGAAGTGGCAATGTATAGGAAAAGCTTAGAGGTTTCTTGGTGAACCAGATTTTAGATGGACTCAAGGATTGTAGTGGGAATGAACCAAAGAGAAAGCGAAGACATTTTAGATAAATTAGGGCAGGGCCACAGTTCTGGTTTTGGTTTTTCATTAAGCTTTTTAAAAATCTGGCCTTGGTTTTTCATTAGGCTACAATGAATATTTGGATGTACAGAAATTTCTTTGGGCCAGAATAGATACCCTTTCCATTTTATTGTTCTCTACTGAAGGTGTTTCTCAAGAAGACCTTTTTTTTAGAAATAGCATGTTCAGAAATGATTTTCCAGTTTTTGATTGTGTCCCAGTACAACCCTTCCTCCAAAAATCAAGTTCACTAAGCACACACAACCAGGAAAATGCAATCTGGTGTGATTCAGTAGAACAACTGAAGACAAGAATATTGGACTGCTTGAACAAAAGAACTGAAATGAGACATATGTTCATATTTGTTTGGAAATAACCAAACCAGAGGAAGCTTTGCAAATACTGACCTAGTTCCTGAATTTTGATTTGCACTATGACTTCACTTCAATGACTGCAGTTGGCAATTTGAAAATAAAAACTCAGTGACAAGTGACAAAGTCAAAATGCTTTTATTTATACTGAAGTTTAGCAAGTACATTTTTAACAAAGAAGGTGTACTTTAACTTAATATATGGCAGGACAGAGAAACCATACATATGTTTCTAGTCTCTAACACACTACTGCATTTTTTTCCTTAAAAGACAAAAAGCCAAGCTGAAGTGAGCATAGAAAAGCATCACATATGGTCAAGTCACTTTACTCATTAGATTTAGCTCATATTCTTAAACTGAGCAATCAGTTTACATCATTGCATTTAAACTGTACACATGTTCCTATTTTAACGTAATATAGACTGAATAGATGCTTCAGTAAACAAAGCTTTGCTTAAACACAATTGAAATAATTCCATGTTGAATAATTTCAGAGATAAACTGGAATCACAAGCATCTTCATTTATGTAAAGCCAGCGAGGACCTTTCAGGCCGAATAAAACTGTTGTGCCATTGCTAAACAGTAATAGTTACCTCCTTCAAAAAAAAAGAAAACAAGTTAGTTCTTCTGAGGAATAATTCTGATATGTGCTTAAAAATACTGAACTTCTATTTTCAGTCACCTAAATGATCTGATGTAACAGGCTTGATTTAGTATTGGTAAAATTTGAAATTTCTTAACATTTCTATAGTTATTGTGTCAGTTTTCAAAGATCTTTCAAGTTTTTTGCTACAGCATCTGTTCTTCCCACAGCATTGAAGACCTTGAAGACTGATAAGACTCATTTTGTAAAGTATGATGTCTATAGTTACCCACATTACTTTTGCTTTTTGTACATAATGATATGTTCAAGACCCCTATGATTTACCACAACAAGGAGAAAGGAGTGTCTGGTTATCATCTAAGGTAATGATAGCTTTGTACATTTAGAATTTCCCTTCCCCAGATTAACCCTGAGACTGTGTATACTGCACGAAGGAGACTAGTTCTGAGTATCAATTTAACCACGTGTTTGGTCAAACTTAAATGTTGGCAATCTATTTAAATGTTGGCCATGAAAAGAATCCATACTATCCGTATTTGATCGTGTGGATAAAAATTACACTTGGAAACAATTTTCAAAAAGAAATTCTACCTCTTTTTGTCTAACTTTGTTCTTTTCCATAGATATGCCTTATGACTTGAGTCTCTATCCAGCTACCTCATAAAAAATTTGTCTCTGGTCACAAAAGAAGAACCAAGAAAGAAAGTGTGGTTGTACAAATCCATCACCTATGCTTAAGAAACAATTAAAGCCTGTGTTTGTGAGTTGAATGTATCAACTTCACACATAAAGGAGAGTACATTATCATTGTTCGACTGATATGCCTAAAGTATTAATTCAGTCTGGTCAAAATTTAGCATTGTCAAGAGGAAAATATACCCCTTTTCAGCCTTGTGTATAAAATCTTTAAAATATTTATTCTTTCTCTATAGAGGTATTGTAGTGAGTCAGTGGAATTTTCTGGATAATACTTCAGAACCAAAAATAAAGATATGGTAAGATAATAGAAGAATAAAAGTCTGTGTTAGTCAGATGACCTAGAGGGTCAACCTTCATTAGAGCGCAACCAGTTATTTTGCCAAAGAGCCTGTGGAATTCATTTGAACTTTACCTAGGACCAGAAGAAAACAAAGTTTGAATTTGGGGGAACTCTTTAGTAGTCTGTCACCCCACCGAATTGCTCAGATCCCTTTGTGGCATCTAAGAATAGTCATTCTGATAAAATTCACCAGATAGTTGCTCAGTTTTCCAGTCTATCTCATCTTCTGTATACACAGCCTAAATGTCAAAGGAAAGCTCTTCAGCATCAAATGGAAAACAAGGTTGAATTTTATACAATGTAGTTAAAGCTTAAATCATGCAATATAAATTGTGAACATTACAAACTTGAAAGCAATAGCAAAACAAAATAATACCTTATAAAAAAAGGTCCATAAGCACAATAACAAATGATAAAAAGCAATCACCATCTGCCCTTTAGAAAAATGGTTTCTGAAAAATCTCCCTTCTTTATTACGTTTAATTACTGCCTTAAAAAAAAAAAAAGACAGACATATCTGCCCACACCCTTCATTAAATGTGCTGGTTTACAAGGCCTATCAGGAGCTATTTCCATAGCAGCTCAGAAATCCAAAGAAGAACTAGGCTAACAAGAAGAAGACAGTATTAATATGAATCATTTTTTCTACCCAGAATGCAATAATTTGAGATTTCATAGTAGTAAACCTTTTTCTCCTAATTTAGAGGATAGTAGCAAAGTAGACTCTTGTGCAGCATGCTGTATAATGTTGACACAGATTCTGTTATTGTTTTACATATACCAATTCTGAGTGATCATAAGGAAGGAGCCAATATTGACCTGCTAATTGGCACTGATCCTTGGAGCAATCTCAATGTTTGCCACATTTCAATTTCAAATGCATTTCAGCTATAATATGAGTGATTTATCATTTAGTAGTAGCTGTCAAAGTAAACTCCTAGATAAAACAAAAACATCTGGAACCATAAATAGAGGAGAGCAGTAGCTGAATTTCAATCCAAACCCAGCGTGCTCACTTCATTAGGAGCAGGAAACAGCTAATTAGTAATTAAATGTTGGGTGTTTGTAAGAGTGCTTGTACTTGAGTTCCAAAAGAGATGATCTAATATGCATTCTAGATATAAATAAGATTAAAGATCAGGAAGAGCAGCCAACAAAACCTCTCTAGAAGAATGTTAAGGAGCTTGGGAATTTATAAGGAGCAATACACACTGACATATGGGAAGAGCTGACACAGTTAATTGCTTTAAGATTTCGCAGATAAGTTAAAGGGCAGGGGAGTTTGATATACACAGGTGTGACCATTTAAAAAATAAAAGCGAAGGCCCGTATTGTCCTTCTCTTAGCACAGCAATGCCTGATATAGGCATATACCATGGCACAGGGGTCTGGTGAGGCCCCCTTCATACAGGAGATGAGCCTCTGCTGATCAGTTGAGTTATTTTTAAAGAACCACACCTGTTTGTTCCAAACTCAAGAAAGTGTGAGACTTGCCTTCTGTGGTATACATCTGAAGCTTATGAAAGGAAAAAGCTAAAATTGGGTGTCACAAAAAAGGCAGATATTTGGGAAAAGACCAGAAGAAAACATATGAGGATTTCTTATAGTTCAACCCAAATCAATTAAACATATCTATTTGTAAAAAGACAGTAGTTTGTTTTTACGTGACTTAGATAATTCGAATATGCTATTCAATTTCCCCTATAGTTTAATACATGCTGTTTGACTATCAAATAATGAGACATTCTGGATGCCACATTTTTAGTCACACCTCTTTGTTATTCAGTTCAGATATTTGATATTAGTATAATTTTTAAAAATTGTATTTGCCTCAATCCATGATTTATGTCTTTTTTTATACATGATTTATTTCTAATTTGGCATTATTCACTGAATTAGGTTAAGGCAGCACACCTAATCTCCACCAGTAGACCTTCTACAGTCTATCAAGAGCCCAAGAAGTCAAATTCCTGTGCTTAGAAGAAATTCCTTCAGAGCGTGGAATGACTGGAATATCACACTGATATGAATTAACCTAACATTTTAAAATGTGTAGCGTAGGTGGCCATTCCAGCAGAAATTGCACGTGTTGTCACAGGGAACTGATTATCAGAGAATGGATTAAAAACTCTGTTGGCCTTTTGCATAAGATGAGTGGTGCTTTTGTCACATCAGCAATTAATTCTAGGGAAGATGTAAAAATAGCATAATAGATTAGATTTTGCTTGGTGTAGGGATGGCACAGTAGGATGAGACATTAAAATATTTGATCGCTAGAGTGCCACTTAACACATTGGAATACTGTTCTCTTAGATTCTCAGGAGGCATGAAAATAATGATGACAGGTATTTGCCACCAGCCTTTGGCCAGACCTCCATTAAGTAAACAGTTAAAGATATTTGAGACCATTTCATAGAAAATTCAAGCCAAATGACCCATTTGGTTCTAATTACTGGAACATCTTATGCACCTGGCCATATTTGGATCAGAAGGTGAACAGTGGAAAATAACCACGATGTGACTGATCCATCATATCTGCCTTTCATTCTTATGTCTATAGATTTTTCAGTCTGTTTAGTTGTTGATAGCTTAATAAAGAAGAAGCAGGACTGGAGATGGGAGGAGAGCAGAAAAGAATAAAAGGGTTATTTTTAGTAGCTTGGGTATGTGTTTTTATCATTGTCTTCTTTATAAATAAGGAATGTGCTAGTAGAAAGGGATTAAATGACTTGCTTTACCATCAACAGATCAAAGGGAGACTAGGAATAGCAAAGTCTGCAAACTACATCTCTCTATATTCCCTTAGAGAACACTACAGGCATATTTTTCATTTGTTTTTGTTTTGTTTTGTTTTGTTTTGTTTTGTTTTGTTTTAGAAAAGTGAGCTCCAAAGCAGTGATAACAAATATTGGTCATTTGCACAAATGAGTTAGCTCCTCACATATTTCCTGTTAAATCCCAGGTCAGCCAAAGATAAAGCTATTTCACGGTAATCACAACTTAAAGTGGGTGTGCCTAAGTTCCTGTCACACCATTTAGAAATAGCATTTTCTCTCTCAAAAATTCTTGTACCAACTTACCCCACTAGGATGCTGTTTGATGAATGTGATAACATTTATGAAACACTATGAACTCCATGGAAGAAAGGGGTTATAGAAGTGTAAAGTATCATGTTCGGTCATCATTATGATGATCCCCTAAGAACTTGTGAAGCCTATTCTCTAGCACATTTTTCCTGTACGTGCAAGGTTCTATTTATCAATAATGAACAAATAGTAATTGAAGGTTCCATATTTTAAGAATTTGAGTATTAATTCTAAAGAATTACAGCACTAGATAAGCAGGTAACTGCTACAGCACTCTATTCGTGCCTATGATCAGTTGGAGTTCCGGCATCAGTGTTCAGGCTGCACAGAAAAAACAATAAGACCTGGTCAAAATTTCATTATGACAAAGAAAATTCAAAATCTACTCAATGAACTTCCCTGGAAACCACAAAATGGCTTTACAGTATTTTGCTGTGCTATATATGTTCAAGATTTGAATGAATATCTGTGCAATAAATGTATTATTTTATTAGGCTTATCCCTTAAACATATATTCATTGATGTGAGTTTCATTCTATTAAAAATGAAATTATACAAAGGTGAACAAAACTGTAGATTTACAGTAGTTTAAAGCTTAATCTTATTCTCTCGGGGTGATATTGACAATATAAAAATAGCATAAATGACATTTCCTAACTCTAAAATATGCTTATGAGCCCCTTGTGCATGTTCTACTGCTTTACAACCTGCAGTGAAATGCATGACTAGCTTAATAAGCAAGGCATTAAGAAAGGTTTTTCCCCCTTCATAATCTAAACGTGAATAAAGACCCACACCATTTTCCCTGAGTCAAAATCTTGTTAATGATTGCAATTTTCCCTCAGGATGAGATTTCCTTCCGTGACAGAATGGTTATTTAAAAGTACCTTCTCACTGCGTATTTATTGATTGATTTGAGTAATTGACACACAGTGTTACATCAGCTTCAGGTGTACAACATAGTGATTCAACATCTCTATATGTTATGCTATGCTCACCACAAGCGTAGCTACCATCTGTCGCCATACAAGGCTATTACAGTATCATTGACTGTATTCCCTATGCTGTGCCTTTTATTCCTGTGACTCGTTCATTCCATAACTGGAAGCCTGTGTGTTTTTTTAACTGCAAAGAAATTAGTCTATTATGTTTTTGAAGGTTTAATTTATGTTTAGAAAAAGTTATTTTTCCTACCCAGAGCTCGTTTTCTTCCAAGTGTTTCCTTACCACTTATGCACTTATATAAGCAGTGGGATTAGGGACTGCACTTGATATGATGAGCGCATTGCACTGTAAGTTAACTAACTAGAATTTAAATAAAAATTCGAAAATATAAAAAGGAGTGTACTTGTTTTGGTAAGAACCGGGTGCTGTATGTAACTGTTGAAACTCTAAATCGTACACCTGAAACTAATATTGCACCGATGTTAATTAACTGGAATTTAAACAAAAACTTTAAAAAAGACAATCACATTTCCTTAAGAACTGATAGGCTTCATCATAGGCATACGTTAGGCTATCAAACCTTTCTTTTGGGGTAGCTACCTTATTCATGAACTAATGGCAGTATTTTATAAACAATTTCTCCAGCTAAGTAGTAAGTTTTATGTTTTCAAGTTGCTTGACTAGTGATGTGTCTCTAATCTTCAAATAGGCACTATATTATTTGGCACTAAATAAGATCCTATCTGAAAGGCCATGTTTTCCTAACCTGAATAAGGAGAGATAAAACAATGTGCTGGTTAATGCTCCAATTCAGTCTTAGGTTCAATCCAACTTAAATATTCAGTCAATTGTATGAGCTCTACTTCATTGTGGAAGCATGTTCAGAATGTGGCATTCTCAAATCAAATAAGTGATAACAGTTTGGAGTCCAGTTAGATATTAGCACAGTAGTATAAATATGGAGCTACTAATTTGAAAATAGGAAGAGTAGACTAATGCAAGAAAGGGGCTGATAATAAAATAGTATAGCATTTGATTACTGTCTGCCTAGAGAAAGCATTGTTTTAGAGACATTTTTTTAATAGGGTCTGATGTTGATTTTATAATGTGGCACTTTTTTAAAAAATGGAAGTTTCTTGAAAATAATAACTTGACTTTATTAGCACCCCAAATTACTGATTTATATTTTAACCAAAACAAAGATCAGTACAGGTTGTCTTTTCTTTGCAAATGGTATCACAATGGAACATCAACCTCTCTTCCCACTTTTAACCTACTTTGTTTTTGTGAATTAATTCTTTAATATACCCTTTTCCCGTTTATTTAATCTCTGGTCTTTGAGAGACCCACCCTAAAAAGGTGGCATGGATGCCCTTCTATTCTCATATGAAGATAAATTATAAAAAATATATTTGCCATAACTGTATACTGAAGAGAGTATGTTTTAAAGGAGGTTTTAGACATCAGTTCTATGCCAAATATTTCATTCTTACTAAAATCTGCACATGCGAACACAAATGCTAACTTCATATGTATTTTACTGGGCAGAGTAATAATGAAATCTTGTTTTTGTCATACTCGTCAGAAATTATAGATCTAATTTATTGAAGAGGATGATTAGGCAAATATTATAATTACTATTTTAATAAAATTAAAGAAGAGATAGGTTGAATTACTTCTCCAGCTTAGTAACTGAGTTAGACAATTAGTGACTGAAAAATTCTGACTACTAGACTGGTGCTCTTCCTACGTTGTGTCTCCCACAGACCAGATATAAAATGTCAATAAAAGTGCCATGTGTCCAGTACACAGACCTGCAATTTTTGAGCCACACTAAGAGCTCTAGATGTACTTGAATTCTACTTTCCTGCAGGGAAAAGAAAGGAAAAGAAAGAAGAATAAATAAAAACTAGTATTTATGGAACACTGACTATGTTAGGAGCCATATTAAGCCATTCTAAGCACTTGTGTCACATGTGGAATGCCATATTCTTTCACTACTTCTTATAGATAATGCCATGGTGAAAAGTGGTAAGTTGCTTATGTCATTTCTCTAAAACTCTAAGGTTGTATCATCCACCTTCCAAAGTATATAATTTAAAAAATGTTTTGTAAAGGTCAAATTTATTTGAGCTTTATTTAGGAAGCCTATTATAAATATTTTAATGTTATATTTAAAAGTACAATTAAGTTATTTTTATAACTTTTAACTACCCTTTTTATATATCAAACTAATAGAAAAACACTATAATCCTGAATTTCAAAGGAATCAAAATGTGCTATCAAAATATGGATGAAAATGAAAATGAAAGTAATGGAAAAACATTCAATGTTTACTTGAACAACATTAAAAATGACCACATCCAACATTTCCCATAGAGGATTGAAATGTAGTTACCAGGAGATTGTAAACTTTGAGTTGCAGGTTATGCCTCATCCATTTTAAATGGTTAGTCACCAATGCTGAGATCAACATGATATTTATCTGTATTTTTTAAAGAAAATACAAGCACTTAAACATTTATGGGATAATAGGGAAATAGTGAAGAAATGTTTATAAAAATGCCGTTTTCTTTCAAGTTAAAAGAGAAATTGGTGAAAATGTTGTCTAAATAACCATTTGCATTATTGAGATAGATTGCAGCTTAGGTAAGCAGATTATTACTAATGTTAATTTTCAAATATTAAACAAGTGAATTATAAACTGTGGGGGTCAACAGATTAGGGGACTTCAAGGAGGTCTGTATAAAATCTAAAGAATGCTTTTCTTTAAATTCACTTTAATTTCCAAAAGTGATTCTTATATGGTTATTATAAACGAGAAAGAAGTTCTCTATAGCAAACAAATAAGACTTCATGCTAATGGCCCACAGTAAAGAATCCTGGACTAATTTACATACCTGAGGATCTGCTAAGGTCTTGTTCTGATAGATTATGTGAGTTTTGCCACAAATAGAAAAGTTTCTTTCTATTTTTATGTCAGCTTCTCTACACAGTTCTAAATAGAAAAGAGAGCTGTATGGTATTTGTGTAGTTTTTGTAAGTACTACCCCAATCTCTGTGAAATATTAAGGCAGAAGTGATTATTTAATTATAGTTGGTTTTAAGCTATTTTGGTGAATTAACTACAAGCTGGAGAAGCTTTCTTCCATCCAGGTCCTGTTGCATGGTTTTGCATATAATATTACAGTCTAGTTAAATATCCTAGCTAGCTGACTATGAGAGATTTTAACAGTATGGATTGAAAGCGATATTAACACAAATTGACAATGAGGATAATGGGTGAGGGAGTTAAGATTCCTATGTTTTAGAACCCACTATTAATAGCGAGCCAATTAACTTATCTTAGACTATTTCCCTACTTATAAAATGGAGGTTAATCATACCTCTAATTATCATATAGATATAATGCTGGTAGAGGATGTGTGTGTTAAGAATGGCACAAAGACAAAATCCTCTTTCTGATGGAATCGTTACTAATGAGAGAACTAACAATAAACCCGGGCTTGCCACATTTTGTGCAATGGAACAGGAAAACTTAGCCAAATATATATTAAAAAAAAATCAAAGTCTTCAAAGGGAAGGGAGACTGGAGGGAACTGCGAAGGGAGACATCTTAAACGGATTTATTATTTGAGTTCCTGAATGCAGCCATGCCTGAATCTATCCCTGGAAGTTTCAGTTAAGTCATCCAATAAGTTACCTTTTTAAATTAAGCCCTTGCTCACACTATCCTCAAAAAAAAAAAAAAGAAAGAAAGAAAAGAAAGAAAAAAAAAAAAAGAAATGGCACAAAGTTCACCAAGCTATACAAATACAAAGATCTTGCCTTTCTTTTTTTCACTCTTCCAGTTTTAGGATTATCCAATAAGCATGTTGGCATAGAACCACAGCACATTTATGTGGCTGCAACATTATTCTGCTTTTTATTTTTCATTTTATTCTACTTATTTGAAAAAAAGTGGTATGATAACAATTACATACTATTACAGCCTTCTATGAAAATGCTGTGTGTTTTTAATTGAAACACAAATGTAAAACTGGGGAACTTTTAATCAGAGAAAGGCTTTCCTTTTGCATTTTCCTTAAGCTTATCTGGGTTTGGGGAGGGATAGAGTGAATTTTAAGCTTAAAAATGTATTGTATAAGTACAGAGGATGGAGCACAAAGTAACTGGTTAAACAGTTATAGAGTTGAGTTAACCCTTCCTGGATAAGAGTCAGAAAAATCTTTTGATTGATGAATCAATTCTACAGACTTCTAAAATGCTGAGTAGCAGAACAACCTATTTTGCTTTGCAAGTCTCACTACCTTGCTATCACTACAACTACAATTTCATCTGTTGTGTAAGTGAGATATAACTGGAGTTGTATGTCTTAGATCTGTAGATGAGACTTTATGTTATCATCATTAGTGTGGCAGCCTTTCAGTCATTGCAAATATTCCATTAACAATGTAGTGGTAGGTGGTGCAAGCCACCTCTTGACAACCAAGCCCTTATTTATCAAGTAATGTAAGCTCTTTCCATCCTTAGAAAGAACTAAAAGCATAATGTGTGCTATAATCTGACAGGTATTTCACAGAAAAAGATATGATATGGTCTGGGAGGTACCATCCATCAAGATAAAAATCCTGTGAAGGATGAAGAAAATGAGAGAGAAATACTTCCTGGGGGAGAAAATAAAAACACTCGGGCCCTCTAATGAATCTTACAGGAAAAAAAAATACTGCCGCTTTAGAGAAAGATGCTAAAATCTTCTCTGTGGGGTGTGTGCTACAGTCTTTTTTCCCTCTATGATGGCAGTTGCAGTAAAGTTTCTCTGAGTAGTAAAAGGCTCCTACTCTCAAAGGACGCATTTAAGAGGAAAGAAGGCCCACTTCCCACAATCTCTAATCTCTGACACGCTATACACTTTAGAAAAGAACATTTCCACTTTACAGTGAGAATATTAAAGTGCCCATGTACACTTTCCAACATAGTATGAGACATAAAAGGAGAGGACAATTAATGAGTGATGAGGATAGAGAAGGAAGTAGTCTGTGGAGTCCCAGGAGAAAGACGTAGAGCACAATGTGGTGGGAATCAGTAGAAAAGCCTACAGAGGAATTCTACCTGCTCTCCTTTTAGTTTTTCTTGTCAAATCACATACATGGCAAGTAATCATATACGATTTAGTTTTTCCAATCTCTTTACTTGCTCCTACCATCACTTGCATTGCTATTCTACCAGATTCTGCAATGACAATTTTAGCCCAAGGGTAATTGTTTCCAATAAATATTGGCATGCCATCTGAAGCTCATCGGAGGAATGTTATTCTGGGTAACAAAGTGAGCAGCAGAGATGGAATATAAGGAAGTTCCAAAGGCCAAGGAAGGCTAGATGTTGCTCAAATTGATTTTGAGAGAGAGGATGAGAATATACATAGTCATATATTTTTCGTAGTATTAATATATATTAAAATTTCTATATTATAAACACATATATTAAATTACATTGTAAAATATAATAAGTGTGTTTTTTTAGCATGGAAGTGTTAAAATTGTGTCTGTTGCTTTTGGAGTCAAATAACACTTTAGTCACCTTGTTTTTAATTCTTCAGTGGCAGCTTCACCAAGTGGTGCGTGGAGGAGATGATGCTTTTTATATTTTAGAATGGTTACTCTATATTCTCTGAATAAGCTTTCACATTTTTCTGAAGAAAAATGGCTCAGTAGGGAAAAATTTTTAGTAGGTTTATCTTTTGCAACAAATTTTGTTTTACTTTTAACATGTAAGTTAGATTTAATATCTATTTCTGGTGTGTAAGTAGCAAAAGGAAGGAAAATTATTTAAGATTCCACCATATTTATGGAAAAACATATTCCAGCGTTAAATCATTTTGTGTCATGGTCAAACATGTAGGCAAAAAAAAAAAAGCAAATATAAAAGTTATTCACACAGATTGCCATTCCTCTTGCAAAAACAGTTGCAAATTTGTTTGTTTTTTAAATTTTGTTTTGTTTTCCCCAAATACAATGGAAAGAACAGGAGCAATGTGTCACTGTGCCCTTGCAATTTATGATGCTATCTCCCTTGAACTTTTTTTATTATTTTATTTTGTTACTAGAAAGTCAGCTCGTGAAGCTCTTGTGTGTTTTCTAAAACTTAAGAGCTTCATATCCTGGGCTTGTTTTATCTGTTATTATTAAGATGATGATGTCGATTCTCAAAAATTTAAGAACATGCACTGTCAACTCTAACAGTAGCCCCTAACGATGAAATAGAGTCATACAAGAGTTAACTAAGGTATAAACATGCAAAAGGAGAAGTCTCCCTGTGATCATAAAATGATGTTATTTTCTGTTCAGCAGTTCATGTTACTGCTGTTCATGCTAATTAATTAAAGGAGCTGTTGCTTTAATGTGCAAATAGGGAATCTGAGAAACTGAGAGGGCTTTTAGGTCTCCAAGTGAAGTTAAGTCAATCTGGGCGCCGGCAATCAAATGTAATGAAATCACTTGTCAGTGCTAAGCTTGCAAAAACTGTGAAGTTTGACTAGGGAGTAAAAGGATTATAATTAGATTTCCAATAGGATAATAACTAAATGGCAGAACACAGTAAAGAGAAAATATTACTTTGTTAGCTAATGGTACTGCTGTTCAGTTTTAGTTTTTATCAGTGCACTTGTAGTAGTTGTGCTAATTTAATTTGCTTTTATCAGCAGAAATGCACTACACAAATGGTACTCGAATGTCATTTGCAAAAATCATTGATCTGAAGGTGCACTTAATGATACCCAGTATGTTTATTTTATGTGAAACAGAGATTGGTTGATAAGATGGTTAATGTGCTGTCTGCAGGCCCTCAACTGAGTTATGTGACTCTAGGTGGGACAATATTAGTGTATATGCTCCACCGTCCTTCACCTCCAGCAGTAGCTGGACAGAGCCGTCAGAGTGAGTATGTATTCGTTGTTTGAGCACCTTAAAATATTCAGAAGGAGGTGCTATGATAGACTGCTAAAATAAGGGTTACAAAATGTGGTGTATGCATACCTTCTCTGTCAAACAACATTCGAAGCATAAAAGACACGAAATAACTAAGCTAAAGAGATTTAGAATACATATAAGAATTTTAGTACAAAGAATATTTGTACTAAAGTCCGTGTGATAATTATCATAAAACTGTATATGACCTTAATACTTTTGAAGATGGCCGAGCAACGTTCTTCCAAGCCCTCTTTAAACTCTCTTAAGGATATATCCCATTGGAGCTAATTTAATTTCAAAAGCGAGAGCACTGGGTGATTGATAGATTTCTATCCAGCAGAGCTATTGACAATAGGAAGAGAAAAGACTTCACTGATGCTGGAATTGTTTGCTGTGACAAAAATGAGTTTTGGAAATGGCACTGGATTGGCCTGCATGAATTGGCCCTCATAAACAATGCTAGCAAATACTTTTCCAAGATAAGAAATGGGTAATTGAGGGAAATGGAAAGATGAAATCAGTATCAAAATAAGTCACAAAAGATAAAAACTATAAAACTAGTAGGAAGCACAAAACTACTAGGAAGAATGAAAAAATAATGGCCAAGTTTGCATTTTATGTTTTCCAGGCATTATACATTGTAAGAAGTTCATAAATGCATATAAAAGAATTTTTCAATACTGAACATCTTAAATAATAAGTAATATTACTGGGATTTTACAGGTAATTACTCGAATTGATTGATTTTGTGAACTATATTCAAAACAGTCCTGATAATATTTTCTGGCACCTATCCCACTGGCTAATAAAACTTTTTTTTTCTCAAAAAATAAACTTGCGATGGGTATTAAGGAGGGCGAGTATTGCAATGAGCACTGGGTGTTATACGCAAACAATGAAGCATGGAACACTACTACATCAAAAATAAATAAATAAATAAACTTACTTTAGATATTAAATTGTGATTCTACTGTCATATAACACAAAGCATTCACTCTAGTTTTCCATAAATTGATGATGGGAACTTTATCATTTATAGTGCTTAAATGCTATGCTAAGAGAGATGAGAATGTGTACTTTTCCATTTTCATTACATTTCTCAAGATTATTTAACATAACCTAAAAGACAGACATTCAATAAGTAATTTTTAACACACCATACTTTACTATATTGACACTATTAAATTTGAAAAAAATGATAAAAATTAAATGATAAAAATAATAGAAGTTAAGTCCCTTGCTTTAAAATAAATTCTCTTAATCCTTTTAAAGATGTACTAATTCCCTCATGTTTAGCCAGCAAAAAATGGAACTTATTAAAAGTATGCTCAATGAAAATAAATATTAAATGTGCCCTACCCTAATCACAAATTAATGTGCAAAAGCCATTCTTTGCAGATTTTGTTAAAATAAGAAAATTTAAACCGAATGGAAGGTTTTTGATTTATATCATCTAACTAACCTCCCATGAATAAGATATCCATTTTTTGTTGCATGGAAATGAAATACCTTTAGGACAGTAAAAAAGCTTGCATTTATTTTCAAAGTTGGGAAAGATGTCACTACTGCAAAATAAGGCATCATATACATTAAACAAACAGCAATGGATTGAAAGTATAGGATTAAAGGGTAATAAAGAGACAACCCACTGATGGTGTGTTTGCTTTAACCTCTCCAGTTCCAAAGCTGACCTTACATCCCATCAAAGGAGGGGCACAATCAAACCCAATATTCCATAAGAGACTGGGTCTATATTTGTGTGCCACAAATTAAGAAGTCATCAAATGCTTCAGGCTTACTCAGCCCTATCTTGGCCCAGTATGTGGTGGCAAACTCAACTAGTGGTAGCCCAAAATTAGTGGGGCTTTCCTCATAAATTTAACTGTGGTGAATTGATTGGACAAACACTGAGTCTTGTCCATATTGGCTTTGGTCACATAGACACAACTTGTAAACTGAGGGAAGAAAGCAAGCAAGCAAAAGAGGGATAAGAAATATCAAAATCTTCACTGAATGAACTAAACATACATGCTTTCACACTTAGCAAAATTAATGCATTAGTTAGGTCGACTCCACCGCAGCAGAAACAGGCATTATCAGAAGATCCATGAGTTCTGACATTCCTAGTTTTGTAAAAATGATGGGCGAATTTAAATGAATGAGGGTTTCTAAATTTTCTGAAACTGCCACATAAATGGTGACACACAAAAGAACCCAAAGGGATCTTTTACTCACATCTAGTTCTGTTACCTTCATGGAGATCTAGTCGTCACATAATGAAAAAGCATTGATTAGTTAATCTTCTAGCAAGCAACATATCCATGATTGTCTTGCTTTCTGAAGTTAGGAAATCATTTTCTCGTGGAGATGCCTTTTCTTTTTTTTATTACAGTGAGACATTTTTTTCATATTAAACATAAAAATAAAGGTAATCCGCATAAAAAAAGGGCTAGAAAACTGAATTAGAATCAGACTAGAAAAACTCTAGTGGTTAAATTCAATTTCTCTTTTCAGGTTGTTTTGCACGCCAGTGAAATTCTATATTGACTTGTTTCATCTATTCTCTTATACTAAGATTTTTAAATATTTTAAAGGATCTAAGCATTTACGGGAATCCTGAGAATCATGAATTATGAGTCGTGCTCTTATTTCCATATTTAGATGGTTTCTAAAGTAATCTAAATTTAGCATTGGAATTTAGAGGTTGATAAAGAGTGTTGTCTAGAACTCATTAAACATATTGATAGGTTATGATTATTCTACCTGTGGCTTTTATAAACAGTAGTGAGGTTTTTTAAAGTATATTAATGTACACTTCGGAAAAGTAAATTATATTCACATTTATGAATTTTTAGAATACGCCTAACACATAAATATACATTCTTTTAACAGCTAAACATACAAGAGATTTGCCCACATTATATGTGAAATTATTAGTCCTTATGTGTATAATCTCAGAAAACACTGAAGACTTCTCCCTCTGCCATAAAGTAAGAAGAAATAAACTTACTTCTTTTATTTATATAAAGAACATCAACATAGGAGCTCACGCCCACCCCATATCAGACAGTTATAGAGAGGAGTATGCTGTTTACTGTACCTTGCATAGCAGTGCTATCATGAGGAGTCCCACTGTTTTCTATTTCAACGTCTGGAATTCCAGTATCTGAAAGAAGTGACATTCAAGATTAAGGTACAATTCTATTTTTTCTGATTCCATTTAAGGTGAAAGCAGTAATTTGGTCCCATAGATAACACAAGACCTTAGATGGCATTTTTTTGTATGTTTGTTTTTAATGGTAAGAGGGAGGATTATAAACTATAGCTGAATTCTACAGTTTGGCATATATTTTCAAGTATATAGTAAATACTTCTTTATTTCATTGTCTAGAGATAATTCTCAGGAAAATAATCCCCTCAGACTATCAGGTAACATGACCTGACTGTAGAATAAGAAAAAGATGGATACAATTACATAAATGGAAGTTCCCCATTCTTATGCTATATTTTGCATTGTAAAATGTGATAGATGGTGAGATTATTTCTATGCTAAGTACACTGAACACCAAAACACAGTTATGGTTTGTGGTCTTTATGCAGTACTGGCTATAAGGGCAAAAGGATACACGAATTGTTTTGGACAAAAAAAAATTTGAGGGAAAGAAGAAATAAGAAGTTAGGTTTTTATTTTCAATTTTAAATATGAGATGTGATTATCTAAAAGCTACCCATATCCACGAAGTACAGCTTTATATGACAATTTCTGTATGTACACATTTGCTTGGACACCCTTGGGTAATGTGATAACAGATGGCAGTGCACCATCCAATGCCATCGAAGATTAACATAAGAAAATAATTTGAATACAAGGTACCCATCATGCTGTAGAAACAGCTGTTTTTCCCTTATGATAGAAAAGCTATACCTAGATGGAGTTCAATTATGGGTGGATTTTAAATATGTGAAAAAAATGTCGAACCACTTCAGAACGACAAGTTCAGGGCCTCAAATAATAATAATGAGTGCACAGAACATATGTCCCATTGCTACTCAAGAAATGTTATTTTTGAAACCTTTGATAAGCAAGGATGCTGGCTCCCACTAAGATGTCTCATTGTGGAAATTATTAATGTATAATTACTTACTCTTTCTTTTCTGTGTCTCAAAATGACGGGAATTGAACTTTTTGTTTGTTTTTTAAAAGATTTTATTTTTTTTTATTTGACAGGGAGAGAGAGAGTGAGAGAGGGAACACAAATGGGGGAGCGGGAGCAGGAGAAGCAGGCTTCCCGCTGAGTGGGGAGCCCAATGCAGGGCTCGATCCCAGGACCGATCATAACCTGAGCCGAAGGCAGACGCCTGATGACTGAGCCACCCAGGCACCCCGGAATTGAACTTTTGGAAAGAAAGAATTTATAAAAACTCTTTACTCGTTCTTAGTCTAGGACACTGAAGCATCCTTCTAGTTTTATGTGTGTGTCATACTATGTATGGGGTATGTGTACATTGCATACAATTCTTAGGCTTATACTTGCTATACACACATATTAGTTAATATACGTATGTATATTTAACATGTCAGTTAAAAATACAATCTGTCAATGTGTTATGAAAGAAGAACCCGAATATTCTATGAGATGAAATGACGTTGTGAAGACTCAGAACTGAAAATGTAATAAGAAAAATGTGGAATTAGATTTCATGACAGAAGCATCTCTTCTCACAGAATCTCCAAGAATGTACTTAGAACATTTTTTTTTCATCCAGGCCCTCCTTGAACCCTCAACACTGATGCAATCTACATTAAAGAAACCATCATCCCATAATTCATTAGAAGAGAGTACACCAATCATTAGCATATTTTAATATGAATGGACATAAAATACTTACATTTTAGGTGCAAGAAGATTATCAGTATTACTGCTTCTACTGTGAAAGTCAGCAGGGTTTCCTGTTATTCCTAGGCTATTTGTATCTCCCAGAATAGGGATTATTTTGACACATTTAATAAATAACTAAAGCACTTGGCCTCCAATTGATTTTTTAATTATTCTTGAACAAAGCCTGCCCCTCCCTTCCTTCCTTCCTTCCTTCCTTCCTTCCTTCCTTCCTTCCTCCCTCCCTCCCTCCCTCCCTCCCTCTTTTCTTCCTTCCTTTCTTTCTTTCTTTCTTTCTTTCTTTCTTTCTTTCTTTCTCCATCTCTCTCTTTTTTAAATCGTTTTTTTTTCCTTTGTGTACCTTGAGTGTGAAAGTCCAAATCAGACAGTACCTTTCAACATCCTTAGGCCACTGTCATTTGTAGTGGCTTGCTTAAGTGCTTGTTCCACTTGTTCCCGGCGTTTTGATTCAAATTCCAAGGCTTCCTGCAGTTTTCTCTTGGCTTTTTTCTCCTTCTTCAGACGCTTTTGCATGGTAGCTAAAATATGAAAAGGCAAATCACTGGCAAATTTTGGTCAATAAAATAGGGTTGCCAGTTTTGGTGGATTATAAACCATAGATACAGATACAGAGAGAGACACAAACCATATCATTAGCTTTTTTTGGTTCCAGTTCTCATTAGATTCAACCAGTGTTCAATCAGATAATTTACCTCTTTCTGCTTTCACCTTTGCAGTGCATATGTTTTATAATAAACATGCATTTGTATAGCAGTGGTAGTAATGGGAGAAAATTATTTTCTACTTTCATTAACTACATGCTTTTAATGATAGCATTAAATATTTCATAATTTCTTAGATAGAAATTTTGGGTGCCTGCAATATATTGGTTCATAGCATGGTTTTAAGCATACCAATCTTCATAGTCTTTCTGAATCAGTTTTTAAAAATTGAGATATTTTCATTGTGACAATAGAAAAACATTCAAGAAACATGCAAAATTAAAAATTTTATGACATTTAAAAAATGTTAAAAGTGTTCACATATAATTAAAATGTTTTACTGAATTATTTAAGTTTCACTTGTATTTATTTCACAGTTCAAGGTCTTTCACATAAATGACCTTCAGCAACATGAAAAGAATAATTTACCCAGGTAAATTTATATTTATGTGAAACAAAAATTCAGAGGTCTGAGGTAATAACAAAATTGGAAAACTTGAAACAAAGACACTGAGAATCAGAGGGAGAGAATCTTCAAGCAAACTCCACACTGAGTGTGGAGCCCTAATGCGGGATCTATCATCTCACAACCCAGGAGATCATGACCTGAGCCTGAGTTGGGGGAAGGGGCAGAGGGAGAGGAAGGAAGAGGGAGAAGTAGGATCCCCACTGAGCAGGGAGCCTAACTCTGGGCTCTATCCCAGGACCCCAGGATCACAACCTGAGCCAACTGAGCCCCCCAGGCACCCCTACGATGTCTAGGCATTTTTAAAAGACAATAGATGTGATAGTAATTATACAGATAGATCTGAAGAGTCTATGAGAAGTTAATGAACAGAAATTGGTACAAGTATAACCCTAAAAGTTAGAAGCCAGTTTTACTCTATGTAGTAGATACACATAAGTCAATCTGAGAATGTTATTATATTTAACATATGATTATTATCTTCTTTAGTATAAAAAATATCCTACTAAAATATGTTTTTATGACTCCTAATCATAATAATCCATTTTGTATACCAAATACCAGAAATCAATGAATTTTTCTAAACTTTACAAAGACAAATTAGCTTTTGCTTAATAGTATTTAATGACTTTGACAAGACAATGAGAGGTTTAATTCTTTCGTTTTTAAGATTTTACTTACTTATTTGTTTATTTATGTAAACTCTACAACCAACGTAGGGCTTGAACTTACAACCTTGAGATCAGGAGTCACATGTTCTACCAACTGAGCCAACAAGGTGCCCCCCCCCATTTTTTAAGATTTTATTTTTTAAACAGGTTTAATTCTTTTTTAAATGTAGTGACAATTTATATTTTGAACCAGACTAATAATGATCCCTAGGCCTTAAGGAAAATATACAAGTTTTCAATTACTTGCCAAAATTTTTGGAGTATAATATTCTACTTTGGAATAATGTAAAGTTAGTGGATTTCACTCAACTGGAATTATTCTTCCTTGTTTAAGGAGGCATTATCTACCTTGTGGATTTTCCCTCCCTTTCTTTGCCTCTCCTTCCCACTCTAACTATTTTATTGAATTTTTATTTTGTGACCCTTCTACAGAAGAGTAAGCAGAGAAAAGAAGTTGAAATTCACAGTCATCACTCTGGCTGCTCTTTAGTATTTTGTGGTAAATGTTAGGAAAAGGTGGAAATTATTGGCTGAAGTGAAGTTTTAAATTTTATCTGGTTTTGATATGAACTAGTCTCTTTGTCCATATTTGTACATAATCTAATGTCTACCCATGGTTGGAAAGTTAATTCTACTTGTGAACATTAATTATCCATTATCTCTTGTCTCCATCCCCACTTATGCTATCTTAGTTCAGTCCTCATCACCACGGCCAGGAACAAACTCCTTTCACATAAAAGAGGCAAACTCCTGGGGCGCCTGGGTGGCACAGCGGTTAGGCGTCTGCCTTCGGCTCAGGGCGTGATCCCCGCGTTCTGGGATCTAGCCCCACATCAGGCTCTTCTGCTATGAGCCTGCTTCTTCCTCTCCCACTCCCCCTGCTTGTGTTCCCTCTCTTGCTGGCTGTCTCTCTCTCTGTCGAATAAAATTAAAAAAAAAATCTTTAAAAAAAAAAAAAAAAAAAAGAGGCAAACTCCTTTTACATAATTTCCTCGTATTGAGTCTTACTCCAAGCCCTCTCTAATCTATTCCCAACACCAAAGTGGTCTAATTGAAATCAGACCAGATCATCCCCCCTGCTTATCTTTGACTACTTCCTATCACCTGTAAGACAAAATCCAAGCTAATCTTTTATGTGGTTAAAAATGTCCTTCACAATTTAGCCTCTACCCTCATCTTTCTCCCTCATCTCCCACAATTCATTTCATAGAATTCAGAGCCACAGTAATAAAAACTGTTTATAGTTGCCAATGTATGAGGCTTCTTGCCTTCACGCCTACGCTCACTGATACCTCTATCTAGAATGTCCAAATCACTCAGATACTCTCATGCCCTTTCTTAGCCTAATGACCTTCAAGACTCAGGTTCAAGTATCAGCATGAGGAAGCCTTCCTCAACCATTCACTACCTCACCAAGCTGAACTAACTACCCCTTCTCTATATAACCATTTATACTGTGCATCATTGCTCTTATCACTTGAAATACACCGGTTGGTTGTGCTAGCCCTCTGAAATGTAAATCCCTCAAGGACAGGGACTGAGTTTTATTTATCTTAAATCCCCAGAATCTAGCATTCACTGTTCTTGGCAAAGAGTAAGCATTCCATCTACAAGAAATTAATAGATTAGCTATATCCAGGGGTATTTTATGAAATTGTGAGAAAACTAAGAATATTCATATTTTCCAAATCTGCAACTGGCCTGAAGTCCAGATCTATTCCATTATCTTTTATAATAAAGAGAAATAGTATAGATATCTTACCATGTGGATTACACACAGCATTTGATTCTTAGCTTGTCTTTTTTTTAGTAGTTCCGAACTAAACCTGAGAATATTTCTACTAGTATTGAAAATATCTACAACAAAATATTTATTCTGTAATTGAACTTGTTAAACTTACTTCTGCTTTGAAGCTCAACTGCGAGTTGTCTTTCAAGGTTTTCTCTAATTTCTCTCTCTCTATAGAGCTCCATTCGCAGTTCCTTTTTTTCTTGTTGAATCTGCTTCTCCTGGATGTGAGCATTATCCAAAGCCACTTTCAGTAGACCCTGTCAAAGTATAGCAAATGACATGCAGTTCATCTTATCTGTTTTACTTTCTCAAATATGAAATAATTTATGTAGATGCTAATGTCTTGTATTACATTTATTTTGTTTATAGAAATATTGTTGACCTGAATGTTGGTCAACAGAGTCTCCACGGAGGACAGACTATCAGCAAAAATGAATGGTCCAGGGAATCCAGGAGGCAATGCCTGCCCAGGAGTCAGTTGAATCTTGTCCAAGGGTGATTTCATCATTGGAATTTGAAATGGTACTTCTTCTGGAAAAAAAACAAAATTAATATCAGAATGTTCACAAATTAACAGGTCAAAATTTTCACTGTGTTTCCTTTACCTCTAACAGCATCTATAAATATTTTGTTTCTAAAACTAGATGATGGAAAACTCTTAATTGGAAGTCATACCTATTCCTCAGCTGCCTCTAGTTTCTCAAAATAAATGTTTCAGTAAATAATCAGTGAAAATGAAACATTTACTGCTAAAGAGGAATGAGACTTGGAGAAACACATTTATGATATGTTTATGAATACCTATAAATTAAATAATCAGATCACCTCCTTGTAAAGCATACACTGCTTTTTTTTTGTCCTTTTCAAATCTGTCATCTATCTATCATCTATCTATCTATCTATCTATCTATCTATCTATCATCATCTACCTATCTATATCTACCTATCTATCATCTCCACTCTTTAAATAGCTTTATCGAAGTATATCCATACACAATAAAATTCACCTATTTTAAGTGTACATTTCAATGATTTTTAGTTAATTTACAGAGTTGTGCAGCCACCATCACAAATCTCTCTTAGAACATCTTGATCACCCCCAAAATACCCCTTATGCCCATTTACAGTTAATCTCATTCTCCACCCCCAGCCCTTGGCAGCAACTAATCTACTTTCTGCCTCCATAGGACTGCCTTTTCTGAATATTTTACACAAATAGATACAATCTGTGGTCTTTTATGTCTGGCTTCTTTCACTTAGCATAATGTTTTTGATGTTTATCCATGTGGTAGCATGTATCAGTGGTTTCTTCCTTCTTATTGCTGGAAAGTGTTCCATTACATGGATACATTGTTTTTTGCTTAATTATTCACTATTTGGATTATTTCCAGTATTACCTTTTATTTTGAAGAATACTACTTCTGAAAAAATATTACCTGTGGTGTAAAAACACAAGTTGTATCTTTTCACCCTTTTTATTTTTATATTATCTTCTCCCACATTCTCATCACTTTAATAAGATTCTCTCTTAGCTTCAGATAAAGAGACACCAATAGAATTTTGTTTAATAAGATGTTTTGAACAGATATATCTAATGACGAAAGGAATCTTCTCTTACACTGAGAAGCTAACTACTTGACTATGTACTTGAATTCTGATTGTACATGTTTTATGTGAGACATACAAATCAGACAACAAAATTTCCCCTGCAATTAGAAACTGGGGTTTTCTTGACATAGGTAAAAATAAACTGCTTCAAAGAAGTAATCTTGGAAGATAGCCAAACAAACCTTGGTATTCCTTTTTTTTCCTTTTAATTCATCTATTTATTTGAGAAAGAGAGAGAGAGAATGGAGGGAAGGGGCAAAAGAAGAGGGAGAGAGAGAATCTCAAGCATACTCCCCACCAAGCACAGAGCCCAACAGACACAGGGCTTGATCTCATGACCTTGAGATCATGACTAGAGCTGAAATTAAGAGTTGGGTGCTTAACCAACTGAGTTACCCAGGCTCTACAAACACTGGTATTTTTTAAATTATTATTTAAATTCAACTAGCCAACACATAGCACATCATTAATTTCAGATATAGTGTTCAACAAATTATCAGTTGTGTATAGTATCCAATGCTCATCACATCATGTGCCCTCCTTAGTGCCCATCACCCAGTTACCCCATCCTCCCACCCATCTCCCCTTCAGCAACCCTCATTTCTTTCCCATAGTTAAGAGTCTCTCATCGTTTGTCTCCCCCTCTGATTTCTTCCCATTCATTTTCCCTCCCTTTACTTATGGTCCTCTGCACTGTTTCTTATATTCCACATATGAGTGAAACCATATGATAATTGTCTTTCTCCTGTTACTTATTTCACTTAGCATAATACTCTCCAGTTCCACCCAAGTTGATGTAAATGGTAAGCATCCTTTCTGATGGCTGAGTAATATTCCATCGTATATGTGGACCACATCTTCTTTATCCATTCATTTGTTGGAAAACATCTTGGCTCCTTCCACAGTTTGGCTATTGTGGATATTGCTGCTATGAATGTTGGGGTGCCGGTGTCCCTTCGTTTTACCACATCTGTATCTTTCAAACCCTGGTATTCTTAAATGGCTTCAACAGCAGTACATGATGGGGTGAATCATAGCACTTCAAACAAAATTACTCTACTCACTGTAGTCTCTTCATTTCGGTAACTGGGCACAGACAAAGTTTGAAAATATGCATCTCCCTGGTCAGTAAAATTTTCAGTGACCCCGTATGAGAGTCATTCAAGAAAAACAAAAACAAAAACAAAAACAAAAACAAAAAAACACTAGGCTTGAATCTGGACCTAACCAATTTTCACAAAAATTTAGCTATTGGTTCCAGTTCCATTGGAGATAGGAATATGCATTTATCATATAGTTAGAGCTAATTTTTTCAACTCCAAGCAGTCTTTACATGTAGTATGCAGGGTCTTGAACCACATGGATTTCATAGTCATCATGGTTTGTTCCGTAGCAAATGGTATGCCCCATTTACTGTATGGGAAGCTATGGCATAGAATTGTGGGAACCTTCTGTGATATTTTTAGCAGGACAGCATTATCTCTGAATAAAATGCTTTTAATAGAGATCACTGTTTCCAACTTCTTTTTTTGTACAATTTTCAGTTTGCCAAAATCTGTATGGATAAAAAAATGCTAAGCAATTATATTATAGAATTAACAGTTTTGTATTATTTGAATCCAAACATAATATAATAAAATATTATTAAAAATATATATATATCTTATTGAATTGCAACTTTTAAAAAAAAACAAAAAAAACCCAAAATGTTATAAAAAAACAGTTGTTTATTGGTCTTAAAGAATTCAATAAAATGTATAAATTAACCTGTTAATTTTCTTTTAGTGCAGGAAGCTATAATGAACATATTCTTAGGAATTGTTTTATCATAAAACTTAAAAAATATTTTGATTATAAATGCATGATGCATGTGTTTTGTACAACACCCTTGTAAAATTAACCCTAAACTCTTTCCCTTTTTCCTTCCTTCCTTCCTTCCTTCCTTCCTTCCTTCCTTCCTTC
>NW_024423319.1:54693306-54707279 GCF_017311325.1 Ursus maritimus
TTCCTTCCTTCCTTCCTTCCTTCCTTCCTTCCTTCCTTCCTTCCTTCCTTCCTTCCTTCTTTGCTAGTGGTAGTTTTAGAAGAGGTGAAGTATTCCAGAGGGAGTGAGCACATTATCAGAAATTCTGTGATCTACTTCAACTACAAAGTTTGAACACTTGAAATATGTCACTAAAAAACTAAATTCTAAAATGTTTTAAGCATCATCTCTAATGCTTCTAAAGTACATTTCTTAACACCTAACCAAACAATATTATGTCTTATTTGTATTGTTTGAAGTCTGTATTTAGCTAGTATTTTGTTTTCTGCACATGACAAGTGGATAGAATAACTTCATAATGATTTATTGATAATAACTGGGGAGGTTTTGCACCTTTGTATTGATGTTTATAAATCTAAAAGTATGAATTTATGCACCTTGGAAGATCTATTTTTACAAAATGAACTGCTACGAATTTAGAACATTGACATCCTGCTGATTCAGAGATAATACGTTTCTCTTGAATAAACATTTTGTATCAGGGGCAGAGTTCTTAAAATTAATGGATTCTTTGTTATGTATCCCTCTATACACAAGTAACCTCAGTGATAAGAATCTGAGGGGTATTCTACAAACAAGATATCCAAAAAGGAAAGCAGTACATTCAGGATGCATAAACAAAATTAAAACTACATTAAAATTCCCAGAAGTCTTCTATTTGGAGATTAAATAAATGCCATTGAATTGGTTGAAAGGAAAATTACTATTGACTATGAAGACAGGTTGCATGGTCTATGGTTTGTAATGTTGCTGTACAGTAGATTGAAGTTTCAAAATAGCATTACTCTTCTTTAAAGAGATGGACACAGTTGAATTAGGTGTTGCTTGCCGCAGTGAGGATCAAATGCAAAAAGAATCATATTTCATCGGACCTAGTCAACACCAGGAAAATAAATAGAAATATAAGAGGTATGCAGGCAATGATTCATTTTGATAATCTGGCCCAAGAGAGACACATAGAGACAGCACACAGATCTAAGCTTCTACCAAAAGACAAATAGGACACAGAGGGTGGGAATTGGGATGACAGTGTAGCAGAGGTCACATCGATTTTCAGCAGCAGTTTTCACACTGATGAGATAACCCTGGACTCTATTTGGCCCATTGTTCATATCCTACCTGTCCCACAAGCAATAAATTTCCTAGACCTAGAAAAGGGCAGTAAAGAAGAAGGATTCTACTTACGACTTCTTATGATTAAGTTTCTGTACTAACCAAACATGTTTTTTCAGACCAAGGTCACATTGCATGTTAAGGTCCATAATAGCCAAAAGCTAGTCGAAGTGTATTATATTTTGGTGTAAATGAGTGAAAAGTGTCAAACCATTTGTCATTTTTTTCCTGATTTTAAATCACATGTTACAAAAATGTGTAATAAATGCATTAGAAATATATTTCAATCTTGTAAGAGATCTTCGCATCCGAATGACATCAACATTTTGCTCAGAGTTTAAAGACATTCACTGTTATGTAGGAATTTATTTTGGAGGTTTGAGAAATCCTAATTGCCAATAAAATTAAATATGGACAAGTACTAGAACCATAGACTGTCAGTTAAAGAAGAGCATCTCTTTGTAAGCCAGGAAGAAAAGGTTTTGACTGAGAGCTATGATTTAAAAGGCTGGTGTTCAAAATGTGTATGTTACAATTTTTATCAGCACACATGATACAATGGCATAAACTAAAAGATAAAGATAGGACAACTGCTATCTAGCTGAGGACATGAGCAACTTCTTCATTTATTGAAGCAAAGTGGAGACTGCTTTTATTGAGCCTGTTTGTTAAACTTGCTATATTTTGTAGCAGCCCTTGGCAATCCATTTGAAGAATAAGCTCTTAATTTAATTTCTTCCTTAGGGCCCAGATGAATAGATGCAAAAGTTGACAAGAACTTTATCTGTATAAAAAAGATAAACATATGGTAAATGCTCCGAATGAAAAAGTCTCCCCCAAAATTAAAATCAAGACTGCTAGAGGGGCGCCTGGGTGGCTCAGTCAGTTGAGCACCTGCCTTCCCTCTGCTGCGCCCCCTGCTTGTGCTCTCTCTCACGCTCTCTCTCTCTTAAATAAATAAATAAATAAATCTGAAAAAAAAAAAAAGACTGTTAGAACTTTCTATATGAATATTGTGCTTATTTTCCCACTTTTTCATGGAGTTCAGTGTTTCCTCTTTCCTCTGGGCTTTGAGGATTGTAATACATAATTAGAAAATGAACACCGCTGACTCACTCAGCAGTGGGAAAATGCGGCAACCTGCCATCAGGTCATCAGTTTTTATTCTTTAACAAATAAATTATATTTCACTATTTGATTTGAGTGCTTTCCCCTAAATACAGCTGCTCAAGAGACACTCTTTTGTTGGTGCCATCAATATTACATTTGGCACAAGCAAGACACCTGCTTCCCTCTTCCAAACTGAGGAACAATAACAACAATAAAATGACCAACTGCTGTGTAATGATGTGACTTGCATGAATATAAGGAAGTGTTCACGGTCTGAGTCCAACAATGACTCAAATGTCGCCCTTACCAAACGTGGAAAAGAAAAACTTGATCCCCAAATTGTTACCTTTCTTTAGGGAGACGAAAAATAAATAATGCTGACAAATGAAAACCGAAAACTCATAGCAAAAGGGTGAAAAAGGTCACCAGCCTGAGAAAGTGAGATACAATACTTCTAAAACTAGTATGCCCCTGCTTTGTTCTAGATCCTTAGATTACGAATTTGGCATAACAGGTTCCTTTATAAATTACGAATTAGAAATAAGTCATCTTTCAGAAAAAAATATTATGCTGATAACAAATATTATATCCAGTGTAGTGTTGGAGGAAGTATGATACCCAGTCCTTGCTGTTAAGGAGCTGACACATCTTGAATAAAAGTCAACAAGTTATAGAAATGGACAATTAAGTGTGAAATCATGTGACATAGGTTGTTAAGTGCCTCTCAAAAGAGAGATCACTGCAGTCCGGAGTAAGCGTTTAAACTAATCCATTCACTCTAGCTGAAAAGTGTTCCCATTGTCATTAAAATAAATCCCATGGACTTCCCCCAAGATATTAGGTATACCAACAAGTTTCCTTGCCCAAACTAGCATTGAAAAAACTGGGTTAAACAATGATAAACAGTTTTAATTAAAGCAAGGGTTAGCAGATAAATTATAGGGTGTTTAGTGAAATTTGAATTTCAGATAAATAGCAAATGATCTCTCAATGTAAGGATGTCCAAAATACTCCATGGGACATAGTTAGACAAAAAAAAATAATTTGTTGTTGGGGTGCCTGGGTGGCTCAGTCAATTTCAGTTCAGGTCATGATCTCAGGGTGGTGAGATCCAGCCGCACGTCAGGCTCCTCACTCAGCGGGTAATCTGCTCCAGATTCTCTTGGTCTCCCTCTCCCTCTGCCCCTACACCCCCATGCATGCAACATACTCTCTCAAATAAATAAATAAATCTTTAAAATGATAATAATAATTTGTTGTTTATCTGAATCAAATATCACTGGGCATGTTGTTTTCGTTTTTATCTGTTCAATCTATTAAAGCAGAACAACTCAGAGCCTTTAAAAAGCTAGTGCTAAATAGAAGCATATGGTATCTATTAATTTAGGCGGCTGCGAACACAGTGATGAAGAACAAAAGATGCCAAAGCCTGACTGTGTAGCTTTGAAACTCTGCCCTGTGGTTTGCTAGCCCCTGGGAAGTTACTTAATTTTTCTGTGCCTCAATTTCCTCATCTATAAAGTTCAGATAATAATACCTATCTCATAAGGTTGTTAAAAAGATTAATGAGCTACTATTTGTAAAGTTTGTACAACAATGCCCGACCCAAAGGAAATGCAAAATAATTGTTTGTTAAATAAATTAAATGGCAGTTGAAAATTCCTAGGAGTAGGAGAGGATCCTATAGTAAAATATTTTGACCAGCTAAGCATCCATTAACACCTCATAAAACGTGTGGCAAGATTCTTCTTTAAGTAGTAATGAGATAAGCCTGGCTTCACCCTAAAGTAAGCCAATGTTACTTTTTCAGTTATCAAAGGCCTGGGGAGACTTTGTAAGTTAAGGTCAGTGTTTCTCAACGGGGGGTAATTTTGCAGTCCAAAGGACATCTGGCAATGGCTGGAGACATTTTTGACTGTCAAAATTGAACTAGAGAGCTTAATAAGCTTAATAAAATAATAAGTTTATCAGTTATTTAGAACTAACACAATGCTTTACAAAGTATGTTTTATAGTTCTTATGCATTTAATTTTGGGCGCCCAACTTCAGTTCTTTGCTCAAATGGCACCTTATTATTGAAATCTATACTGAACATTCTATTTAATATTGCACTCTGCAGCCCTATTTTCATTCCCTTGACAGGTTTTCTTTTTTCCTAGAAAATTTAACACCAATAATATATAATGTAACTGACTTATTTACTATTTTTGTTATGCATTTTATCTCACTACAATATACTCTTCATGAAAGTGGGAACTTGGTCTTTTTAAAAATTTTCCTACTGGTGTCCTCTTAGCATCTACAATTGTAACTATCCTGGGTCTGCAACATGTGTAATGACTTTGGATATGCAGACTGGTAACCTTAAAACTTGAGGTAAGATTTCTAATCATCAAATTGATTCCATTATTTCTTTCTATTCAAAAAGACAAGGTTGTACATGAATATGTAATTTTTAAAATATTTTTATAAGTATATGGTCAGAGAAAGGAAGAAAGGAGCGGAGGTAAAGAGTTTCTGGTCAAACCTCAGCCTTTTCAATAAAATCAATGATTACCATACAGATAATGGGACAAACTGAAATTTTGCAATTTTGAAAAATAGTTGCTATAGTTGTCATAACATGCCTACTTTATATTTATTGAACTTGTCTACATATCATAGTCCTTTGAGCAAAAAATAGTAAAATATAAATCTTTCTGGCTCACACACATACTCTCCCATCATCTTTGAGATGATGTATTACTGCATCAAAGATAAAGCAAACTTGACTGGGTTTTTTAAAGTAGATCTATATTTACTAGAGCCTAGAAATTTAGAGAAAAAAAAAAGCTGAGGATCCAGAATGGAAAGAAATTTTAAACATAGACCAGAATTTGCTCTGAAAACTGCAAGACAGGCAAAAATTTCTAATATGAACAACCAAACAGTCCAGAGGCACCTGCAAGTCTCTTCTCCAGAAAACCACCCTGGCTACTCTGTGAAAAAGGCTGCAGAGATAACGTTAACTGAATCGGGAGTAATAATGTAACAGTCTGCGTCAGAAATTGACAAACAAGAGGCAGGAGTGGGCACAGAGGTAAAATTGGAAGGAAGCTGAGGTTTTAAAGAGATGGGTTTAAGAAAGATTGTGGGGAGGACACACATTTCCATCAATTAACTGACTCTTCCAGGTGATAATGTTTTATTATGCTGACTTACCTTTAAAATGGCCTCAGGGTTTCAATATAAATCTGCTTTTACCCTTACTAGGGATTCAGTCATCTGGCTGACTGCAGAGGCTGTAAAGCAGATTGCTCATTTTGTTTCTCTGCCAGGAAATATGCAAGCCTTTCCATCAATTAGGGAAGAAACCTCTCTTCTTAATCTGGCACAAATAAGGAAGGGGAATTTATTGTTCTGACCTGGAAATTCAGGTGCTAACTTTAAAATCACTGTTGTTGTTCTTGTTGTTGTCGTTGTGTTGTTTTGACTTAGTTAACATGCCTGACTAGAGAGGTTTGGTGGAAGGTACAAGGGAACAAGATACTAATATCTAGCACTTTAACAGCAATAGTTCTTAAACCTTATCATGTATCAGAATGTTCTGAAGATGTTTTTTAAAAAGCTCCCAACTCCCAAAGTTTCTGATTCAGTAGGCCTGGGGTAGGGACTGGCAACTGGAAATTCTAAGCGCCCAACTGATAGTTGATGTTGCCGGTTTGGGGACCACAGTTTGTGGAAACATTGGACCATATTAAGGTCAAATTTTGCTACATTTAAAGAGGATTAATATTGCCTCCTATCACGATATCTTTTTAAACTACTCTGTACAATTTTAAGAAATCATTTCAAAATGATAACTAAATTTTAAGTATATATTTCCACAGCTTTAAGAATTGCATGAAATTAAAGACGCATCAACTAGCTTCTTCTATAGATCTAGAGATCCTAAAAGTCAATTTACATTGCCCTGAAAAGAAGTGTATAATGGAACCTATTTGTAAACGTAGAATCAGGAAGCAAAATAGTAAAAAACAGTGAGTCTACGCAGATAAAAGCAAAATTCTTTTCCAAGAATGAATTTAACATGAGCAATTGTTTAATAAGGAAAACCACAGTTCAATGCATTAATCCTTAGATACTATTTCCCTGTACTCAAGAAAGGTGGAAAGTGGGTATTCTGGCAGAATTAAGATTAAAAAGTAAAGATGATTCAAAATCAGAATGACACTGTCATGGAAAACTTGGCAAGAATACTCTATATAGCAGTTTATAATTTGTCACCTCCTATAAACCCTTCAATAACAAATGAATAGATACACAGGTTTGACATTTATATATAGATATCCTCACTAATAACTGCAATTATACCTATTTATAATCTGTGCAAGTCATAGTTTATTTTACCACCATACCAATGATAGAAAATTAAGAACATTCTTTTATCATTAGTTATCTTCCTCTCCTCTGTCTCACAGACACACAAACATTCACATGCATGCATGAATGCCCACACACACATCGGTGAGATTATATGCTGATGTTTCTGTTTTAGCTAAGAAATAAGAAATTGAGGCACTAAGGCACCATATTTTTGTGATAAAAATTATGAAGTGTTTTCCTAATAGATGAGCAATCATAATAGCAACACTGTTGTAAACCTAGCCTGTTCAAAATGACACTAATCATTTAATTTAACTATTTTACAAAGCTGAATTTTTCGAATAAATGTTAATTATTAGGGCAAAACACTACAATTTTCACATTTTTTTTCTTGTGTAATGGAGGCATTAAGACATCAAAACGACTGCTTTTCCTCTGAAAATCTCTAGTTTTATCAAAGAAGTAGGCATCTATCAGTAATGCTCCATTCAACAACCTTCACCAAATGCACAGTCCTGCTTTTAGATGTTGTCTATTGCCATGAGAACTTACATTATCCATTGAACAAGCTCTTTTTTGTTAAAATGATAATAATTTATAACATACATCTAAGGGGGTGGGAGGGATAAACATCATCAATAGAACATATTAATGCGCCATTTTATTTCATGTTTTAACATTGCTCTTCCTCATCTTCATTTCTAGTTAGTTTGAAGGGCTTGTTTCAATTTTACTCTCTTCTATTTCAATATTCATATCTAACTTAATGACTTCTTTATTTTTGAAACTTTATTTTATTTAACAGTGTATCACAGAAATACTTTTGTTGTAAAGATATACTCATGGTACACAGTATTCTTTTTACTGATTTCATTGTATTCAATCCTATGATGTAATTTATAAATTCTTAATCCACTTGTCTTAATCTCTAAACATTCAAAGCACATTTTGGGTACTCTTTTATGGCATTTTCTACTTATTATTATGTATTACTATGTATTTGGTTGTGCCTTTATTTCCCTATTCTGCTGTAAGTTCCTATAGGGGAAGAACTGTGTTTCACTAATGATGTACTATATGTTGGCTAATTGAATTTAAATTTTAAAAAAAGAACTGTGTTTCAACTTCTCATTGGTCTCCATAATTGCTACTAAATCCACAGGAGTGCTTTGGTAAAAATAGATACTATTTTTGCTAAATGCATAACTACTTATAGCCAGAACAAAGAATATCAACCAAACTAGTTACAATGTTGCTTCAAATTACTGAGTTTCTAAATGCAATAACTCAAGGACTTTTAAAAAAGATTTTATTTATTCATTTGAGAGAGACAGAGAGCACACAAGCAGGGGGAGAGACAGAGGGAGAGGGAGAAGCAGGCTCCCCACTGAGCCAGCCAGGAGCCTGATGTGGGGCTCAATCCCAGGACCTGGAGATCACGACCTAAGCAGAAAGCTGATGCCTAACCGTCTGAGCCACCCAGGAGCCCCTAACTTAATGACTTTTATCAGAAACATGTAGTGAGTACCTGATGTGCATGGCATTGTACTATAAATTAAAATGAGTTCACAGACTTATAAATTGAAGAGCGTGGTAATGATTTCTTCTAATAACTACATCAGACAACTATATATTACCTGTATGACAAAGAGAAATAATTCCAAAAAATCTCAATCAATTAGAAAGTTTTCACAAATGTATCATTCAGTTTAACTTCAATGGTTACTCAAGGGTCAATCACCAAATACCCCCACTTTCTTGTTTTAAATCTTTTTTCCCCTGAAATGTGTGAGTCTGCTATTCCACCCATAATGCAACGAATATGACTGGATCTCTCTGTATCTTGGGATGTTAGCCCTGTAAAGCTTTAATGTCCCTATTTTAGAATAGGAAGAACCACCTCAGAGTGTTTGTGGGAGGTTTAAATGAGAAAACTAAAGTGGAAGTACCTAGTATTGTACTTAGCATATAGTAGATCCTTAGTAAAAATTGGCTGGATCTGAAGCTATGCTAGCCTTCTATATATGGAATGTTTAAGGGGAAAAAAAAACTGCATTGAGTATACACTGATTCCAAGATTTGCCCATGAAAATTTTTTTTTCTTTAATGTCTTCTAGTAAATTGATTAAAGGACTTAATTAATATAGCAACCATTCATTAAGGTTTTATAGTATTTTGTCTTCCTAATAATCAGACAAAAACAAACGAGATTTTGTAACTAAAATCGCTCAGATTAGTTCTAAGGTAGTTGGAAGACTTCAGGCTCACATTATTCGAGTCACATTTTTTTTTCTTAAATTTAATTTGGGCTACAATTTTATCCACATGGAGAAATACAAATTTAAGGAGAGTATGCCTTCTACTGAAAAAAAAAAAAAGCAGGAAAAATGTATCTTAGATTTTCCTGACAAATTCAGCCGTATTTTATTAATGTTGAAATTCCTTTACCCATTATTTGTTACAGATATTTATGGATCCATATGGAATGGCAGGTGTTGAAGCAAAAACACTGCAGTTATTTTTCTCTTTTGCTAATAACCCTAGTACATAAGGATTTTATTTTCATCGTGTATCATAAGGGCTTTAGTTTGAATGAAATATATAAAATGTTTATTGAATATAAAATACAGAATTATTATAAGATTATGTCTATGCTGAGTGTGGGTCTGTGCAGACAAAATAGAGTTTGTTGTTTTAATTAGCTTGCAGGCAGATATATATTTATATATTTCAAAGCTTGAAATAAAGAGTGAAAAATTGGGTAATCCAAATTACTCTAAAACTGCACAAACTGTTCAGAACTGCCCGGGTAATTTCTCAGCTCTCAACTTCCAGTGACAGTTTAGGTCGCTCTGATTTTCTCCTCTTTTCTTTCCCTATCTGATCCTGTCCTCATACATACTCATCATAGTCAATGATATTTCTTTAGAGGAAAAATTATTTTTAAAAATCTACTTTGCACAAAGCCCAACACAAATCAACAATTAATATTAAATGCAGTCATCTAACATTTTCTATTTGTGTGAATGTTCAAATATTGTGAACTCAGCCAGAGGAAACTTGCAATGTAAAGAAATGGAAATAAAGAGGAAATTAAGAACTAACATCTAATATCTTATAATACTAATGTCTTGTAAACAGACTTGAACAAATCATTCAAACTTTCTGTCCCAGATTCCGATTTTATGAAATTGTTCTATTTTAGCCATTCCGTTATTTGGATAAGTGCTTTAAGGATCAATATTATAACATTTGATTCCAGTGAAGTTCTATTCAGTTTAGTACCATAGATTATTCATTTATGCATTTGACATGTGCTTGTCTTCATTCACTTTGCATGACTTTCGGGAGCATGCCTCCATCCGCCGAGCAGCTGTATCTATCCAGTTCCCGTAGAGATTGTCATTTTCCTAATCTGAATTGATCCCTAGGGAAAATCACTTTGCTTACTGCCTCTGTGTCCACTCTCACTTCCCCAACCATTATTCAGTTCCTATTTGGCATTTTTTCCAGTGTGAAAATACCATATTTTGTACACGACATTGAAATTACCTCCTGTTCTTGGTTACTGACAATGGATTCCGTCCTACCTTCAGTTAAAATACCTGTATTAACTGAGAGTGAAATATGCCATAGTTAGCCTTTGATGCTCAAGTACAATCTGTGTCACAGAATCTTAAGAGAATTTACTAATAACCTAAGAAACCACCTAACTTTACCTAACACCGTCTGAGACAGTCTGATGTTTTAAGAAAAACTATCAGAGTGTAAAAGCAATGATATAATGCTATTTAAGTTTGGATAATGGTGTATATTGCTTTGTTGCCTCAGCTACAACTTCCCAGAGGATACTTCCCTATCTGGATACTTAAAATACATGTTATCTTCCCCCATTTGCTTAAAATGTGGGCTCCGTTATTAGCAAAATTTTATTAAGCACACTTCATAGCTCTTTAAACTTTGTCAGCTCTTCCAAACATGTAAAATATACACGAGCCGCATTTTCGGGTCCCAGATAATTATTTTTAATCTACTTTCCAATGGGATAAAACATATTGTAAAGGACAATTCTGCTATTATGTCTTCCCTGCTTAAACTTCAGAAATATCATATTCCCTGCCACCCACTGAAGCCAACAAGTATCTAGACAAGGCAGTAGTATTTTCACAGACGTAAAATACTCCTAATAAAATAGAGATCTAAAATAGGAACAAATTACTCATTCCACTTTAATGAAAGAGTAGCATTTGAACTGCATTACTCTTATGATATTGACATTCCGATTTGTACGTTGCACATACCATTTCAAAGCTATATACCCTGTTCAAATGGCATGGTGTCTTTTTGCAATACTGCTTGTGTCCAAACAGATACAAGGTTTGTAGAAAATGCATCTAGGGAGCCATAAAACTGGTGGAAAACATATTTCTCCACAGTATTTTAGTACTTTGAAAAATGCAATCACAGGGAAAAATGTTTTGCTATAAACATCTTAAAAGCCTTATAAAGGCAATGGCTTCCCACAGCACTTAAGAGCTAGAATAGACTAGGTCTTATATCCTAAAGCTCAAATTCTTTCAATTTCCTTGATTTTTCACAGGCTTTGTTCTTGAAATTTAAAAAGATTTTAAGTGCAGTGCAATCTGTATGCAAGTATGATAATTAATACTCTGACAACAAATTTGCAATATTACAATGTTTACCAAAATGAAACCAGAAAATGCATTTTCCCTTCAACATAGGTTATACTCTTATGCACAAGGTATTGTTTGATGACAGTAACTTAGCAAAGAAAAATGACATTATACATACTTAACATGCTGAGTATGTTTGGGTAAGTTCCAAATACGCCAGAGTAGGGAAAAATGCCCTATGTGTTCCTCATGGTAGAGTAGATTAGAATTTAAATTAGAAGCAAAGATAGTCAAATCCTAAATTCAGGATTTCTGGAGTTGAAATCTGGGAATATTTGATTCTGTTTTTATGGTTTTTTATTTTTTAGAAAATCTTAGGAATTAATTAAAAATGAAGTTCCTCGCTGTTGTATAATGCCTTCTACTCAGTCCTCATAAATTTCATTTCCATATTTGTGAATGGGAACTGTGTGTGTGCATGTGTGTGTGCGTGCGTGTGCGTGCATGTGTGTGTGTGTGTGTGTGTGTGTGTGTGTGTAGTCTCTCTTACAATTCAAGATAAAGTAAAAGGGTACTTTCCACCTCCTTGTTTTATACCAGAGTTTATTCTCTTATATGCATTTCAAAATCATTTTTATTAACTAGCATCTTTCCTCAAAATTTACTAGTGGTTCCCAATTGTTCTTCCAAATGAATACAGATATAATCATGAAATGTATTACCTCCACCAATTACTTTTTATCCAGCTATCTTTTTTTTCGATTATGTTATATCTGGCAAAACACTGAAGCATCTTAAACGTTTTGTAAACAATCATTCTTCCCTGCCACTTAGAGATGTCCCCACTATTGAAGAAAGAAAAGGTATAGTACCATTTTCGTTTTTCTCTGAAAGGGAAAGAATAACTAGAGTCTACTCCAGTCTGTGTTTTTAGCAATTACTTTTACTCTTAGCTCCAGTTTTTCACTTTCTACTTTCCAATGGACACTTTCACCAGGATATTTTGTCATGACATGAAACGATTCAGAAAGAAAATCCATCACTTTATTAAGATCGCTTATCATCCAACCATAGGTTTCAACCAAATACGACTTCATATCATGATTCTTAGTCATTTTCGCCATCTCTTACCAAGGTTGGAATCCTCCTAATCACTTAGACTCTTCTCTCTCTTTTGTCTCTCACATCATATCTAATCTGTAAACAGGTCTTCCTAATACTACCTTTAAAATATCTCCTATTCCAATCACCTCACATTTGGATAGTTAGCTGGAGTCTATGGCTTTGGTCTTTCCCTATTCTATGCCATTTTGGACACTAACACTAGATTGAAATGCCCAAGATAAATTTTATCTTCTTTGAACAAACCAATAGGCCCTCAAAGACCTCCAATATTTTACCCTACTTTTTGTACTTCATCCACAAATACTCCTCTACAAAAATTTCAGTTTTTATCAACCTGTTTGACTCCTTGTTGCCTACTACTCAAAAAGCATTCTCATTTCTATAATTTTTCTTCAACACACATATCTAGAATATTAGCCTATCCCTTCCACAGTTCTAAATATTATCTGTCATTTAAGATCTTAAATTAATGTCCTCCTCCACTGAAGCTTTTCCTGACTATCGCAGCCCATAATAACCTTCCACTTCTCTTAAATCCTACAGTTAATTTTCTGAACCACACATATAGAAACATATTCTGTACTAAAATATTTCTCTCACAGTGTTATTTACAACTTTTATTAGTAATCAAATATTTATATATTAATACCTAAATTCCCTAATTAGACAATTAGACATTAAATAATTTGAGAGTAGGGAATGTTGTCTACTTATTCTCTTTTTCTTCTGCAGAGACTACTATTTTGCTATATACACCGTTGATTGAATACATATTTGTAGTTTGATTATTAAATTACATAGGATGGGAAACAACAAGAATGTTTTAAAGAGGTTAGGGATATCTACAGAGCACACGTGAAGACTAAGAACACAGAAGCATGAAAGTAAATAGATCCCTAGACTCAGAATCTTTGGAAACTTCCCATGATCCCCAATTTAAGGAAAGAGCACTCAACAGGGTAACATCTATTTTGTGGATGGAATGCGATTGTGACAGCTTGTGGACATGTCTAGTGGTCAGAAAGTCATTAATGAGGATAGGATTTTGAGGTATCGATTCAATCCTGAACAAATCTAACTTTCCTAAATCCAAACTGAATAGGTTTTTATAGGTGGAAAAAAATGTATGATTTTCCTAGCATTATTTAACATTTCTTTAAGCAACATTCTGTGCTTGATAGGAACTAGGTTCTTGTTCTCTGACAGTTGATAACATAAATGTTTTTCAACCTTTTTTTTAAGAAAGATTTTATTTATTTGACAGAGAGAAACACAGCGAGAGAGGGAACACAAACAGGGGGAGTGGGAGAGGGAGAAGTAGGCTTCCCGCTGAGCAGGGAGCCCAATGCGGGGCTCAATCACAGGACCCTGGGATGATGACCTGAGCCAAAGGCAGATGCTTAATGACTGAGCCACCCAGGCGCCCCTATGTTTTTCGTCCTTAATAACAACATACTATTTACAATTTAAACTGGAGTTATTCTCCAATTTCTAACATTTTGAAAAAGTGAAATTTCAATTTGTGGTTTCTAAGCTCTTGTGTACTTGTTCTTTATTATATACAAAAAATATGATTTAATCTTGAAT
>NW_024423319.1:54707483-54708230 GCF_017311325.1 Ursus maritimus
GTGTGCATGATAGAATCAAGTGCATATAAAACTTAAAGCCATCGTCTTCATTTCTACCTAGAAATAAGGTACATGTGTGAAATATTCTTTCTACACAAATAAAAGAATTTCTGTAGCACTTAATATTATTCTAGATTGAATTACAACTGGGAAATTAATTCAATTATTATTTTCCTTCAGTTGATTTCACCCCTCTATTTTTGTCAAATTGCATATCATTTGTGAAATATGTGACATCTATTTCTAATACCTTAAAAAAAAGGTAGTTTTATAAATCCTTTTGGCACAGTATCTTAGACACAGAAGAAAATAATTCCATGCTGAATTATCTCTGCTATGAACAAGTTATTTATGTATAAATGTTCAACATTTAACTGCCTTTTGTCTCTTATCTCCATTCAGTGTTGTGCATGTAAAAGTATCTTAAACCTGTTCCAATTCATTTAGAAGAACCAGGATAGATTGAATTGTACACTGTTATCTGGGGCTCAGTAGAGATTAGACTATATTTTTACACTTTCTGAATAAACACAATATTTTTTTAAATTGTAATTGAAGATAATTTAAAAATAGGGATATATTTTCCATATTGTACATACCATTTTAAATTGGCTCCATTGTTTTTGTAATTAAAAATTATTAATATCACATAGAAGATTTTGGGCTTCTATAGTTTTCAAAAGGTTGTTACCACCTAAAAGTTATGGGAAATGTGCCTGTGTTAACCATGCAAACAAGACAAAAATC
>NW_024423319.1:54708240-54767481 GCF_017311325.1 Ursus maritimus
TATTTTGTGGATGGAATGCGATTGTGACAGCTTGTGGACATGTCTAGTGGTCAGAAAGTCATTAATGAGGATAGGATTTTGAGGTATCGATTCAATCCTGAACAAATCTAACTTTCCTAAATCCAAACTGAATAGGTTTTTATAGGTGGAAAAAAATGTATGATTTTCCTAGCATTATTTAACATTTCTTTAAGCAACATTCTGTGCTTGATAGGAACTAGGTTCTTGTTCTCTGACAGTTGATAACATAAATGTTTTTCAACCTTTTTTTTAAGAAAGATTTTATTTATTTGACAGAGAGAAACACAGCGAGAGAGGGAACACAAACAGGGGGAGTGGGAGAGGGAGAAGTAGGCTTCCCGCTGAGCAGGGAGCCCAATGCGGGGCTCAATCACAGGACCCTGGGATGATGACCTGAGCCAAAGGCAGATGCTTAATGACTGAGCCACCCAGGCGCCCCTATGTTTTTCGTCCTTAATAACAACATACTATTTACAATTTAAACTGGAGTTATTCTCCAATTTCTAACATTTTGAAAAAGTGAAATTTCAATTTGTGGTTTCTAAGCTCTTGTGTACTTGTTCTTTATTATATACAAAAAATATGATTTAATCTTGACTCTACACTTTTAAAAGAGACTAGCCATAGTAGTATGCAACTTAAGCTGTGTCTACACATAAAACTATTTTGATCCTTTTCACTGAACCGATTTAATATAAAACATATAGTAAATTGAGAGAAAAAGAAACCAATCAATTATCTTACAGAGTTGACATATTTTCAGATTGAATTGGTTTGTCCAATTCAATTGTAATGACCAAACTGTGTGCATGATAGAATCAAGTGCATATAAAACTTAAAGCCATCGTCTTCATTTCTACCTAGAAATAAGGTACATGTGTGAAATATTCTTTCTACACAAATAAAAGAATTTCTGTAGCACTTAATATTATTCTAGATTGAATTACAACTGGGAAATTAATTCAATTATTATTTTCCTTCAGTTGATTTCACCCCTCTATTTTTGTCAAATTGCATATCATTTGTGAAATATGTGACATCTATTTCTAATACCTTAAAAAAAAGGTAGTTTTATAAATCCTTTTGGCACAGTATCTTAGACACAGAAGAAAATAATTCCATGCTGAATTATCTCTGCTATGAACAAGTTATTTATGTATAAATGTTCAACATTTAACTGCCTTTTGTCTCTTATCTCCATTCAGTGTTGTGCATGTAAAAGTATCTTAAACCTGTTCCAATTCATTTAGAAGAACCAGGATAGATTGAATTGTACACTGTTATCTGGGGCTCAGTAGAGATTAGACTATATTTTTACACTTTCTGAATAAACACAATATTTTTTTAAATTGTAATTGAAGATAATTTAAAAATAGGGATATATTTTCCATATTGTACATACCATTTTAAATTGGCTCCATTGTTTTTGTAATTAAAAATTATTAATATCACATAGAAGATTTTGGGCTTCTATAGTTTTCAAAAGGTTGTTACCACCTAAAAGTTATGGGAAATGTGCCTGTGTTAACCATGCAAACAAGACAAAAATCAAAATTATCAACCACCCTTTTAAGACCTAACCTACTATGCAGTACTTGAAGATGGAAAGCCTTGCAAAAATATCCATCAGATAGGGGTCTCCTTTCATGAGGAAGATAAAATTGCCTCATGGGGGCCACTGTCCTTTTCTATTACTCAAACCACAGAGAAAACTAAAATTTAACCATTTGTAATAACAATAACAACTTTGTTCTTGTTTTGTGAATCATTAATCATGGTTACACAGAATTTTATATGCATGATAAAAAATGATCTAGAGTTATGTAAATTGAGAATAAAGATTTGGCCTAGAAAAAAAAACATGAATATAAAGCCTCAAATGTAGATACACGGAATCTTTTTAAGAAGACATCTTGAAATTCTCACAAGTTGGAAAGCTAGCCCCACATGAAAGGACAAATCAGAGAGGGGAAATTATAATTAGATATACCTTAGAATAGAGCCAGCCTACATTAAAAAATGAGTAACTCTTACATATTCTTAGAATATAATTCAACTTAAATTAAGTAGGTACTTTATCAAGAGGAGAAAAAAACAAAGAAAAAACTTAAAGTGATTCTCCAGTGACTTAAAGGTGTCTTCTGTGTGATACAAATATAAATACATGTCCTTTTACTGTCTGATTGTTTCTGAGCTATTTTCCTCCCCTTTCCTCTGTAATATGGTCATTGGTCAAAGAGGGAAATCTCTATTAAGTGAGGGAAAAGGGAAATCCCCATTAGCTTAATGTGTGGGCAGTATTAATTAAAATAAAGAAATTATCATGGAGAAAATGAAAATGGGAAAGTGGTATAATTAAACAATTTGCATATCATTGTAGTTCAACAATTGTGCCAAGGCATATGACATGTAAAAGCAAATTCAATTCCATTGTGCGGGATCTCAAATAATATGTTCCACAACAGTGATGTGCTTGAAAAACAACGAAACCCCCCAAATACTGTTCATTGGGTATCATATCCTTGCCAGTGTATGTATATTTATTTTATCTTGTAAAATAAACTCTAACTCCTTTTCCAGCCCTGGCAGAACAAAATAAAACTTTTAATTTTCATTCAAAAGTGTCAAAGCACAAAATTATTTTTTTCCATTTAAATATCTAGAGACATGTTTCTATGTTGGCACTAGATTTTAGTGGTATTGTTTGAAGATTTATTTTTCAACCCCTCATTAAAGGCAATGATGTTGAAAGAAAATTATTTCTGCAGGAAAATATTGTTTACTACATTAGTATTAAATTTGTTCACAGTTCCTGTTCATTAAATAAAAAAGGTTTCCAAATCCAATAGCCACAATATTGTGTCTTAATTGGCACATGAAATACTAATACAAAAATGTTACAAGTATTTATAAGTAGTTTATAAACAACTAACCAAGACCACTGTGAACATATGATGCCATCTTTTTATCACATAATCAGTAAGAATTTCATCACACTAATTTGGACATGCTGTTTCCATCCATATCCTCATCCGTCACTTAGAGTAATTAGTTTGGCTGCCTCCCTATCACAATGATAACCACGACACCAACACTGACTGTTCCTGGCTCGGTCCCTGCAGGTTGCTGATGTATCAGCTGTGATATAATCATTACCCAGCGCTCAAAACTTAATGGACAGCAACTTGCTCTTTAGGTCCATATGTGCATGTGCATCTCCACTCTCCCACTTACTACTCCAGAAACTTCTGGTACTGCTCTCTGCTCCAGTTGAAGGGAGAAGAAAGAGCCAAGGTGCATATTTTGTCTATTTCAAATCTGTCACCCTACTTCTAAGTGATTATTTATCTGCCTCTCTTCCTTTCTGCCTCTTCTCTCCTACCTTGCCCCCAAACCCATGACCTAAGTATACGTGGTAGTCTGGCGTTAGGGAATAATGGTCTATTTCGGTTATAGAAAGAAGGAGGGGAGGGGCATCTGGGTGGCACAGTGGTTGAGTGTCTGCCTTCGGCTCAGGGCGTGATCCCAGCTTTATGGGATCGAGCCCCACATCGGGCTCCTCTGCTATGAGCCTGCTTCTTCCTCTCCCACTCCCCCTGCTTGTGTTCCCTCTCTCGCTGGCTGTCTCTATCTATGTCAAATAAATAAATAAAATCTTAAAAAAAAAAAAAGAAAGAAGGAGGGGAGTTCAAACTTCTATCCATGGCTCTGCCTATATATTTCTATAAAGATATGCTTCTTATGACACCACTTCTCTGCTTACCTTTTATAAAAAACAAAATCACTGAAAGAGTTGTCTATGTTTGTGGTAGCCAGTTCTCTTGTAAACTTACTTCTTTATTTCTTATTATGTTATGTTAGTCACCATACAGTACATCATTACTTTTTGATGTAGTGTTCCATGATTCATTGTTTGCATATAACACCCAGTGCACCATGCAATACGTGCCCTCCTTACTACCCATCACCAGCCTATCCCATTCCCCCACCCCCCTCCCCTCTGAAGCCCTCAGTTTGTTTCCCAGAGTCTGTAGTCTCTCATGGTTCATTCCCCCTCCCCCCTTTCTTCTTCCCTTTCTTCTCCTACAGATCTTCCTACTTCTTATGTTCCATAAATGAGTGAAACCATATGATAATTGTCTTTCTGTGCTTGACTTATTTCACTTAGCGTTATCTCCTCTAGTCCCGTCCATGTTGCTGCAAATGTTGGGTAATCGTTCTTTCTGATGGCTGAGTGCTATTCCATTGTATATATGGACCACATCTTCTTAATCCAGTCATCTGTTGAAGGGCATCTTGGCTCCTTCCACGATTTAGCTATTATGGACAGTGCTGCTATGAACATTGGGTGGCATATGGCCCTTCTCTTCACTATGTCTGTATCTTTGGGGTAAATATCCAGTAGTGCAATGGCTGGATCATAAGGTAGCTCCATTTTGAACTTTTTAGGGGACCTCCACACTGTTTAACAGAGTGGCTGTACCAACTTGCATTCCCACCAACAATGTAGGGATCCCCTTTCTCCACATCCTCTCAACAAATTTTATTTTTTATTTTTTTCATAATAATATTTTTATTATATTATGTTATTCACCATACAGTACATCCCTGGTTTTTGATGTAAAGTTCCATGATTCATTAGTTGCGTATAACACCCAGTGCTCCATGCAATACGTGCCCTCCTTAATACCCATCACCGGCCTAGCCCATCCACCCACCTCCCTCCTCTCTAAAACCTTTAGTTTGATTCCTAGAGTTCATAGTCTCTCATGGTTCATTTCCCCTTCTGTTAAGCTTTTGCTCTCCCCTGTCCACAGACACTACTCTTACAAAAGTGGCCAATTATTTACATTGCTATGTCCAGGGGTCAATTATTGGCCCCAATCTTACTTGACTTAGCACCTACTGACACGGTTAATCATGCCATTAAAGTATTATGTCATTTGAATTCTGAGATAGCCTTCTATGAGTTTTCTTCCTACTTTATTTACTGTTCCTTTGAGTTTCCTCCACAAGTTCCTCTTATCTCCAAGACGTATTTTGGATGCTTGAAGGCCCAGTCCTTAGGCCTCCTCTCTTTAATCACTCCTTTCCATTCCTAGAGCACCTAGAACACTGCTTTGCAGATATTGTAGATTCACAATAATTATTTGTTGATTATGTTTTAATCCATTCGGTTTTGCATAAGGTAATAATATAATAAGGTTGATTTCTCTAAATTTCATATACAAAAAACCCCTGTCTCATGAGTTTCTAATCATCATGCGTACACAAATACATCTCATTTGTGGGCATATAAGCATGCACATACACAAGCTTATAAATAATAGTGTCATGAATATAATTTCTTTTTTCAATGAATTTCCTTGGAATAGATCTCCGGTAATGACTCCCACTTACCATTTCCATTGAAATTACAATTTGTAGCTTGTTAATGGGAAAGCATTATGTAAAGATTTCAAGCCACTGTGTTCAGAAATGCCACTGATTGTCTCTATTACTGGAATAACAAGCCCCCCCCCCAAATATAATAGCATGCAATATGAACATTGCCCTTGGCAGCGCCATTAAGCTGAGCAGTGAACTACTTCAAATAGCTGTGAGTGTTAAACATTAGTTCAGCCTTAAGTAGGTTGATTTTAATAGCCAAATGTGCACTGCAGTCTATCTGAACATTCAAAGCACCTTTCAAACTTGATTTTACAGAAATGTTAATAACCAGAACAAACTATTGAAGACAGAAAAGAAGAATAATTATTTCAACAGATGAAAGGAAACAGTAAATAAAGCCTCATGTTTTAAAAGGGTAGCAGTAACTTACTATCCTAAGCTCAAAGCACCATGGAGATATTTAAACTGTTATTTATATAAGAATTATTTTAATTTGTAAGTACAATTCTCAGGGAAAAATTAATAGCTTTTCTCAGCTTGAGTTATTTATTGAAATACCATAGGAATATTTATTTTCCAAGTAGAACTTAACGAGTTTATAAATGTCTAATTTAGATATTTTCTACAATGATGAAAAATAAGAATGAATCACAAAAAGATAAATGGCCATGATCAGAAAGGGAATAGAAAGTTACAAAAGCTGGTGTTAAAAGGCTCTTAACCTTTTGGTGGTGGTGTGATGGTAAAAGTGCTGACAGTGAGGTATAAGTCTAATGAGTTTCATTGCCTCTTCTCAGTGACACCACTAGGTTACTCTGAGAATGTGTTGAAATAATAAACAAATAGACAAAGAACATAAATATTGTAAAAATACCATGGTCTTGGAATTGTTCTTATTATTGCTATGTTGATATTTACAAGTAGAGAGTTCAAGCTGTAAATTTCAATCATAAAAGTGTCAAAACAGTGAACTCATGATATTGAAAAATACTTTGAAAGAAAATGAAAAATTATTTGTTAATAAAATATATTGATCTAAAATCAGATTTGTGGTAAACCAAGCCTAAAGCATATTCATTATATACAAAAGAAAATAATTCTCAGCACTTCATTCTATCAGAGTTTTTCCTTCAGGAACAGTGCAATTTGTTTCACTAAAACGAATACCTAAATTTTACTCTGAAAATTTCATAAAGAAATGCAAGCAATGGAAACTAAGTTAACGACCTACATGTTCTTATATCCCAGGTATTCATATTTTTAGACAAGATTCTTGAGCATTATGATAAACTCTTTAAGGCCCTACTGAGTTAGAATAAAAACTGGAACCCTGGGGCGCCTGGGTGGCTCAGCCTGTTAAGCTTCTGCCCAGAGTCCTGGGATTGAGCCCTGCATCAGTCTCCCTGCTCAATGGGGCCTCTGCTTCTTCCTCTCCTTCTGCTGCTCTCCTGGCTTGTGCTCTCTCTCTCTCTGTCAAATAAAATCTTAAACAAAACAAAACAAAACAAAACAAACAACTAGAACCCTTTTCAGAACATTAAATTGGTTCATGAGGCTTAAAAAAATAAAAATGAGCTGATCACCCCTATAAATTGGTCCTTCGGATTAGAAAGAATCATTACCATAGTTAGAAATATTTTAAGATTGAATTTGTGAAGGAAATTTTAGTTTTCTAATATTTTAAGATCTTGGACAGTAGGAGATAGCCTTGTGTAGTTCTTGTATTTCCTCAGAAGCACAGTGTGTGTAAGCAATCAAATGCTCAATACGTGTGGGCTTTTAAGATGATTTCCTTAAGACAACAATACTAGAAATACGACTGTTTCATATAGCAGGGAAGACAATCTGTCCTTAGGAATTCTATAGATGTCTTTTACTGATGGTGAGGTGACTCCCTTAATGTAATTCAGCCCAGGATTTTATCTCACAACGTGTGTTTAGTGAAGCCATATCAGAACACTAGTTCTATGCAATAGGAGTAGAAATATAACCTGATATATTTCTGGCAATTAAAACAGGAACTGGAACTCTGGCAATGTCTTTCTTCCTGTGTATCTCCTACCCTTTCCAAATATAATATTCTATTACCACTATTCCCAGATGAAGAGAAAAACAAAGCACCCATGCCTTATTTTTATAATAATTTCACAATTTCACTTTAGATTTACAGTCTGCTTGTATAGCATGAAAACTTCTATAAGGTTGGAATTAGAATTGACAAAATAAAAGCTAGGTTTATATACCCAGAAATGGTAACTGAGGCTGATTTCTAGTCAGTCTTATTAGTAGGACAACTAAATAAGATGAATAGTTGTTCTACTAATTCAATCATCAAGCATTCTTGGTTGTTTAGGTGAGCACAATATCATACTAAGCACTATGGTATTTGTAATTATGATACAAGTGCCAAGTATTATCTTAAGCTGTTTACATTCATTATCTCATTTATTCCCCATAACAACAGCATAAGATTGGTACTATTGTTTCCTCATTTTCTAGCTGAAGAAATGGACTTTGAGAGATTAAAAACACATGCCCAAACTATACAACAAAGCTCAGAAGTAAATTCAGTTCTGTTTGATTCTAGAATCTGAGCTCTTAACAATTGTCTCTTTAACTACACAGCATAATGCTTGTCTTGTTGTACATTGCACTAATATAGCAACATTTTACAAACCCATAAAGTCATATTCTGAAAAACAACAGACAGTCTGACAATAAGGTTTTTGAATTTCCTTACAACAAAGATTCTCAGTCTTGACGGCTAATAGGGATATACCTAAACTACATGTTTAAGTAGGTGAATGGGATCCAGGAAGCCAAGATACAGAAAACATCAGGTTTAACTGTATCTAGCAGCATACACATTAAAAAAAAAAAGTGAAATGCAGTCTTCCAGAAAAGAAGCAATGTCATGAAAAAACTTGGCTTACAAGTTTTGTAAATGCTGCATTTTCAATATTATGGTGTCAGTCTTCATTCATTCTATGACAAGGATGTCAATCCAACAGCAGTCTGGTTTTAGAAGACTTTAAACAAAGATTAAAGCAATGATACTGCTGAGTTAACGTTATCTTCCCACTTAAACACTTTCATGCTATAGCATCAATATTAACTTCAAACTATTCTTTCAAAGCAAACATAATGGTACTAACTTTGGTATCTCCCTTGTCAACAAAAACCATAATTTCTAGAGCTACTTCAGATATTTGTGAAACAGTTGCTTCAATTTATATTTTTAAGGAATTGTAATATCGAAAGCCTTTTCAGTGTTTGTTTTTTGTATATTCTGTTTAGCAATAAAAGGTAATGCACTTAAACATGAAATATTATTTTCATTCTCACTTTAGATCAGTCACAAATGAAAGGCATCCAAAAATCAATTTAATAAGCAAATCAATTCAGCAAACAAAATCAGGGTAATTACAACATTAGCAGCCTCAGCATCAAGTTGACTTGTAAACAAAAATGAACTCAAGTCCTAGATAATATGTCACTACAAGCCTCAGTTTTAAGCAAGCCACATAACATTTCTGTAATGCTCATATAAAAAGACCATGATAATTTTTGTTTTGTTTTTCAAAAGTGTTACCATGTAAATGTCACTATAAACACAAAAATAAAATAGTTAATATGTGGGATGTAAGCATGCTCCAATGCTATATATTAATAGTTCAATGTTATATATTAAGATTTCAATGCTTGAGGGCAATAGGCTTTTCAAAGGAATTTGCACTTAACACTGTACAAAGTTCTCTATATTTAACTAGCATTTGGTGAGTACAATCGGGGGATGACTCTGTATCAGGCACTAACACTTCAACAGAAAATAAGACATAGTCTTCAAGGAATATTTTGTATTTTAGTTGCTCTTATTTTTAGGGCCCCAGAACATCCCAGAACTAAAAAAGATTTTAAAAACTGAATCAATTATTTGGATATAACTAAATTAGGCATCAAAATGTGTTATTTTCCTCTGAAAGGTAAGGTGTTTGGCCACATTTGATAGTAAGACCTTATCACCTGACCTAGTGATAGAAACTGTCAGGTGAGATACACTCTCTCACCATCTCTGAGTAAAGGAATTAATGGATTTATAAATGTAGCACTTTATTTACCATTTGAGGGTGAGAGCTGGACAGGGAGAAAAGGTAGAACTTTGTTTTATGTTTGCAATTGACTGGGAAAAATAGGTTAATCTGATTGGGGAAAGCCAGAGGCAATTCAAGTGAATTACTTACAAGTACCTCAAGTCAAAAGCTGCCAAAAGTTCATGTTTCTTCAAAAGTTGTTCTGAAGCTAAGGGACTAGCATTTGAGAATTCTTGGACACCTTGAACTTAAGATTCTTCTTTTAAGGTTCCACAGTTTCCTTAGAGCCAGGAATGATGCACCATAATTTTGCTGTGAAAATGTAGTGACCCATACAAATATATGGGCATATTAGTGCTTGACTGAAAACATTAAGTGAGTTCCTAATATATAGTCACCAATGAGTATATGTTTGTATGTGCTTGTTGTATGTACATATGCTTTAAAATTCCAGGTGATTTCACTGAGCATTCCCCATATAAATTGAAAGTGGACTAAAGGGTCATTTTAACTACAGTTTTCTACTACTAGAATATCTGAGGAATCTCACAGAGCTTCTGGTATCATTTTGGGTGTCAAAATCAATAATAGCATCTTATCAAAAAATAATAAATTTGTCCTTTAAAATGAAATGACTCTCTCAATCTACTCTGATACAGCCAAGAATATGAGAATGTCTGTGTCCTCAATTCCTATATGATTATGACTATATTCCTACATGATTATAGATGTATGCTCATATAATTAAACAAAATAAAGTAATGTAACATTCCAAGTTTTCTCAAATGAGTTAATAATATACGTATCCTCAAATTTTTCTAAAAATTACTTGGAAAATATTACAAATAATCTATTTTAAAGATTTTTATTTATTTGAGAGAGAGAACATAAGCAGGGGAGCGAAACAGATGGAGAGTTAGAGAGAGATTGAGAAAGAGACAAACAGAAGCAGACTCCTCACTGAGCAGGAAGCCCAGATACAGGGCTCTATCCCAGGACCTGGAGATCATGACCTGAGCCGAAGGCAGAAGCTTAACCAACTGAGCCACCCAGGCACCCCTACACATACTCTTAACATGTATTGATTTATTATTTGATTCCATTCTACCATAAGTCTATGAACCCTCTGCAAGATCAATTATTTTGAAATAATTGCAAGCAAATTCTAGATTCTACTGAAATTTGCTTCCACACAGGAAGAGACAATTAGAAAAACATGGACTGTAAGCACAACTGATAGTTTTCAGTGTTTTACCTAGAATGAATTTGAAAATTTTGTGTCCTTAAATAGGAAAGGTAAATATAATAATTTTTGGAAGCTGACATTACTAATCATGAAATTCTGCCTAACACAATACCTTTCTTTTTGCTGTTTATGTTGTTAATTTATTGGTGTTACAAAAAATCCATAAATTGCTTTAGAAATATCAAACGTGATGAGAGAATTCATGCTTCAGTTTGACTAAAGTTGTGAATGATCTGTCGTGTAGAAATACTATTCCATATACTACCCTACAGGGAAAATATTTGTTACATATTATAGTAATAACAGAGCCAATTCTTAATTATTCATAAAAAGAGAAGGGAAATCCAATACAGGGAATAATCCAAAGTAACTCATTCTTTTGATTGTGAAATATATTATATGATTTTTAAAAAATTTTTCCTGAGCAAACATGGGCTTAGTTTTTCCCCCTTATAATCCATCCTGCAAATGACCAATAGATTTACCACTCAAAAACAGTGTTTTGATCACATTACTCTAAGACCTGTTATATAAAATATTAACCCTTTACCCTGAAAATCCTGACACTCAACAACTGGATCCCACTGAGTTTTCCTGCCAGTTCATCTATAAGTCTCTAATGGATGAACCCTTTTTCATTGGAAAAAAAGGCAAGCTCACTGCCTTAAAGATATCTTATAGACCAGAAGTGTGTTGTAGGGCAATCACACACCTGAGATCAAATTTTGATGTAATGTAACACTTATTACCTGTGCCAAAGTGGCCAAATTGACTAATCTTTCTGTTCACCAATATTACTAACTAGTTATTTGAACAGAACCCACCTATTATATGTTTTGTGTGTATTTGTTGATGACTAATTCATTCAATGTAGACACATTCACTAACTAACTTGCTTACACCACTCCCTGCTCCCTCCAGCTGGGCCTGACTCAGTCCCAGCACTAAAGGTACTCTCCACCAGAATACTGTTGCAAAACTTGCCAACAATGTATCTCCCAACTGCATGCTTTGCTGGGCCTTGGTCCCAGCAGCAGCAGGTGGTTACCTCCCAGCAAGAACCCATGCACCTTGTTAAAACTACACACCTTGCCAGCATGAGCTTTGTGGAGTAGGTCTCTGAAGTGGAGGTGTATACCCTGTGGAAGAGGACCTGCATGCACAATTTATGGGCACCACACCCCTGCCCACACCTATGTTATGGAGGAACCATAGCTAGCTCTGGTCTTGACAGCTATGTCGCCTGTGGAAAAGGACCACCACCATCTTGTTAAAAATGCATACCCTGCTTACTTCTTTCAAGACCAAGAGACATAGGTGACTTTCCTAACAGAGAAACAGACACAGAGAGTTAGGTAAAATGAAGAGACAGAGGAATATGTCATAAATGAAAGAACAGGACAAAATCATAGCAAGAGACCTAAGCAAAATGGAGATAAGTAATGTGCCCGATAGAGAATTTAAAGTAATGATCATACAGATATTCACTTGATGTATGAAAAGAGTAGAAGACATCAGTGAGACTCTTAACACAGATATAAAAAAAGAATCAATCAGAGAAGAATATAATAACTGAAATTAAAAATACGCTAGATGGAATAAATAGCAGGCTAGAATATACAGGAGAATGAATTGGTGACCTGAAGAAACAGACTAATGAAAAGTAATCAAGCTGAGCAGGTGAGAGAAAAAAAATATTCAAAAGGAGAATACACATAGGGAACTTAGTGAAACCATCAAGAATAATAACATACACATTATGGGGTTCCCAGAAGAAGGAGAAGAGAGAAAAGGGGGGACAGAAAATTGATTTGAAGTAATAATAGCATAAAACTTCCTAAACTTGGGTGAGGAAACAGAAATTCAGATTGAGGAAGCACAGAGATCCCCCAACAAAATCAATCCAAGGAGGTACACAACAAAACACATAGCAATTAAAATGGCAAAAAGCAGTGATAAAGAATTCTTAAAACAGCAAGACAAAAGAAGATGTTGCATACAAAGGAAACCCCATGAAGCTATGAGTGGGTTTTTCAACAGAAACATTAGAGGCCAGAAGGGAATGGCACGATATATTAAAAGAGCTGAAAAGAAAAAAAAAAAATTTGCAGCCAAGAATACTCTATCCAGCAAGGCTATCTTTAGGAATAGAAAGACATATAAAGAGTTTCCCAGACAAAGGTTAAAGGAGTTCATGAATACTAAACCAGCCTACAAGAAATGTTAAAGGGGAATCTGTGAATGGAAAGGAAAGAATATAAATAAGAGTAAGAAAAGTATAATGACAAAGCAGTAAAATAAATGCATATTTAAAAATCAGTCAAGAGAGTCACAAAATAAAAGGAAGTAAGTATAATACTACATAACCTAAAACGGGAGGAGGAGAGGAGTAAAGAATGGGTTCAAACTTAAGCAACCATCAACTTAAGATAGACTACCATATGCAGAAGATGTTGTTCACAAACCTAATGGTATCCCAAGTCAAAAACCAATAATATATGTGCAAAGAATAGAGAGAAAGAAATCAAAGTATATCACTAAAGAAAGTCAACTTACAGCGAGAGAAGAAAGTAAGGGAAGAATGGAACAGAGAAGTTTAACAAAAACAAACACAAAACAAATAAGAAAATGGCAATGAATACATACTTATTAACAATTACTTTGAATGTAAATGGACTAAATGCTCACATCAAAAGACATAGGGTGATGGAATGAATTAAAACAACAACAACAAGATCCATCTATATGCTGCCTACAAGGGACTCACTTCAGACTTAAAGACACATGCAGATTGAAAGTGAGGAGATGAAGAAACATTTATAATGCAAATGGATGTGAAAAGAAAGCCAGGGTAGCAATACTTACATCAGACAAAATTTACTTTAAAACAAACACTATAACAACAGATAAAGAAGAACACTATATGATCATTAACAGGACAATCCAACAAGAAGACATGCATTCTAGTTATGCACTCAACATGGAAGAACCCAAATACATAGAACACTTAATAATAAATATAACTAATACACAGTACCACAATAATGGTAGGGGACTTTAACACTCCTTTTACATCAATGGGCAGATAATCCAAACAGAAAATCAACAAAGAGTGTACTTGTTGTGATGAACATTGAATGATGTACAGAATTGTTGAATCCCTACATTGTACACCTGAAACTGATATAAAACTGCATGATAATTATATTGGAATTTAAATGAAAAAAAGAAAAGAAAATCAAGAAAACAGTTGCTTTCATGACAACTGGACCAGATTGATTTAATAGATCTATTCAGAACATTCCATCCTAAACACCACAATATATATTCGTTTCAAGTGCACATGGATCATTCTCCAGAATAGAGGACATACTAGGTCACAAACAATGAATGGGTTGATCAAGAAATAAAAAAAATTTTTAAAAATACGTGAAGACAAATGAAAATCAAAATGTAAGGATCCAAAATCTTTGGGATGCAGCAAAAGCATTTCTAACAGAAAAGTTTATAGCAGCTTGGAGTTAAGATGGTGGAGTAGTAGGGGGATCCAATGCTTGCCTTGTATCTCGATCACAGCTAGACAAATATAAAATCATTCTGAACACCCAAGAAATCAATCTGAAGACTAAAAGAACAAACTGCACATCTAGAGGGAGAAAAATAGCCACATTGTGGAAGGTAGAAGCTATGGAGAGTTGATTAGGGGGAGAAAAGAACTGTGGGTGCTGCGGTGGAGGGAGCACTGATCATGGAGAGAGGAAAGAGGGAGAGAGAGATAGAGAAAGCAGCACACAGGGGACTTGCACAAAAGAATCTCTTCCCCCAAACCACTGACTGGGAAAAGGAGAAGGGCTGATTATTGCAAGTTTTTACAAGAGAGGATCGCAAAGTCTGAAGTTATAAGGTCTGTGCCAATAATGCATTGTGCCGGGTGGGTTTAGCAGTGCTCCTGTGGGGAAGGAGGGCAGAAGCTTGGGAGCAGACAGCATGGTCTAAGGATAACCAGGATCACACTGGAAGAAACAATTCCCTTTCTTGGAGTACATTTGGGAGAGATGGCACTGCCTCTAAGAGGACAAAAGAGAAGGTGGGTACCATTGAGCAGCCCCATTAATTAGCATAGCAGCAGAAGCAACTGCTGAAGGCAGGTAATTTGGAAGCCAGATTTTGGCTGCTCTTTACTATAAACTCCCAGGTCCTGCATAATCATGCAACTACTTTTCTGGGACAAAGAGGCAACAGCCACAGTAGGGGAAGACCCTCCACCAGAGGACTAGCACAGGTCTGTGCTGCACTGCATCCCTAAAATTTGGAGTTTTTGAAACCCAGCTGCATGCCTGAAATAAAACACAGGACTACTGAGCCACTAGGCAGGCACATGGCTTGGACACAGACAGGGTGAAAACAGGGTTCTGCAGGAAGCCTGGGACACAAGTGGAGAGATTGTTTGCTCCTCTGTGATGGCTTTCTTAATAGTGCCAGGTGCGAACTCTACTTTTTAGGGACGAGAGAATGGGATGATGCCATTTTTCTCCCCTGCAAATCAGCAGGAATAGACTTCAATGAGAAACACAGCACACCCCAGTGGAGGCTGGAGCCGCTTACACCAACCCCTACCCCACTGTGCCCTATAAGTATATCTTTACTAGGGGAAGTTGGCCTTAGAACCAGCACAGCAGGCACCTCCCCCAGAAGAAAAGCACACGCTAAGTCTACTAATCATAGAATACTGCAAAGCTTCATCTCTATTGTAAATAGGATCAGGCTCATTTTAATAAGTATACCTAAGGACACCTAGGTAAACACCACACACGGGACAAGATCAAACATTCCCATGGCAGGCAAGTAGAAACTCTGCAGAAGACAGACCAGAGGGAAAGAAGAGCCAAAATACAACAACAGAGTACAGACTCTGAAACACTTTCTGAAGCAACAGGCCCTGGACATTATATGACCTCTTCTTAATATAGGTATTACTCTCAGGAGCAGAAAATTTAACGTGCCGTCCTAACACCCACAGATACAAAAACAGTGACCTAGACAAAATGCCAAGATAGAGGATTTCCCCCCAAAAGAAAGAACATGATGAGGTGAGGGCCATGGATCTAATCAACCAGATGTAAATAATATACCTGAACAAAAATTTCAAATAACAATCATAAGGATACTAGCTGGACTTTAGAAAAACACTAAAGACACAAGACATAAAAGCGGTCTTTTACTGCAGAGATAAAAGACTAAAAACTAGTCAGGCTGAAATAAAAAAAGCTATAACCAGGATGCAAGACTAACTATATGTAATGCCAATGAAGATGGATGAAGCAGACAAATGAATCAGTGAAATAGAAGATAAAATTATGGAAAATAATAAAGCTGTAAAGGAGAGGGAAAGTATTGGATCATAAATGTTGACATAGGGAACTGAGTGATTACAAAAAGCATAATAACATTCCTATCATAGGAGTCCCAGAAAAATAAGAGAGAGAAAAAAGGGGCAGAAGGTTTATTTGAGCAAATTATAGCTGAAAATGTCCTTAATCTGGGGAAGGAAATAGACGTCCAAATCCAGGAGACACAGAAAATTGTCACCAAAATCAACAAAAGCAGGCCACCACCAAGACATATTGTAGTAAAATTTGCAAACTACAGAGATAAGGAAAAAATCCTAAAAGCAGCAAGGGAAAAATCCCTAAATTACAAGGGAAGACAAAGTTAGTAGCAGATTTCTTCACAGAAAAATGGCAGGCCAGAATAGAGTGGTATGGTATATTCAAAATGCTGAATGGGAAAAATTTGCAGCCAAGAATTCTTTATCCAGCAAGGCTGTTATCCAGAATAAAAGGAGAAATAGAGATTCCCAGACAAAAAATGAAGGAGTTCATAACCATTTAACCAGCCCTACAAGAAATATTAAAGGGGATGTTTTGAGTGGGAAAGAAAGACCAAAAGCAACAAAGGCAAGAAAGGAGCAAAGAAAATCTCCAGAATTACTAACTTTACAGGTAATACAATGGCACTAAATTCTAATCTATTAATAATTACCCTGAATGTAAATGGACTAAATGCTCCAATTAATTACATAGTGTATCAGAATGGATTAAAAAATAAGACCCATCTATATTCTACTTACAAAAGACTCATTTTAGACCTAAAGATACCTCCAGAATGAAAGTGAGGGAATGGAGAAACATTTATCATGCTAAAGGATGTCAAAAAAAAAAAAAAAAACAGAATAGCCAAATGTACATCAGACAAACTAGATTTTAAACCGAGGACTGTAACAAGAGATGAAGAAGGGTACTATATCATAATAAAAGGGTTTATCCAAAAAGAATACCTAACAAATGTAAATAGTTATGCCACAACTTGGGAGCACCCAAATATATAAATCGATTAATAAAAAAAAATAAACTCACCGATAATAATACAATAATAGTAGGGGACTTTAACACTCCACTCACAGCAATGAACAGATCATCTATGACAAATAATCAACAAGGAAACAATGGCTTTGAATGACACACTGGACCAGAAGGATTTAGCAGATATAACCAGAACATTTCATCCTAAAGCAGCAGAATATACATTCTTTCTGAGTGCACATGGAACATTTTCCAGAATAGATCACATACTGGGTCACAAATCAGCCCTCAATAAATACAAAAAGATTGAGATCATACCATGTATATTTTCAGACCACAATGCTATGAAACTTAAAGCACACAAGTAAAAAATTGGAAAGACCACAAATACAAGGAGGTTAAAGAACGTCCTACTAAAGAATGAATGGGTTAAACAGGAAATTAAAGAATAAGTTTTTAAAAAATATGTGGAAGCAAATGAAAATGAAAACACAACAGTCCAGTACCTTTCAGATGCATCAAAGGTGGTCATAAGAGGGAAGTATATAGCAATACAGGCCTACCTCAAGAAGCAGAGAAAATCTCAAATACACAACATAACCATTCACTTAAAAGGGCTACAAAAGTAACATGAAATAAAGCCTAAGGCCAGCAGAAGAAGGGAAATAATAAAGATTAGAGCAGAAATAAATGATATAGAAACAAATAAATAAAACCCACAGTAGAACAGATCAATGAAACATAGAGCTGATTCTTTGAAAGAATTAATAAAATTGATAACCCTATAGCCAGACTTATCAAAAAGGAAAGAGAAAGGACCAAAATAAATAAAATTACAAATAAGAGAGGAGAGATCACAACCAACATCACAGAAATACAAAAATCATAAGAGAATATTACAAAAAATAATATGCCAACAAATTGGGCCACCTTGAAGAAGTGGATAAATTCCTAGAAACATACAAAATACCAAAACTGAAACAGGAAGAAATAGAAAATATGTACAGACCCATAACCAGCAAAAAATTGAATTGGTAATCAAAAATCTTACAAAAAACAGAAGTCCAGCGCCAGATGGCTTCCCAGTGGAATTCTACCAGAATTTTAAAGAAGAGTTAATATGTATTCTCCTCAAACTGTTCCAAAAAATAGAAATGGAAGCAAAACTTCCAAACTCATTCTAAGAGGACAGCATTACCTTGATTCAAAAACCAGACAAAGAGCTCACAAAAAGGAGAATTACAGGTCAATATCCATGATGAACATGGATGCAAAAATTCTCAACAAGAGACTAGCAAATTGAATTCAATAGTATATTAAAAGAATCATTCACCACGATCAAGTGGGTTTTATTCCTGGGCTGCAAGTGTGGTTCAATATTCATAAATCAATCAATGTGATAAACAACATTAATAAGAGAAAGGATAAGAATCATGTGATTCTCTCAATAGATGCAGAAAAAGCATTTGACAAAATACAGCATCCCTTCTTGACAAAAACCTTCAACAAAGTAAGGAAAGATGGAACAAACCTCAACATCATAAAGTCCATATACAAAAGACCCACCACTGATATAATCAACAGGCAAAAATGGAGAGCTTTTTCTCTAAGGTCAAGAACAAGACAGGGATGTCCACTCTCACTATTGTTATTTAACATAGTACTGGAAGTCCTAGCCTCAGCAATCAGACAACAAAAAGAAATGAAAGGCATCCAATGAACCATGAGAGACTATGGACTCTGGGAAACAAACCGAGGGCTTCAGAGGGCAGGGGGGTGGGGGAATGGGATAGGCTGGTGATGGGTAGTAAGGAGGGCACGTATTGCATGGTGCACTGGGTGTTATACGCAACTAATGAATCATGGAACCTTACATCAAAAACTAGGGATGTACTGTATGGTCACTAACATTATATAATAAAAAAATATTATTAAAAAAATGAAAGGCATCCAAATCAGCAAGGAAGAAGTCAAACACTCACTATATGCAGACTACATCATACTATATGTAGAAAGCCCAAAAGACTGCACCAAAAAATTACGGGACATGATATATGAATTCAGCAGTCACAGGATATCAGATCAATGTACAGAAATCGGTTGCATTTCTATACACCAATAATGAAACAGCAGAAAGAGAACTCAAGGAATCAATCCCATTTACAATTGCACCAAAAAAATACGAGATACCTAGGCATAAACCTAACCAAACAGGCAAAATATCTGTACTCTGAAAACTCAAGAACAGAAAGAACACAAAGAAATGGAAATATATTCCAAGCTCATGAACTGGAAGAACAAATATTGTTAAAATATCCATTTACCCAAAGCAATCTACACATTTAATGCAATCCCTATCAAAATACCAACAGCATTTTTCACAGAGCTACAACAAACAATCCTAAAATTTGTATGGAACCACAAAAGAACCTGAATAGCCAAAGAAATCTCAAAAAGGAAAAGCATAGCTGGAGGCATCACAATTCCTGACTTCAAGTCATATTACAAAGCTGTAGTAATCAAATGAGTACAGTACTGACACAAAAATAGACTCATATGTCTGTAGAACAGAATAAAGAGCCCATAAATAAACCCATAATTTTATGGTAAATTAATATTCAACAAAAGAACGAGAATATGCAATGTGAGAAGGTCTTTTCAACAAATGGTGTGGGGAATACAGATCAGCCACATGCAAAAGAATGAAACTGAACCACTTTTTTTACACCAAACACAAAAATAAACTCAAAATGGATTAAAGATATGTGATACTTGAAACCTTAAAAATCCTAGAAGAGAGCACAGGGAGTAATTTCTCTGACATCAACCCTTGCAACATCTTTCTAAATATGTCTCCTAGACATGGGAAACAAAATAAAAATAAACTATTTGGGCTGCATGAAAATAAGTAAAGGAAACAATCGACCAAATGAAAATAAGATTTACTAAATGGGAGAAAATATTTGCAAATGACATATCTGATAAAGAGTTAGTATGCAGAATATATAAAGAATTTACATAACCCAACACCAAAAAATAAATAATTCAACTAAAAATAGCAGAAGACATAAACACACATTTTTCCAAGAAGACATACAGATGGTCAACAGACACAAGAAAGGATGCTCAACATCACTCATCATCAAGGAAATACAAATCAAAACCACAATAAGAGATCACCTGTCAGAATGGCTAAAATCAACAACACAAGAAGCAACGGGTGTTGGCAAGGATGTGGAGGAGGGAAACCCTCTTGCCCTGTTAGTGGGAGTGCAAGCTGGTGCAGCCACTCTGGAAAACAGTATGGAGTTTTCTCAAAAAGTTAAAAATAGAACTATTCTATGATCCAGCAATTGCACTACTTGGTATTTACCCAAAAAACACAAAAACACTATTTCAAAGTGATACATGCACCCCTATGTTTATTGCAGCATTATTTATAATGGCCAAATTATGGAAACAACCTAAGTATCCATTGGCAGATAAATGGATAAACAATATGTAGTGTGTGTGTGTTTGTATATAGATGAAGATATAAAGATGAATAGGTAGATAGATTAGATAGATGATAGATGATGATAGATAGATGATAGATAGATGATAGATAGATAGATAGATAGATATTACTCAGCCATAAAAAAATAACAAAATCCATTTTCGTTGACATGGGTGGATCTAAAGAGTATAATGCTAAGTAAAGTTAGCCAATCAGAGAAAGACAAACACCATATGATCTCACTCACATGTGGAATTGAAGAAAGAAAACAAATGAAAAAAGGAAAGAAAAAAAAAAGGAGACAAACCAAAAAATAGGCTCTTAAATATAGAGAACAAAGAGATGGTTACCTGAGGGGAGGCGGGTGGGGCCATGGGTGAATTAGGTGAAAGAGATTAAAAGTAAACTTATCTTTATGAGCAGTCAGTAATATACAGAATTTTGGAATCACTATATTGTACACCTGAAATGAATATAACACTATATGATAAATACATTGGAATTAAAATACATATGGCTTAGACTAACCTCAGTGTTCTCCGATTTAAATTTGCCAAAGAGAATTCACAGAGTGGCAAATAACAGAAAAGGTCAAATTCAGATTTAGCATCAGTGTGCTACCCTATATTTCAATTAATAGTACTTGAAGGGAAAACTCTCTAAAAGATTGCACTCTATTTATACAAATAGATTCTCAGAATATGCACTCACCCACATTTCTGCCAGGTGCCCTCCTTCTTTGAGGCTTTCTAGGGAAAATGCAAATGTCATTTGAATACTTAAGGGACATTCCTTTCTTTGTGGTATTTTGCTTAAACTAAGGAGGAGAGAGAGAAATACATATCTAAACAATGCCAGAAGTAAAATACAAATTAGCATCATTATAAGAAATAAGTATTGCTTGTGAGGTTCTTGCCAATGAATTAACTCCTGTTCACATCTTATGTAGCCCAAAATTACATAAAGCACAGGAGTTCAGAGGTATTAATTTTCCCACAATAGTGACATTCTATGGTCAATTAAATCCCTAATGTTAAATTAATTATTAAAGACAAAAGTCTACACTAATGATTCATTGGATATAGGTCAAGTCCATACAAGATTAAACTGTTTTGGGGGGGGATATGTGTGATATGTTTCAGGAAACTTTCTGCTACTTAGCAAAGAGAGTTTAAATGTACGACTAGAATACATTAAATCATATTGACCAGTTGTAATTAAGAGATTGATCTGCCCTTCAGCAATTAATTTATTTCAAGTGTGGGTATTAAGGGCAACCAAGACACTGGGAGGAAGACTATTGGGAAGAAGAACAAATCCCTGAACTCAAGGTATTTAGAATCTTGGTGGTAAAAACAAAGATACGGAGGTTTGCAATTAGTAAACACAACTCACAGAATATAATATAGAGTAAGTTCATGTGAATACCAGGAAAATCTTCAAGGAATTGAGCCTAGGATAGCTTATTAGCGTTTCAGTAGATAAAGGTGGAGTGTGAGGTTTTTCCAAATTTAGTCAATGGCATGAACAAAATAACAGTGTGTAAGTCATACAGGTAGAAATGTGTGGTGTGCAAGCAGCAAATAATTTTTAATCTAATTTGGTGCAAAAAGACAAGATAAGGCTGGAGATAAAATTTGAAGACAGGTAGTAAAGGCAGTGGTATATTGGAACTAGCTTCACACCAGTTTCTGAAGGTGACTATTAACATCTTTATCATGTCTTTATTCAGTGGCATCATGTCGTTAGCTTGAAACTGGCCATAGTAGGAGAATTTCCACCATTTTGTCAAATACCACAAATCAGGGCCATTTATTGATTGATTCATTGATAACCACTTTTCAGGATACTACTGTATTTAAGAATTTGAATGCTAGGGTCAGGAAAATTTTTATCTTAGAAGACCTGTGTGAGGTATTGAAGAATTTTAGCAGAGAAATGATATGAGAGTCATTTCCCTAGAGCTGTAAGTTAAAGCCACAGACATAGACAGGATTTCCAAGAGAGTGTTTAGAGAAAGAAGTGTTCTGAGGAAAGAATGGTTGGAAATATCTAAAATTAAAGGAGGAAAAGGAGCTTACCAATGAAATACATAAAAAGAATAGCCAGAAATGAAATAGGAAGATCAGAATAAAGCCAATTCATAAAAGAAAGAAATGTTTCAAGAATGAAAAGCCATTAACTTGTCAAAGACATTAACTTTCAAGCATCCTTAAGATTTAGAAAAGGCATTAGGGAAAAGAAAATAAGCAAAATGACATGCTAGGGGTCATATAGACTATTACTGTACATTTACTGTATAACACATAGTTATACAAGTATATTACAACATATGAAACAAAAGATCACTGTGGATCAAGTGTAAAAGGTGTTTTCCTAGAATGTGATTAAGGTCTATAATAATCTTTTTTTAAATATCAATTCATATACAAAAGAAACAGGAGAGAGTAAAAACTTCAAGATTCAGTGCCATCATGTTAAATACTATGCATTAAATATGGTGTTGCTGTGGTTTTACCCTGGAATAATTCTTACTATCACATGTTCTATTACTGACAAAGAGCCCTCACCAACCTTTTTAAAGACTTAAAATTGGTATCTAACATGTGTATAGTACAAAGCAGTTTCACATACATTATTTCATTTAACCTTCCTAACAACACAGTGAATTAAGTGTAACTCCCATTTTACCTATTATGTAACCAAGGCTGAGAAATACTAAGTGATTTGTCCAACATCAAAACATCTGACAAGGAAGAGTGTGGAACCATAAGCCCACCTTTCTTTCTTTCCTTCATTCCTTCCTTCCTTCTTTCCTTCCTTCCTCCCTCCCTCTCTCTCTCTTGCTTTCTTACTTTTTTTCTTGCTTTCTTTCTTGCTTTCTAGAGAAATGAGCAGTGGGGTGTGGAGGGGCAGAGAGAGAGGGAGGGAGAATCTTAAGCAGGGTCTGCACTAGGTGTGGAGCCTGAAGTGGGGCTTGATCTCATGACCCTGAGATCATGACCTGAGCCAAAATCAGGAGTTGGATGCTTAACCTAATGAGCTATTCAGGCACCTCCCAGGCCTTCTCATTCCAAGCCCAGAATAATTTTTCCTGCAATATGCTGTGTCACATCTTCCCTTTGTCTTAGTACTTATTTAACTGAAAGTCCATGGTCTTTAATGTAATTAAACCTAAAATTAATAACTTGGTACATTTTCTTAATATGTGAAGAGTGACTGAGACTGACTTGATAAGAACATCTCCCGTGATCTGGGGATAAAACCTACTCCTTTCTTTAATTATTTTATTTTATTTTTATTATGTTCGATTAGCCGACATATAATACATCATTAGTTTTTGATGTAGTGTTCAATGATTCATTAGTTGTGTATAACACCCAGTGCTCATCACCGCATGTGTCTTTCTTTAATTTTTTTAAATTCTATATTAATTTTATTTTTAATTTTTGTTACATTATCTTCAGGTGTACAATATAGTAATTAGATAACTCTGAGTTATGCAATGCTCACCACAAATGTAGCTACCATCTGTTATCATACAACACTAATATAATACCATTGACTATATTCCCCATGCTTTACTTTTTATCCCAGTGATCTATTTGCTCCATAACTGAAATTCTATATCCCCAGATTCCCTTCACCCAGTTTGCATATCCCCTCACAGCCCTATCCTCTGACAATCATCAGTCTATTGTTTGTATTTATGGGTCTGTTTCTGCTTTTTGTTTGTTTTGTGTTTTAGATTCCACATATAAATGAAATCAAATGGTATCTGTCTTTCTCTGACTTATTTCACATAGCATAATACTCTCTAGGTCCACCCATGTTATCTCAAGTGGCAAGATCTCATTCTTTTTATGGCTGGGTAATATTCCCTTGTATGTATACTCCATTTCTTCTTTATCCATTCATCTATTTATGGACACTTGGATTGCTTCCACATCTCAGCTATTGTAAATAATGATTCAATAAACATAGGGGTGCATACATCATTTCAAGGTGGTGTTTTCATTTTCTTTGGGTAAATACCCAAAAGCAGAATTACTGGATCATATGATATTTTTGATTTTCTGAGGAACTTCCATACTGTCTTCCACAGTGGTTGCATAAATTTACATTCCCACTAATAGTGCACAAGTGTTCTTCATCTACACATCCTTACACTTGTTATTTTTTCTCTTTTTGATTCTAGCCATTCTGAATGCTGTGAGGTAATATCTCATTGTGGTTTGATTTGCATTTCCCTGATGATTAGTGATGTTGAGCATCTTGTCCTGTGTCTGTTGGCCATCTATATGTCTTATTTGAAAAGATGTCTCTTTAGGTCCTTGGTCCATCTTTTAATTGGATTATTTCGGATTTTTGGTGTTGAGTTGTACAAATTCTTTATATATATTGAATATTAACCCCTTACTAGATATATCATTTGCAAATATCTTCTCCCATTCAGTAGGTTTCCTTTTTGTTTTGTTGATGGTTTCCTTCACTGTGAGAAATCTTTTTATTTTGGTGTAATTCCAATAGCTTATTTTTGCTTTTGTTTCCCTTTCTTGAGGAGACATATCCAGAAATGTGTCTCTAAGGCCAAAGTCAAAGAGATTACTGCTCATGTTTTCTCCAGGAGTTTTATGGTTTCAGGTCTCACATTTAGGTTTTTAATTGATTTTAAGTTTACTTTTGTGTATGGTGTAAGTGGTCCAGTTTCATTATTTTGCACATAGCTGTCCAGTTTTCTAGCACCATGTATTAAAGAAACTACCTTTTCTGTATTGTATATTCTTGCTTCCTTTGTCACAGATTAATTGACCATATAAGCGTGGGTTTTTTTCTAGGCTCTCTATTCTGTTTTATTGATCTATGTGTCTATTTTTGTGCCAGTAACATACTGTTTTGATCACTACAGACTTGTAGTATATCTTGAAATCTGAAACTGTGATACCTCCAGCTTTGTCTCTCTTTCTCAAGAACGCTTTGGCTATTTGGAGTATTTTTTGATTCTATACAAATTTTAGTATCATTTGTCTGTTAGATGATCATTGTTCTGTTAATAATGCTGCTGGTATTTTGACAAGGATTGCATTGATCTACAGATTGCTTTGGGTAGTATGAATATTTAACAATATTAATTTTTCCAAACCATGAGGATGGAGTATCTTTCCATTTGTTTGTGTTGTTTTCAATTTTGTTCATCTAAGTTTTGTCATTTTCAGAGTACAGGTCTTTCACTTCTTTGGTTAAGTTTATTCCTAGATATTTTATTACTTTTGGTGCAATTTATAAATGTAATTATAAGTGTTATTGTCTTCTTAATTTCTCTTTCTGATACTTTGGTATTAGTGTACACAAATGCAACCGATTTCTGTATATTAATTGTGTATCCTGAAATTTTACTGTTTATTATTTCTAATACTTTTTTGGTGGAGTATTTAGGGTTTTCTCTATGTACTAACACGTTATCTGCAAATAGTGACAGTTTAATGTCTTCCTAACCAATTTGGATGCCTTTTATTCCTTTTTCTTGTCTGATTGCTGTGACTAGGACTTCCAATACTATGTTGAATAAAAGTGATGAGAGTGGACAATGTTGTCTTTTACCTGATCTTAAAGTAAAAGTTCTCAGTTTTTCACCATTGAGGATGATGTTGGCTATGGGTTTTTCATACATGGACTTTATTATGTTCAGGCATGTACACTCTAAACCCACTTCATTGAGAGTTTTCATTGTGAGTGGATACTGAATATTGTCAAATGCTTTTTCTGCATCTCTTGAGCTGTTTGTATGATTTTTATCCTTCATTTTGATAATGTGGTGTGTCATGTTGATTGATTTGTGAATATTGAACCATCCTTGCATCCCTGGAATAAATCCCACTTGATCATGGTGAATGATCTTTTCAATGTATCATTGAATACAGTTTACTAATATTTTGTTGAAGATTTTTGCATGTGTGTTCATCAGGGATATTGGCCTGTAGTTTTCTTTTTTTTTTTTTTAAAGATTTTATTTATTTATTTGGCAGAGATAGAGACAGCCAGCGAGAGAGGGAACACAAGCAGGGGGAGTGGGAGAGGGAGAAGCAGGCTCATAGTGGAGGAGCCTGACGTGGGGCTCGATCCCATAATGCCGGGATCACGCTCTGAGCCGAAGGCAGATGCTCAACCGCTGTGCCACCCAGGCGCCCCAGTAGTTTTCTTTTCTTATGTTGTCTTTGTCTCATTTTTATATGAGGGTCATGCTAGCCTTGTAGAATGTATTCAGACGTTTTCTTTCCTCTTCTGTTTTTTGGAATAGTTTGAGGAGAATAGGTATTGAACTTTCTTTAAATGTCAGGTAGAATTCCTCGGTGAAGATATCTGGTCCTGGATTTTTATTTGTTGAGGCTTTTTGAATACCAATTCAATCTCATTACAAGTTATTTTTTATTCAGATTTTTTTACTTCCTCCTGACTCAGTTTTGGAAGATTTAATGTTTCTAGATATTTGTCCATTTCTTCTAGGTTGTCCAATTTGTTGGCATATAATTTTTTATAGTAGTCTCTTATAATCCTTCGTATTTCTGTGGTGTTGGTTGTTAATTCTCTTTCATTTATGATTTTGTTTTTGTGTCCTTTCTCTTTTTTTTTTAACTGAGTATGGCAAAGAGTTTATCAATTTTGTTGATTTTATCAAAGAGCCAATTCTCAGTTCCATTGATCTTTTCTTCCTTTTCCAAATTTTTATTTATATACTTGTTAGTTAACATATAGTGTAATATTGGTTTCAGGAGTATAATTTAGTGATTCATCACTTACTTACAACACCCAGTGCTCATCATAAAAAGTGCCCTTCATTGGGGCGCCTGGGTGGCACAGCGGTTAAGCGTCTGCCTTCGGCTCAGGGCGTGATCCCAGCATTCTGGGATTGAGCCCCACATCAGGCTCTTCCGCTATGAGCCTGCTTCTTCCTCTCCCACTCCCCCTGCTTGTGTTCCCTCTCTCGCTGGCTGTCTCTGTCTCTGTCAAATAAATAAATAAAATCTTTTAAAAAAAGTGCCCTTCATAAATACCTATTATCAGTTTACCCCACCCCCCACCCATCTCCTTCCATCAACCCTCACTTTATTCTCCATGGTTAAGAGTCTCTTATGGTTTGCTACCCTCTCTCTTTTTCCCCTTCCCATATGTTCCCCTGGTTTATTTCCTAAATTCCACATATGAGTGAAATCAGATGGTATTTGATTTTCTCTGACAGACTTATTTTGCTTAGCATAGTGTACTCCAGCTATATCAATGTTGTTGCAAATGGCAAATTTTCATTCTTTTTATGGCTGAGTAATATTCCATTATATACACATACACAAAAATATACATACATACATATCATATCTACTTTATCCATTCGCAAGTCAATGACACTTGAGGTGAGTCATAGTGTAGTTCTATTTTTAGCTTTTTTTAAATTTAAAAGTACTTTATTAATAATACATGCTAACCATCATCTAAGCTTTCAGCAAGTTATAATCTTTTTTTTTAATAATAATATTTTATTATATTATGTTAGTCACCATAAGTACATCCCTACTTTTTGATGTAAACTTCCATGATTCATTACTTGCGTATAACACCCACTGCACCATGCAATACGTGCCCTCCTTAATACCCATCACCAGCCCATCCTATTCCCCCACCCCCCTCCCCTCTGAAGCCTTCAGTTTGTTTCTCAGAGTCCATAGTCTCTCATGGTTCATTCCCCCTTCTGTTTACCCCCCTTCATTCTTCCCTTTCTTCTCCTACCAATCTTCCTATTTCTTATGTTCCATAAATGAGTGAAACCATATGATAATTATCTTTCTCTGTTTGACTTATTTCGCTTAGCATTATCTCCTTCAGTCCCATTCATGTTGCAGCAAATGTTGAGAAATCATTCTTTTTGATGGCTGAGTAATATTCCATTGTATATATGGACCACATCTTCTTAATCTAGTCATCTGTTGAAGGGCGTCTCGGGAAACCATATGATAATTATCTTTCTCTGTTTGACTTATTTCGCTTAGCATTATCTCCTTCAGTCCCATTCATGTTGCAGCAAATGTTGAGAAATCATTCTTTTTGATGGCTGAGTAATATTCCATTGTATATATGGACCACATCTTCTTAATCTAGTCATCTGTTGAAGGGCGTCTCGGCCCTTCCATGATTTAGCTATTGTGGACAATGCTGCTATGAACACTGGGGTGCATATGGCCCTTCTCTTCACCTGGTCTGGATCTTTGGGGTAAATACCCAGTAGCGCAATTGCTAGATGCGATTGCTGGGTCATAGGGTAGCTCTATTCTTAACTATTTGAGGACACTCCACACTGTTTTCCAAAGTGGCTGTACCAACTTGCATTCCCACCAACAATGTAAGAGGGATCCCCTTTCTCCACATCCTCACCAACAATTGTTGTCTCTTGCCTTGTCAATTTTTGCCATTCTAACTGGCATAAGGTGGTATCTCAGTGTGGTTTTGAGTTGATTTTCCCTGGTGGCTAATGATTTTGAACATTTTTTCATGTGTCTGTTAGCCATTTGTATGTCCTCTTTGGAAAAGTGCCTGCTCATGTCTTCTGCCCATTTCTTGACTTGATTATTTTTTTTTTTTTGAGTATTGAGTTTGAGAAGTTCTTTATAGATCTTGGATACCAGCCCTTTATCTGTAGTGTCATTTGCAAATATCTTCTCCCATTCTGTGGATTGACTCTTAGTTTTGTCAACTATTTCCTTTGCTGTGCAGAAGCTTTTTATCTTGGTGAAGTCCCAAAAGTTCATTTTCTCTTTTGTTTCCCTTGCCTTTGGAGTAGTGTCTTGAAAGAAGTTGCTGTAGCTGATGTCAAAGAGGTTACTGCCTATCTTCTCTTCTTGGGTTTTGATGGATTCCTGTCTCACATTGGTTTTTCAACCATTTAGAGTTTATCTTTGTATATAATGTAAGAGAACGGTTGACTTTCATTCTTATGTATAACTGTCCAATTTTCCCAGCACCATTTATTGAAGAGATGGTCTTTTTTCCATTGGATATTTTTTCCTGCTTTGTCGAAGATTTGTTGACCATAGAGTTGAGGGCCCATATCTGGGCTCTCTAATCTGTTCCATTGATCTGTGTGTCTGTTTTTGTGCCAGTACCATGCTGTATTGGCAATCGGATCTATACTCTAGAATCCACAGAACACTGATGAGAGACATTGGGAAAGATACGAAAAGATGGAAAAACCATTCCATGCTCATGGATCAGAAGAATAAATATTGTTAAAATGTCTATGCTGCTCAGAGCAATCTATACTTTCAAGCCATCCCAATCATAATACTAATGCCATTTTTCAAAGTTCTGGAACAAACAATCCTAAAATTCATATACAACCAGAAAAGACCCTGAATTGCCAAGGAAATGCTGAAAAACAAAACAAAAACAAAACAAAAAAAAACAAAAAACAAAGCTGGGGGCATCATGTTGCCTGATTTCAAGCTATCTTACAAAGCTATGATCTTTTTTTCTTTTTGCTGTTCAGATTGGGTGCTTTTCATTACCTTATTTTCCAGATCACTGATCCATTCTTCTGCATCTGCTAATCTACTGTTGATTCTTTCTAGTGTATTTTTCATTTCAGTTACTGTATTCTTCAACTCTGGTTCCTTTTTATATTTTCTATCTCTTTGGTGAAGTTCTCACTATATTGGTTCCCCCTTTCTCTTCAGCCTGGGGAGCATCTTTATGATCATTACTTTGAAGTCTTTATAGGTATATTGTTTACCTCCATTTCACTTAGTTCTTTTTCTGAAGTTTTGTCTTTTTTCTTGTGTTTGGAGCATACTCCTCTGTCTTCTCAGTTTCCTTGACTTTCTGTGTTTGTCTCTATGAATTAGTTGGAATAGTTACTTCTTCTAAACCTAAAGGAATGGTCTTGTGTATGGTAATCCCCTGTGTAGACTGTGTCTGTTTACCTCACCTGGCTGTCTGGAGCTGTGTCTGGTGTGGGCTGGGTGTTTCCAGTCATTCCATGCTGGGGTTGCTATGGTTGGATGTGGAGATTAAGTGTGCATGGGCCAGGGAGTTCGTGGGGTTTTCTTTGCAGAATCCTCTGGCAGAACAACTGAAGGTGAATTGGGTGCAAACTGGGGAGTGGGGTGTCCCAGGGCTGTCTGCACAGATGTCATCCTAATAAGTAGCTGAAGCTGAAGTGGATGTAAGCTAGGGGGTCTTGGAACTTCACACAGAGGGCACCCTGGCAGGAGAGCTACACCTGAAGTGGGCACAGGCTGAGGCATTCCCCAAGCTCATTGCACAGATAGTACCATAGCAGGACACCTGAAGCTGGAGTGGGTGCAAGTCAGAGGGTCCCAGGTCTTTCCATGCAGAGTGCACATTGGCAGGAGGGCTGAAGCTGAAGTGGCTGTAAGCTATGATGTCTTGGGGTGCTTGGTACAGGGGGTGCCCTAGTGGGGCAGCTGGAACCAAAGCACTGTGAGCAAGGTGGTCCTAGAGCTCCCTGTATGTGAGGTACCCTAGCAAGTCAGCTGCAATTGAAGTGGTGTGGACCTGAAGTATTCTGGGGGGCTTTGCACCTGTATTTCCTTGGCAAGATAGCTGGAGATGTAGTGAGCACTGACCAAGAGTGTTGCAATATGCATTACATTTGGGCTACCTCGTTAAACTGGCTGAGGATGCCCAAATCCTGCTATCATGGTCCATTTTGTCCATGCTATCAAGGTAGAGGGGGTACATAAATTGTGGAGCTTGCCAATATTTGGTAGGGTTCTAGAGCTGCTTCCTTTATATTCTAGTTGCCTTTTTCGATTACAGCATTTTTTTTCTTTCTGTGCCCCGGGGCAGATAAATCTGCTCATTGTCACTCAGTACTATCCTTCCCCACTGCAGTTCACAGCATTGGGTGAGAAGGTTCCCTTTGTTACTGTATCTCCAACCCTTTTGCTTTTCTCTATGTGGTCTCTCTATGTTTTGTTGCGCAGAAGCTGTTCAGTCAGCTCTCCATTTTTCTTCAGGAGGAATTACTCCATAAATAGGTGTAGATTTGATATGTCTATGGAGGAGCTGAGTTCAGGGTCTTCTTACACTGTCATCTTAGGCTAGAAGATACCTAGTTCTTCTTGTGTATGACTTTGGGCAAGAAATTCTACCTCTCTGGACCTGTTTTCTCATGCATAAATGAGAAATTTAATGTGAGAATTTAATGAGATAATCCATACAAAGCACTTAGAACAATGCGTGACATATAGTAAGTTCTTAATAAATACTATCTACTTTGATTATTGCACTGTGGAAATCAAAGGCCATTTACTAACATTCAATAGTTATTAAGTGTTTTTGTAGTAGGGCTGAGATCTTTCTGGACTGATGATACTTTGATAAATAAGTGCTGGAATTTACTAAAACTGGTCCATGTAAGGTGGATCAGTTTGTTTTATGAATAAATCAGTGATCTGCACTCATTATATGTAGTTTGCCTTTAACTAAATGTAAATAGCCCCTCCTTATAAAGACTTAATCATTTAAAAAGTAGTAGTCACAAAAATTTGAAATAACTATTAATTCAAAATTACAATTAGAAGCTATAATGGTAGGAAATGAAATTTCAAATAAAATTAGGATTTTTTTTGTGGTTGTCAGGACTTTAGAATGATTTAAAATCTGTTTTACAGGGGCACCTGGGTGGCTCAGTCAGTGAAGCGTCTGCCTTCGGCCATGATCTCTGGGTCCTGGGATTGAGCCCTGCATCAAGCACCTTGCTAAACATGGAGTCGGTTTCTCCCTCTCCTGCCCCCCCACTTGTGGTTTCTCTCTCTCTCCCTCTCTCAAACAAATAAATAAATCTTTAAAAAAGTAAAATAAAATCTGTTTTACATATGCAAGCAGAGTTCTTTTTATATGCATATAATACATTTTCAATAAATTGAATCTAGCCATTGTAAGAAACAAAAAACGATAGTCTTTTAAAATTATTTTTAGTAAAATTGTTTCCATAACAAACATAACTATTTATCAGTTTTGAAAACAGACCAACTAATAGTGAAGATAAACTAATCTTGGCACACAATATAGAGAATGCCAATATGTCTTTTTTTTCAAAAACAGTTTTGCATCAATTTTATACATTTTTCAGGTTCTTATCTCAAAGCCCAAGCAGTTATTCATATCTTTCAGAAATCATTATATACTACTTCTAATAATTTTCCTATAGATGATTTTATAAGAGAAAAGAAAATATTAATTGCTACCAGATGCTGTTACTTCATACCTGTTTATAAACACACACAAAAAAATGTACTCAAGGGATTGAAAAAGAACAACAGCTATTTCATTTTGTATTTCCTTATTTTGTAGGTACCCTGATCATTTGCCCTTTTTTTTCAGATGTCCAATCTAATATCAGGAAGTGGTTGTTCATTTTGACCATTCTTCAGAGTTAAGAATCTTCTTCCCTCTTTCTATGATAAACAGAATGCCCCTACTCTAAAGATGCCCAGATCCTAATTCCTGAATCCCAAGAATATATGAACTTACATGGGAAAATAGAATTTTCTAGATGTGATTAAGCTTATGGACATGAGATCAGGAAACTGTTCTGAATTATCACAATGGGCCCAGTGTGATCACTTGAGTCATTATATATGAAGGTCAGAGAGATGCAATATGAGTAAGTCTAAATTCACTGTGCTGGCTTTGAAGATGAAGGAAAGGGTACATAAGCCAAGAAACAAAGATGGCCTGTAGAGCCTGGAAACAGCCCTTAGGGACGGCCAGTGAAAATTCAGGAACCTTAGTCCTACAACAAACCACAAGGAATTGATTCTGCTAGCAATCTGAAAGAACAGGATATAGATTCTTCCCTAGAGCTATTAGAAAGTAAAACATTGAAGAAACACAAAAAGATGGAAAAATATTCCATGCTCATGGATCGGAAGAATTAACGTAGTTAAAATGTCTATGCTACCCAGAGCAATCTACACTTTCAATGCCATCCCGATCAAAATACCAATGACATTCTTCAAAGAACTGGAACAAACAATCCTAAAATTTGTGTGGAACCAGAAAAGGCCCTGAATTGCCAAGGAATTGTTGAAAAGGAAAAACAAAGCTGGGGGCATCACCTTGCCAGATTTCAAGTTGTACTACAAAGCTGTGATCACAAAGACAGCATGGCACTGGCACAAAAACAGACACATAGACCAATGGAACAGAATAGAGAGCCCAGAAATGGACCCTCGGCTCTTTGGGCAACTAATCTTTGACAAAGCAGGAAAAAACATCCAGTGGAAAAAAGACAGTCTCTTCAATAAATGGTGCTGGGAAAATTGGACAGCTACATGCAAAAGAAAGAAACTTGACCACTCTCTCACACCATACACAAAGATAAACTCCAAATGGATGAAAGACCTCGATGTGAGACAGAAATCCATCAAAATCCTAGAAGAGAACATAGGCGACAACCTCTATGACATCGGACACAGCAACTTTTTTCATGACACATCTCCAAAGGCAAGAGAAACAAAAGAGAAAATGAACTTTGGGACTTCACCAAGATAAAAAGCTTCTGCACAGCAAAGGAAATAGTCAACAAAACTAAGAGTCAATCCACAGAATGGGAAAAGATATTTGCAAATGACACTACAGATAAAGGGCTGGTATCCAAGATCTATAAAGAACTTCTCAAACTCAATACTCAAAAAAAAAAAAAAATCAAGTCAAGAAATGGGCAGAAGACATGAGCAGGCACTTTTCCAAAGAGGACACACAAATGGCTAACAGACACATGAAAAAATGTTCAAAATCATTAGCCACCAGGGAAAATCAACTCAAAACCAACTGAGATACTTCCATGCCAGTTAGAATGGCAAAAATTGACAAGGCAAGAGACAACAATTGTTGGTGAGGATGTGGAGAAAGGGGATCCTTCTTACATTGTTGGTGGGAATGCAAGTTGGTACAGCCACTTTGGAAAACAGTGTGGAGATCCCTTAAAAAGTTAAAAATTGAGCTACCCTATGATCTAGCAATTGCGCTACTGGGTATTTACCCCAAAGATCCAGACCAGGTGAAGAAAAGGGCCATATGCATCCCAATGTTCATAGCAGCATTGTCCACGGTAGCTAAATCATGGAAGAGCCGAGATGCCCTTCAACAGATGAGTGGATTAAGAAGATGTGGTCCATATATACAATGGAATATTACTCAGCCATCAAAAAGAATGATTTCTCAACATTTGCTGCAACATGGACGGAACTGGAGGAGATAATGCTAAGCGAAATAAGCCAAGCAGAGAAAGATAATTATCATATGGTTTCACTCATTTATAGAACATAAGAAATAGGAAAATCGGATAGGAGAAGAAAGGGAAGAATTAAGGGGGTACACAGAAGGGGGAATGAACCACGAAAGACTATGGATTCTGGGAAACAAACTGAGGGCTTCGGGGGGTGTGTGGGATAGCCTGGTGATGGGTATTTAGGAGGGCACATATTGTGTGGTGCACTGGGTGTTATACGCAAGTGATGAATCATGGAAGTTTACATCAAAAAGTAGGGATGTACTGTATGGTGACTAACATAATATAAAAAATATTATTATTAAAAAAAAAAGAAAGTGAAACAGACAACCAACACCCTGGTTTTAGTCTGGTGAGGACCATACCAGAGTTTTGACCTACAGAAATGTAAGATAATAAATTTGTATTGCTTAAGCCACTAAGTTTGAGGTAATTTGTTACGATAATAATAGAAACCTAATATACTCTTCATCATTTCATACAGGAAATAACCTTTTAAGATTTTGCTGTAATTTTCTCTTAAAAGATGAATAAAGATAAATAAAAGTTGGACCTCATAAGGATCATCTCCTGTTACCTGTGACTATAAAAAATGCAGACACCAAAAAAAAAGAAAAAGAAAAGAAAAAAAAAAGAAAAGAAGAATGTGGCCATTCTCATTTGTTATGTGCTTCACTGAAGAAAATAAAACGCAAACATCTGAGTTGGATCGATTAAAATATATGAAACTGCAGATATTTAAATAAGTAAGAGTGTAATCCATATGCCTAAGTATAAAGTTTTTCCTTTTTTACTGAAAATGAAATTCAGGCTACATATCTGGAAAGGGAATTTTAGCTTAGTATTTTGAAGCAGAAACAGCTACACTGACAAGACATTGAAGATATTTAATTATACTGATGTGTGGCACATGAGACGTTGAAACAATTGATATGCATCTGTTTTTAGAGTTCAAAAATCTGATTTTAATGGTTTATTTTACTACTAATAATGAAAATATCCAAATCATAATAATAATGGATAAATCAGGGGTGCCTGGGTGCCTCAGTTGGTTAAGCGTCTGCCTTTGGCTCAGATCATGATCCCCTGCTCAGTAGGTAGTCTGCTTCTCCCTCTCCCTCTGCCCCTCCCCATTGCTCATGCTCTTTTTCTCACTCTCTCTCTCAAATAAATAAATTAATTAAATATTTTAAAAATGAACAAATCATATCTTTAGAGCTCATTTTTAATTTTTTCAAGATTATTTGAGAGAGAGAGAGAGAGAGGAGAGAAAGGCAGAAGGAGAGGAGAGAGAGAATCCCAAGCAGACTCTGTGCCAGGTGTGGAGCAGGGCTCGAACCCACAATCCATGAGATCAAGACATGAGCTGATATTGAGAGTTGAGTGTTTAAGTGACTGAGCCACGCAGGTGCCCCTAGAACTCATTTTTAAAACAAACAAACAAACAAACAAACAAACAAACAAACAAATAGTACTATTTTCCATATAAATAATTCTAAATTGAAAATATAAAAAAATAGTCTCAAATTCATTAATACCAATGCTGAGCTCAACACAACACTGAGACGCCACGTATTCCCATTTTGCAGATAAGGAAACTAAGGCTTAGAGAGATTAATTTGTCTAGTGTATTATTGGTTAACTATTTCACTGCCTCACTCAACATTATCAAGGGCCAATTATGACTAGATACAATGGCTTGTATGTAGGAAAGCTGCGACAAGTACTTAGATGTAAATTTCCCACTCTACTTTTGCTTCTGATAATATTTTTTCAAGTGGGAGGTTGACATCTTAACAAAGATTGCGTCTTTCTTACTCTGAAATATCAACATGCAGACAGATCTCTTATCTTTCTACCCATCATAGAGAATAGAAAATACTCAGTTTTCCCAATTACCTGGGAGTTGGCTTCCCAATTTCAGGGACTAGCAAAGCACCTTATGAATGAAAAACCTTCAGAGAAAGAATATGAAAGGGTGGGAAATAAATTTGGCTCTCTCTTATTTCAACACCCACCGAGTAACAATATTCACAAGGATTTAAACAAAAAAAAATCTTTATTTGAGAATAAATGCTTGTAGATACTAATTTAGAGATATAGGGTCTTTTAGTTATTTTTTGCACTGAACTAATGGCTTTCAGATTAAAGTTGTTTAAAAGAGCTTTGGCAAGTTCATGAGGTGACATAGTCAATTCTTTTTGATCCATTTGCAGTTTTCTTTAATTTTATAACAATTTTTTATTATGTTATATTAGTCACCATACAGTATATCCTTAGTTTCTAATGTAGTGTTCCATGGTTCATTATTTGATCCATTTGCAGTTAAATGATGGCTTGAATTCATGATGGCTCGAATCTTTCATTTGTTCATCTGTTTTTATCTTCAACAATAATTTTTTTAAATCCTTTATTTTTTTAAGAATTAAAAAAAATCTTTTAAAAATAATTTCTTTTATTTCCCTTCCATCTAAATTCCACTTAATTTCTAATGCTTGAAGCATTATGAAAAATATGTCAAAAGATGAATAGCAGCTTGCATTTATCTTTTAATATGTATTCCCATTCTTTTGCTTGGAGGGCAGTATATTAGATACATAGATATAGATACAGATAGAATGATATCAAGCTTCACACATAATATGTACCTATCAAAATGTATCTATATGAGCATTTTTTTCTAATAATATCCTATATTTTAAAATAGAGTAGCTAAATGGAGTCCATTTTAAAGCTGTTCCTGTCTCTATTGACTTTTTATTTATTAAACTATCAATTGTTTTCTTTGAGAGGAAATGCACTCTGCCTTACAGAAAATTGGTGCTAAAATCCTGTATAGATTAAAACAGCAAGAGAAGTAAACAAATTAGGTAATGTTTTCAAAGCAGTATGCTGAGTACAATTTTAATCAAAGGAGTGATTAAAGATTAAAATAGTCGAAATAATAATTGGTACTACAGCTTCTGTCTTCAGTGTCTCTCAATTTCTACATCTTTTTTGGAATGGTAAAGATTAGATTTTCATATACTTTTTCAGTTTACATCTCTCTTTGTATTGTCTGGATTCCAACAAAAAAATCCAGGAGAACAGATGTCTAACATACATTCTGTATTCACAGAAATAAACCATTAGTCATTTCAAGGTTACTGAATTCAGCCAAGATAAAGATTCTAAATGTATGGGACAGTTAATGCATTGATGTAAAAACACTGCATCCTCACTTAATATAACCTAATCCAGCTAGGCTATTAAAAAGATGTGGGATTTCTTTTCTACACAGGATTTGAGTTCCATAAACATTTACTGGGCACATTTATATTAGCTAGATGATTTGATAGATGATTTCTTCAGAGTGGCTTCTAACCCTCAATCTAGAAACATATGTTGAGTAATTTTGGATAATCTCTAGTTTCTTGCTCATTAGTTTAATCTCATTTTTCCTTTCTTTAGGGAACTCATATAAAGTGTAAGATAACTATCTATTTGAAGTCCTTAGGGATCTAAATCTATGGTTTGTTGTTTCTGTGACTCTATTATGGTGGTTTGATTCTTTGGGTATTTGAAGACTTTTTTTTTCTTGTGAGTTCATATCTGGTTAAATTTAATTGTGAGAAATCCAAAGGCCTAAAATGAACATTCTTTTCTTCAGAAGAAAACTGTGTTTGCTTATATTAGAAGCTACTGATATGGGGAACCTGGCTTAATGCAGGAGTTTCCATTTCAGCATCCTCACCTTACTTTATCTTGATAGCAACCCAGCTTTCCTTTAGATCTATTACTGCTTAGAGCAAATTTCTTGAACTCTTGGTTTCAATTCCATGCATTTTTTTTCCTTTCATTATTCTTTTCTCCCTTGCTCTTCTACTTTCTCTGTCTTTTTCTCTCCTTTTTGTCTGGTTCACTAGGAATTACACCTTGTGAGTCCAACAATGCATTAAAAAGTATGTTTCTTTAATGAAGATTTAATTATATTGTAGCAGGAGAGCTCTTCAGTGTATCTAACTTGATATTGTTGAAAGCTGAGCTCTCAATATATGTTGACAATGAATGAATAAATGTGTGTCACTGTGCATGTAAGCTCCCTGTATATTATAACACATTTATGCACAATGTTACTTTAGAAGACACCTATCAATATCCTAGAAAAAGTTTTAAATACTCTAAAAACAAATAATATTGAATATATCTCTTAGAAATATTCATGTAAATGTAGAGACTCTTATGCTAAATACTAAACTCACAGAAAACAATCTCTAAAGAATATATCACTTACATCAATAGAATTATACAATATCTATGAGCTACTTGAGGACAAGAATATCCTTCATCATAACATTTCCAACACATGAATCAATGTGAGACACAGAAAACATTTACAAAAATAATTAATTAAAATCACAGTAAGGACCCCAATTATAACCCTGAGAAAAGTATGCATATGTAAATTATTTTTCTTATTCTATCATTGCCATATCAAATGCTAATTAGATTTCTATTACATTCAGTATCATAGTACTTTAACAAGATCAGCTGTCACCATTGAAATCATCAAGATTCTTTTTTAATGAAAATCTACACAATAACTAATGTATCTAACCACATTCTCATTCATTAAAAAAAAAGAACTTTTAAATACTTAAAAAAATTTATCGGGGACCTGTAAAATATGATTATGCAAACAAATGTACCCATAATGAATAATTAGAAACCTTGACAAAAATATTTATTATTAGAAGATTAAACCTAAAATTTGAAGTTTTTAGTTTTAAAAATACACATGATCATTCTATGATTACAGTAATTAACATGTGGTGCTCTTATCTCAACAAATAAATTCTTGTCTAAAGGATGAGAATAACTAAATTAGAATAAATAAAAATGCATTACTATGACTACTTGATTTGTCACTGAAATTATAAATGAATTGTTTTGGATCAGAATATGCCAGTTTTAGAAATATTAACAGCAGATATTATCCTTGCATAACAAATATTGCTAGAATGATAAGTAACTATGGAAGTCTTTTATTTTTAAGATTTTATTTATTTATTTGAGAGAGAGTGAGAGAGCATGAGCAGTGGGGAGGGGCAAAGTGAGAGGAAGAAGCAGACTCCCTGCTGAGCAGGAAGCCCAACGTGGGGCTTGATCCAAGGACCTTGAGATCATGACCTGAGCTGAAGGCAGACTTTTAAACAATTGAGCCACACAGGTAACCCTAGAATGATAGCTAACTGTGGAAGTCTTGAAAATAGAAAAGAGAGTAAAAAATATTTTAAAATGCTATATTTTTTAATAGGGAAGAATCAAGTACACTGATATATTTATTTTTACCTTTGTATTCAAATGACTACATTTTCAATTAGTTTAAACCTGAATATACACATGTAACTTAATAATACAACTCTAATAATACCATAGGAAGTCTCTCAGGCCAGAGTTCTATGAATATGAGTATGAGACTATTAATGTAAAATTAGTAATAACAAGTATGTTTATATTATTTGAGCACTTATATTTTAATTCAATACAATCTCCAATGTTGCTTTTAGAATTTAGCTTCCACAAAGACATGCATGCATGTGTGTGCACAAACACACATACTTTCACGGACACACACACACACACACACACACCATGCTTATTCGTCATTTAAGAAAGGCTCTAGGTTAAAGAGAACAGAAATAGAATGATTATGGCCAGTTTGTTTTATGTGTTATTATTGGTTTTTAAGCTGATGGTTTAAATAAGTATGCTTTGAGAACTATAACAAATCTGTATATCAGGTGCAAATAATTTTTTAAAAGTGAAATTCTGTCACATTGGTCAAAACAAGTCAGATAGTGTCAAAAGAATTGCAGCTGACCCTGACAGATTTTGATACAAATGAAAAAAGACCCAAAAAGGGATTTCTAAAAGGCATAAACTACTAGCTTGATCTGCCTTGTTTGAGATTGTAAAATTATTCCCAGATGTGGCCTTCATGGTAACCACATCCTTATAAATAGCATTCGACTCTGTTCTAATGTGATGTTCAGATATGGGTAATAGGAATTGAGATAAAGTTAGTTTATTTCAAAACTCCTTGTCATTTTAATCTGCAATGTTAAATTATTAATGTTAAAGGCTTTGTTTACTGTGATTTTACAAAATGGGGAAAAGGAGTGGCTGATCTTTAATCTGGAGATTTGATTATAATAGAAATAAATATAAAGATATATATTAATCATCAAAAACAACCTCGAGGACAAATATAAAATCATGTCTTTATTTACTTCAAAAAATGCATGAAAATAATCTCTAGCTCATAAGTCACAACTAAGCCAAAATATTAATAGGCCAAACACGTTGTAGGTGTTGTAAAATAACATTGCATTTTAAAATCTTTAAATTTAATGTATACCTTGGTTTCTCAGCTCATTGTTTGTACCTTGTTCACCCTATCTGGATGATTTGTTTAATCCTTTAAAAAGTTTCTAGAGAATTAATCTTCATATCACATTTGCCTATTGATGTTTCAGGTGTTGTGTACCTGTTTTATCTATTCTGCTTTCATCACTGTAAAAAAATATAATTATTTTGTCAAAGAAGTACCTCAAATTGTACAATATATTTTTCCACTAATGAAATCTGTGAGATTAAAATGAAGGTAGAGGACACTTCCAACTAATTGTATAAGACTAGTTTCCCAACTCATTCTATGAGGCAGTAATTCCCTGATACCGAAGTGAAAGACATCACAAGAAGAAGAAAAAAAAGCTGTAGAAAAAACAAATTATGAATATTAGTGCAAAAAATGCTCAACAAAGTATGAGCAATTGAAATTCAGCAGCATGTAAAGATGACTATACACCATAGCCAAGAATGTTTTATCCAAAGACAAAAAGTTCAACATACAAAAAATTGTAAAACTATCTCTTTTTGTAGATGACATGATCTAATATGTAGAAAACTCTAAAAACTCCACAAAACCCTGTGAGAACTAATAAACAAATTCATTGAAGTTGCAAGATAGAAAAATCAACATACAAAAATCCACTGTGTTTCTATATAATAATAAAGAGCTATCACACAGAGAAGTTAAGAAAACAATCCTAATTACAATTGCATCAAAAAGAATAATGTATCTAGGAATAAATTTAACCAAGGTAGTTAAAAAAACACCTTGTACACTGAAAACTACACAATGTTGTTGAAACAAATTAAAGAAGACACAATGGAAAGACAGCTCATGTTCATGAATTGGAAGACACGACATACTTCTCAAAGTGATCTATAAATTCAAAGCAATCTCTATCAAAGCCCCTATGGCAGTTTTTACAGAAATAGAAAAAAAAACAATTCTAGAATTCATATGGAACCACAAAAGATCCCAAATGTCTACAGCAATCTTAAGGGGGAAAAAAGAACAAAGCTTGAAGCATACTTCTTGGATTAAAATTGTTACAAAGCTGTAGTAATCAAAACAGTATGGTACTGGCATAAAAACAGACACATAATGAATGGAACAGAATAGAGAGCCCAAAATAAATCCACTCATATATGGTCAACTTATCTTTGACAAAGATGCCAAAAATATATAATAGGAGAAGGATAATCTCTTCAACAAATGGTGCTGTGAAAACTGGATATCCACATGAAAAATAATGAAATTAGACCCTTATTTTACATCTTAAAAATGGATTAAACGTTTAAACATAAAACCTGAGATTGTAAAGCTCTTAGATGAAAACATAGGGGAAAAGCTTCATGAAAACAGTCTAGGCAATGATTTCTTGGATATGCCACCAGAAGCACAAGTAACAAAAGCAAAAAAGACAAGTGTGGATACATCAAACTAAAAAGTTTCTGTACCATAAAATGAAAACTCAACATAGTAAAACAGCAATCCACAGAACTGAAGAAAATATTTGCAAACTATACATCTGATAAGGACATGGTATCCAACATATATAAGGAACTCTTACAACTCAATAAAAAATTAAAACAACCTAGTTTGTTTAGTAAAAATCACTTAAATAGACATTTCTCCAAAAGAGACATACAAATAGCCAACGGGTATATAAAAATATGGTCATCACTCATCATCAAGAAAATTCAAATCAAAACCACAATGAGATATAACCTTACACCTGTTAGGATAGTTATTTAAAAACATAACAATTGTTTATCTGATAAAGGGTTAATATCCAAAATATATAAAGAACTTATAGGAGAGGAAAGGCAAGATGGCAGAGGAGTAGGGGACCTCATTTCCACTGGTTCCCTGAATTTAGATGGATATCTACCAAACCATTTTGAACACCCACGAAATCAGCCTGAGATTTAAGAATATAGATAGGTAGATTAGATAGATAGATAGATAGATAGATAAATAGACACATAGATAGATAGATGATAGATAGATAGATGATAGATAGATGATAGATAGATAGATAGATGATAGATAGATGATAGATAGATAGATAGATAGATAGATAGATAGATAGATAGATAGATGATAGATAGATAGATAGATGATATAGATATCTGGATATCTACAAACAGAAAAACACCCCTGTCCCAAAGTAGGAGGGACAAGTCATGAATCCATGGGAAGATATCATAAGACAAGCAGAAGGGGGAGGGAGCTGCCATAAGCTGGCTCCTGGAAAGTGATGTAACACTGGAGCACAAAAGCATCCTGCGCCAGAACTGGGCAAAAACTCACAGAGTAGTAGGTAGCAGCTGGGAAAGGGCTTTAGAGCAGGTGCACACACACGAGTGTGAACCTGGGACTGCTCATGGTTTGAGAGGCACAAAGGGCGGAGACAAGGCCAGGCCCCTGGGTTGACCACTGAGAAGGTTGCTGTGGGCCCCCACCATTGTGGGAGGCTGTGGTTTTCAGCAGCACAGACAGAAACAGAGACTGTGTGTTCTGGAGGGTTTAGAGAAGAGCAGACTGATTTCTCTGCTCTACGACAAACTTTTGAGTGCAGTCATTTTTGCTCTGACCCTGGGAAGAGGATTGGAAAGCCATCAGAGAACAAAAGCTTAAAAAACCGATTTCCACTGAGCTCTGACTCCTTACAGGGGGCAGGGCAACTCTGCCCAAGCAGGGTTGCCTGAGAAACAGTGTGGCAGTCCCCTCCCCCACAAAATAGGCTGGAAGAACAAAAGGATGAAAACCCTAGGGCCCCCATAAAACTGTAAAACCCTAACACCAGGGGAAGATAGTATATTGAGCTCTCGGCATTGCCTCACGGCTTGTGTATTTTTCAGATACTACTTTTTCTTTTTATTCTTTCTTCTATGCTGCTTCTCTGTTTTTTTCTTTTTACTTTTTTCTCATTTCAACTAGATACTTAATATATCATATTTCATAGTAGCTTTTACACTTGTACTTTTTCACACCTATATATTTTTTATAGATACATGCTTCAATGTAGTCCTTTTTCCCCTATTCAATACTACCTTTATATATATACCAGTTTTACTTTCCCTGTAATTTTGGGAAGTAGTGTCCTCTAAAAAATAGAACAAAATATATCCAGGAAGAACTGAAACACCCTACTTTGCCCACAATGAGAGATTACAGCTCCCTTTCCTCTCACCCCCCTTTTTAATTTTTAATTTTTTATATTTATTTATTTATTTTTTCAAATGATTTTTTATTATATTATGTTAGTTACCATACAGTACATCCCCGGTTTCCAATGTAAGGCTCGATGATTCATTAGTTGCGTATAACACCCAGTGCACCATGCAATATGTGCCCTCCTTACTACCCATCACCAGTCTATCCCATTCCCCCACCCCCATCCCCTCTGAGGCCCTCAGTTTGTTTCTCATAGTCCATAGTCTCTCATGTTTCATATTCCCTTCTGATTACACCCCCTTTCTTTATCCCTTTCTTCCCCTACTGATCGTCCTAGTTCTTATGTTCCATAGATGAGAGAAATCATATGATAATTGTCTTTCTCTGCTTGACTTATTTCACTTAGCATTATCTCCTCCAGTGCTGTCCATGTTGCAGCAAATGTTGAGAATTCGTTCTTTCTGATAGCTGAGTAATATTCCATTGTATATATGGACCACAACTTCTTAATCCAGTCATCTGTTGAAGGGCATCTCGGCTCCTTCCACGATTTAGCTATTGTGGACATTGCTGCTATGAACACTGGGGTGCATATGGCCCTTCTCTTCACTACATCAGTATCTTTGGGGTAAACACCCAGTAGTGCAATGGCTGGGTCATAGGGTAGCTCAATTTTTAAATACTTAAGGGACCTCCACACTGTTTTCCAGAGTGGCTGTACCAACTTGCATTCCCACCAACAATGTAGGAGGGATCCCGTTTCTCCACATCCTCTCCAACAATTGTTGTCTCTTGCCTTGTCTATTTTTGCCATTCTAACTGGCATAAGGTGGTATCTCAGTGTGGTTTTGATTTGAATTTCCCTGATGGCTAATGATTTTGAACATTTTTTCATGTGTCTGTTAGCCATTTGTATGTCTTCATTGGAAACGTGTCTGTTCATATCTTCTGCCCATTTTTTGATTTGATTATTTGTTTCTCGCGTATTGAGTTTGAGAATTCTTTGTAGATCTTGGATACCAGCCCTTTATCTATAGTGTCATTTGCAAATATATTTTCCCATTCCTTGGGCTGCCTCTTAGTTTTTTTGACTGTTTCTTTGGCTGTGCAGAAGCTTTTTATCTTGATGAAGTCCCATAAGTTCATTTTATCTTTTGTTTCTCTTGCCTTTGGGGATGTGTCATGAAAAAGGTTGCTTTGGCTGATGTCGTAGAGGTTGCTGCCTATGTTCTCCTCTAGAATTTTGATGGATTCCTGCCTCACATCGGGGTCTTTCATCCATTTGGAGTTTATTTTGTGTATGGTGTGAGATAGTGGTCAAGTTTCATTCTTTTGCATGTAGCTGTCCAATTTTCCCAGCACCATTTATTGAAGAGACTGTCTTTTTTCCTCCAGAAGTTTTTTCCTACTTTATCAAAGATTAGTTGCCCAAACAGCCAAGGGTCCATTTCTGGGTTCTCTATTCTGTTCCATTGGTCTATGTGTCTGTTTTTGTGCCAGTACCATGCTGTCTTTGTGATCACAGCTTTGTAGTACAGCTCGAAATCCAGCATTGTGATGCCTCCAGCTTTGTTTTTACTTGTCAACAGTTCCTTGGAGATTCGGGGCTTTTTCTGGTTCCATACAAAGTTAAGGACTATTTGTTCCAGTTCTTTGAAAAATGTCATCAGTATTTTGATCGGGAAGCACTGAAAGTGTAGATTGCTCTGGGTAGCATGGACATTTTAACTATGTTAATTCTTTCAATCCATGAGCATGGAATGTTTTTCCATCTTTTTTGTCTTCCTCAATGTCTTTAAAGAGTGATTTATAGTTTCTAGAATATAGGTACTTTACGTCTCTGGTTAAGTTAATTCCAAGGTAACATATAGTTTTTGGTGCTATTGTAAATGGGATGGATTCCCTAATTTCTCTTTCTTCGGTCTCGTTATTCGTGTATAGAAATGCAACTGATTTCTGAGCATTGATTTTGTATCCCGCCATATTACTGAATTGCTCTATAACTTCTAATAGTTTGGGAGTGGCTTCTTTTGGGTTTTCCATATAGAGTATTGTGTCATCTGCAAAGAGAGACATTTTGACTTCTTCTTTGCCGATTTGGATACCTTTTATCCCTTTTTGCTGTCTGATTGCTGTTTCAAGGACTTCTAGTACTATGTTGAATAACAGTGGCGAGAGTGGGCATCCTTGTCGAGTTCCTGATCTTAAGGGAAAGGCTTCCAGCTTTTCCCCATTGAGAATAATATTTGCAGTAGGCTTTTCATAGGTGGTTTTTATGAGATTGAGAAATGTACCCTCTATTCCTACACTCTGAAGGGTTTTAACCAGGAAAAGATGCTGTATTTTGTCAAATGCTTTTTCGGCATCGATTGAGAGGATCATATGGTTCCTGAGACTTTTCTTGTTGATATGATGTATCACGCTGAATGATTTGCGAATATTGAACCACGCTTGCATCCCAGGCATGAATCCCACTTGATCATGATGGATAATGCTTTTAATGTACTGTTGGATTCTATTAGCAAGTATCTTGTTGAGGATTTTGGCGTCCATATTCATTAGGGAAATCGGTCTGTAATTTTCCTTTTTGATGGGGTCTTTGCCTGGTTTGGGGATCAAGGTAATATTGGCCTCATAGAATGAGTTTGGTAGCTTTCCTTCTGTTTCTATTTTTTGAAATAGCTTTAGGAGAATAGGTATAATTTCTTCTTTGAATGTTTGGTAGAATTCCCCAGGAAAACCATCCGGGCCTGGAGTTTTGTTATTTGGAAGGTTGTTTATCACTGACTCAATCTCTTCTTAATTAATTGGCCTGTTTAAGATATCAATTTCTTCCTATTTCAATCTTGGTAGTTTATAGGTTTCCAGGAAGGATTCCATCTCTTCCAGATTGCTTAGTTTATTGGCATATAGCTATTGATAAAAATTTCTAATAATCCTTCCAGTTTCAATGGTGTTTGTCATGACCTCTCCTTTTTCATTCATAATTTTAATAATTTTGGTCCTTTCTCTTTTCTTTTGGATAAGTCTTGTCAGTGGTCTGTCAATTTTATTGATTCTCTCAAAGAACCAGCTTCTAATCCTGTTGATCTTCTCTACTGTACTTCTGGTTTCTGATTGATTGATTTCCGCTCTAATTTTGGTCAACTGCTTCCTCATGAGTGGATTAGGCCTGTCCCTCTGTTGCTGTTCCAGCTTTTTGAGGTGAGAATATAAAAACTGCATTTTAGATTTTTCTATTCTTTTGAGTGAGGCTTGGATGGCTATGTATTTCCCCCTTAGGACTGCCTTTGCAGTATCCCATAGGTTTTGGACCGTTGTGTTTTCATTCTCGTTGGTCTCCATAAATTGTTTAAGTTGATTTTTGATTTCCTGGTTTATCGAGTCATTCCTGAGCAGGATGGTTCTTAGTCTCCAAGTGTTTGAGTTTCTTCCAAATTTTTTCTTGTGGTTGAGTTCCAATTTCAGAGCGTTGCAGTCTGAGAATATGCAGGGGATAATTTCAATCTTTTGGTATCGGTTGAGACCTGTTTTGTGTCCCAGAACATGGTCTATTCTTGAGAATGTTCCATGGGCATTAGAATAGAAGGAGTATTCTTTGGTTCTGGGGTGTAGTGTTCTATATATATCTATGAGGTCCAACTCGTCGAGTATGGCATTCAAAGCCTTTGATTCTTTGCTTAGTTTTTGCCAGGGTGTTCTGTCTATTTCTGATAGTGGAGTGTTGAGGTCTCCTCCTATTAGTGTATTTTTATCTATATGTATCTTTATTCTGGTTAAGAGTTGGCTTGTGTATCTTGGTGCTCCCCTGTTGGGGGCATATATATTTATAATTGTCATATCCACTTGTTGAATACTTCCTTTAAGAATAATATAGTGCCCTTCTGCATCTCTAACTATAGTCTCTAGTTTAAAATCCAATCTATCTGATATGAGAATTGCTACCCCAGCTTTCTTTTGAGGTCCATTTGCATGAAAGATGGTACTCCATCCCCTTACTCTCAGTCTGAATGCATCTTTGGGTTCGAAATGAGTCTCTTGTAGACAGCAAATGGGTGGGTCATTTCTTTTTATCCAATCTGCAACCCTGTGTTATTTATGGGAGCATTTAAACCATTTACATTGGCACTAAGAACTGAGAGATAGAATTTTAATGATGCCATGTTGCCAGTAAAGTCTTTGTTTGTATTGGTTGTGACTTTCTGTTCTGTATCACTTTTGGGGCCTTTTTACCTTTATAGAACCCCCCTTAATATCTCCTGTAGGGCTGGTTTCGTGGTTATGAAATTGGTTAGTGACTGGCGATTCTGAAATGTCTTTATTTCTCCATCAATTCTGAATGACAGCCTTGCTGGATAAAGGATCCTCGGCTGCATGTTTTTCTCTGAAAGAGCTTTAAAAATGCCCCCCAACCCTTTCTCTCATTCCAGGTCTGTGTAGACAGGTCTGACATAATTCTGATGCCTTTGCCTTGGTACATGAGAAATTTCTTTGCCTTGGCTGCTTTCAATACTGTATCCTTGGATCTAATATTTGCGAAATGAACTATGACGTGACGTGGCGTAGGTTTGTTGTGTTTGAGCTTGGGAGGGGTCCTCTCTGCCTCTTGGACACGAATGTTTGTTTCCTTCGCTAGATTAGGGAAGTTTTCAGCTACAATTTGTTCAAATATCTCTTCTAGACCTCTTTTTTTCTCCACCCCCTCGGGGATGCCGATGATTCTGACATTGGATCGTTTCATTGAGTCAGTAATCTCCCGTAACCTACATTCGTGGGCTTGGATTTTTTTAAGACCAGCTTCTATTTTCGTTTTTTTCCTCTATTAACCCATCCTGCAGTTCACTAATACACTCCTCTGCTTCGGTGACCCTGGCCATCTGAGCCTCTAGTTTTGCCTGCATTTGGCTCATAGAATTTTTAATTTCTGTCAGATTCGCTCTCATTTCTGTCCTTAGGGATTCTATATTCTCAGTAACCTTTTCGTTAATACTTATTTCAATTCTACTCATCATTTTGACCATCGTTACTCTGAATTCCATTTCTGATAATTTGGTTACATCGATATCCATTATTTCTGTGGCAGAGGCCACAGACTCACTGTTTTTTCTTTGCTGGGGGGGCTTCTCCTTCTTGTCATTCTGATGAGGAGAGGTTGCAGGGTTGTGCAGAGCCCAAATTATTGACTGGGCCCCCAGGCCGTGCCCCTTGTTTTATAGGGATCTTGGGGATGTGGGCTTCTTCTTTAAAGATTTTATTTATTTATATGTGGCAGAGAGCCAACCAGCGAGAGAGGGAACACAAGCAGGGGAGTGGGAGAGGAAGAAGCAGGCTCCCAGTGGAGGAGCCCGATGAGGGACTCCTTTCCGGAACGCTGGGATCACGCCCTAAGCCGGTGACAGGCGCTCAATGACTGCGCCACCCAGGCGCCCTGGGTTGTGGGCTTCTTGATTTTTCAGCCTGCCTTCTGTGTTCTGGGGGAGGGGCCTGCCACGCGGATACTCAGGCAACCCTGTTTGGGTAGAGTCTCCGTGTCCTCTGTGAGGGGGGTTGGGGATGGGCACGCTGTGAGCCGGTACTTCCAGGCTTTTCTTCTCTGGCGGCTTTCCTGGCGGTCTGCTGTGCTTCTTCTGAGAGTCGGAGCAGCAGCGGCCGAATTTCAGCCTTTGTCACAGAACAGAGGGATTGCGGCCTGTTCTCCACTGATGTTCTGGCCACTTTAACTCCGTTACTGTTGGTGCTGCTCAACCCTGCAGCGACCCGAGATGTGAGCCCCACACCCGGCATCCCAGGCCTCACTTCCAGGGTCGGCGCGTCTCTGTCCTTTGTGTTTCTAACGCCACCAGCCACCAGCTGCCCTGTGTGCTCCTGGAGCTCCCGGTCTCAGTCTGAATCCAGTGAGCACACCGGGATTCCGGAGTTTCCCGAGATGTCTGGTGGTGCACGCTCCCGGCTCACCGGTCTCAGTCTTTTCTCTCGCGGGTGCCGTCCGCGAGTCCACCCGCTCCCCTGTGCAGGTGGCCACCACTTCCCGGTGCCCGAACTCGGCGGCTCCCTCCCCCTTCCGTTTATCTTCCGATATCTGTGCTCGGATTCATGGCTCCCTGCTTTGTACCTCAATACTCAGCGCTGGAGATGTTCATTTGTAGAGATCCAGATTTATCTTCCTGTGTCTCAGGCTGCTTCCGTGGTTGTTTAAGCTGGTCTGGTACCTATCCAGCTCGACTCAGGGGACCGGCTGAAAAAGGGGTCCCCTACTCCTCCACCATCTTAACTCCTTAATTTTTTTTTATTTTTTAATTTTATAAATTTTATTAATGGGCTTCGTTTTGGCTTTGTTTTTTTGGTGGTGGCTTCTGACTGCTCCAGATTTTCCTAGGGTTCATCTTGCTTGGGTAGTGTTTGGTATTTTGGACTCAATACATTCCCTCAACCATCCCTCAAGAGAATGACTAGGAGGAGGAACTCTTAACAGAGAAAGAACCAGAGACAATGGTCTCTGCCTCAGACCTAATGGATATGGATATAAGCGTGATGACAGAGATAGACTTAAGGGTAGCAATTATGAAGTCAATAGCTAGGCTTGAGAAAACCATTACCAGTGATATAGAATCTCTAAAGGCATAAATGAGATCTAATCAGGCCAAAATAAAAATGCTATGAATGAGATTCAGTCTAAACTGGATACTCTAACAGCTAGGGTAAATGAAGCGAAGAATGAATTAGTGAGCTAGAAGATAAGCTGATAGAAAGGAAAGAAGTCAAGAAGGCTAGGGATAAACAACTAGAAGCCCTTGAGATCAGAATTAGAGAGATCAATGGCACCATGAAATGTCCCAATGTCAGAATTATTGGAATTCCTGAGCGGGTGGAGAGAGAGAAAGAGAGGACTAGAAGAGATATTTGAGCAAATCATAGCTGAGAACTTCCCTAATCTGGGAAGGAAACAAGCATTTGTGTCCAAGAGGCAGAGAGGAAACCTTCAAAAACCAATAAAAATAGGCCAACACTCTCGCATATATAGTAACCCTTGCTAATCTTACCGCCAAGGGAGCAATGCTGAGAGCAATATGATGACACTAAATACATATCTTTCAGTAGTTACTCTCAATGTGAATGGCCTAAATGCTCCCATGAATTGGCACAGGGTTGCAGATTGAATACAAAGACAGGACCCATCCATTTGTTGTCTACAAGATACTCATTTTGAACCTAAAGTCACCTCCATATTGAAAATGAGGGGATGGAGAACCATTTTTCATGCCAGAGGACCTCAAAAGAAAGCTGGGGTTGCAATTCTCATATCAGACAAATTAGATTTTAAACAAAATAATAAAGTAGGAGATGTAGAGGGACACTATATCATATTTAAAGTGTCTTTCCAACAAGAAAATCTAACAATTATAAATATCTATGCCCCCAACATGGGAGCAGCCAACTACATAAGTTAGTTTTAACCAAAATAAAGAATCATATTGATAATAATACATTAATAGGAGATCTTAACATTCCACTCTCAGCAGTGGAGAGATCATCTAAGCAGAAGATCAATAAAGAAACAAGAGCTTTGAATGACACATTCGTAGATATATACAGAACATTCCACTCTAAAACAACAGAATACTCATTCTTCTCGAATGCACATGGAATTTTCTCCAAAATACACTACATACTGGGTCACAAATCAGGTCTCAGCCAATACCAAAAGATTGACATTATTCCCTGTATGTTATCAGACCACAATGCCTTGAAACGAACTCAGTCACAAGAAAAAAAATTTGGAAGGAATTCAAACACTTAGAAGTTAAAGAACATCCTGCTAAAGAATGATTGGGTCAAACAGGAAACTAAAAAAAACTTAAACAATTCATGGAAGCTAATAAGAATGGAAAACAGTGGTCCAAAACCTATGGGATATTGCAAAGGTGATCCTAAGAGGGAAATACATAGCCATCCAAGCCTCTCTCAGAAAATTAGAAAAATCCCAAACGCACAAGCTAACCCTACACCTAAAGGAGCTGGAGAAAGAACAGCAAATAAAACCTAAACCAAGCAAGAGATGAGAACTAATAAAGATTAGACTAGAGACCAATGAAATAGAAGCCAGAAAAATAGTAGAATAGATCAATGAAACTAGGAGCTTGTTCTTTGAAAGAATTAATAAGATCGATAAACCTCCAGCCAGACTTATCCAAGAGAAAGGAGAAAGGACCCAAATCAATAAAATCATTAATGAAAGAGGAAAGGTCATGACTAACACCAAGGAAATAGAAGGATTTATTAGAAATTATTACCAGCAACTGTTTGCCAACACATTAAGCAATGTGGAAGAAATGGATGCCTTCATGGAAACTTACAAACTACCGACTGAAACAGGAAGAAATAGACAATCTGAATAGACCAATAGCCAGTAACAAAATTGAAGCAGTAATCAAAAACCACCCAAAAAACAAGAGTCGAGGGTCAGGTGGCTTCCCAGGGGAATTCAACCAAACATTTAAAGAAGAAATCATACCGATTTACTGAAGCTGTTTCAAAAAATAGAAACAGAAGGAAAACTTCCAAACTCGTTCTATGAGGCCAGCATTACCCTGATCCCAAAACCAGGCAAAGACCCCATCATAAAGAAGAATTACATACCAATATCCCTGTTGAACATGGATGCCAAAATACTCAACAAGATCCTAGCTAATAGAATCCAACAGTACATTAAAAGGATTAATCACCACAACCAAGTGGGATTTATTCCTGGGATGTAAGGGTGGTTCAACATTTGGACATCAATCAACCTGCTAGATCACATTAATAAAAGAAAAGACAAGAATGATATGATCCTCTCAGCTGATGAAGAAAAAGCATTTGACAAAATACATCTTTTCCTGATTAAAACTCTTTAGAATTTAGGGATACAGGGGGCATTCCTCAATATCATAAAAACCATCTATGAAAAGTCCACAGTGACTATCATTCTCAATGGGGAAAAGCTCTCAGCTTTTCCCTTAAGGTCAGGAACACGACAGGGGTGCCCACTCTCACCGCTATTGTTCGACATAGTGCTAGAAGTCCTAGCATCAGCAATCAGACAACAAAAAGAAATAAAAGGCATTCAAATTGGCAGAGAAGTCAAACTCTCTCTTCACAGATGACATGATACTTTATGTGGAAAATCCAGAAGACTCCACCCCCAAATTACTAGAACTCATTCAACAATTCAGCAATGTAGCAGTATACAAAATCAATGCACAGAAATTAGTTGCTTTTCTATACATTAACAATGTAAGTGTACAAAGAGAAATTAAGGAATTGATTCCATTTACAACAGCACCAAAACCCATAAAATACCTAGGAATAAACCTAACCAAAGATGTAAAAGATCTATACTCTAGAAACTACAGAACCTTATGAAAGAAATTGAGGAAGACACAAAAAGATGGAAAAACATTCCATGCTCATGCATTGGAAGAATAAACATTGTTAAAATGTCCACCCTGTCCAGAGCAGTCTACACTTTCAATGCCATTCCTATTAAAATACCATTCACATTTTTCTAGGAGCCTGAATAAATAATCCTAAAATTTTTATGGAACCAAAAAAAACCCTGAGTTGCCATGGAAATGTTGAAAAAGAAAAACAAAACAGGGGGCACCACAATGCCTGACTTCAAGCTATATTACAAACCTGTGATCACCAAGACGACATGGTATTGGCACAAAAACAGATACATAGACCAGTGGAACAGAACAGACACTCCAGAAAGGGACCCTCAACTCTATGGTTAACATTTTTAACAAATCAAAATTAAAAGTTGGAAACAAAAAATCCAAACATTTCAATTTAAAAATGGAAAAAGTATTTAAATAGATATTTCTCCAGAAAAGATATGCAAATGGATAATAAATTCCTCAAAAGATGCCCCAAGTCATTATTCATCAAGGAATGAAAATGAAAACCACAAGTTAATACTTCATATCCACTAGAATGGCTATAACCAAAAAGGAAAATAATAATAAGTATTCGAAAGGATAGGGAAAAACTGGAACCCTTACATTGCTGGTAGGAATATAAAATTCTGTAGCCACCTTGGAAAACAGTGTGGCAGTTCCAGAAGTGATTAAATGGAAGGTTACATGACCCAGCAATTCTACTCTTATGACCCAGCAATTCTACTCATAAGTATGTACACAAGAGAAATAAAAATATAAATGAATACAAAAAATTACACAAACATTTATAGTAGTATTATATGTAATAGCCAAAAAATGAAAACATTCCAAATGTCCATCTACTGATGAATGGATAAACAAAATGTAGTATATCCGTAGACTAGAATAATATTAGAGATAAAAAAGAAATAAAGTAATGATTCATTCTACATCATAGATGAACCTTGAAATCATATAAGTGAAAGAAGCAAGACACAAAAGGGCACATATTGTATCAGTCCATTTTAAATATCCAGATTAGGCAAATCCATAGATAAATATCAGATTAGTGGTTTCCAGAGGTTGAGGGAAGGGGGATGGGCAGTGACAATTAATAGGTACAATAGATTGGTTTGTTTGTTTGTTTGTTTTGGTTTATGAATATGTTCTTAAGTTAGATAGTAGGGATGTTTCCACAACCTTGATAATATGATAAAAAACACTAAATTTCACACTTTAAATGGGTGAGCTCTGTTATATATGTGGTGCATCTCAATTTTGTTTAAAAAAATGAAGGAAAGGTAGACTTCTGCCTCCAAAAGATGGAGTAGATACATATTTTTTCCTATTCCTCCCTCTAAGTACCACTAAAACCTCGGGACATTTTCTGTATAAAACGTAAGAACACTCTGAAAAAGTACAGAGGAAAGAAGATCAGTTAGTGACAGTGGAAGCTAGAGAATAACACAAAAGTGATATCCCTGACCTTTCCTTTTGTCTCATCTATCCCTGACTGAATAATAGAAAAGACAGCAGTTCAGAAACACCAATTGGCATGCACATGCAAGTGTGCATGCACACAAACACACACACACACACACACACACAATCCCCAAGAAAAGCAAGTTTTCTCTAGCCAAAAGATAGGAATGGGTAGTTTAAGAATGAGTCCCAAGTATCTGGGACTATATCAAAGATCCAACATTTGTGTCATTGGGCTCTCAGGGAAGAAGAAAGAAGCAAGGCTAAAAAGCTACTCAAAGAAATAAGGTCTGAAAACCTCCCAAATTTCTCAAAACATAAACTAACAGATTCAAGACTCTGAGTAAATTCCAAAAAGAATATATCCAAAGAAATCTTCACCAGACACATCATAGTCAAACTTTAAAACTAATGACAAAGAAAATCTTGAAAGTAGTCAGAGGATAACAACCAATTACTTATTGAAGGAAAAGCAATTTATTTATTTATTTATTTATTTATTTATTTATTTATTTATTTAAATGTTTCAAGTTTTTATTTAAATTCTAGTTAACATGTAGTGTAATATTAGTTTCAGGAGTAGAATTTAGTGGTTCATCACTTACATATAACACCTAGTGATCATCACAAGTACCCTCCTTAATACCCATCGTCAATTTAGTCCATCCCCCCACCTATTTTCCCTCCAGCAACCCTCAGTTTCTTCTCTATTGTTAAGAGTCTATTATGGTTTGCCTCTTTCTCTCTCTCTCTCTCTTTTTACTTTCCCTATGTTTGTCTGTTTTGTTTCTTAAACTCTACATATGAGTGAAATAAAATGGTATTTGTCTTTCTCTGACTGACTTATTTCACCTAGCATAATACAGCCTATCTCCATCGATGTCATTGCACATGGCAAGATCTCATTCCTTTTTATGGCTGACTAATAGACATATATATATGTATTTGTATATATCTGTGTATATATATATACATATATAGTGTGTGTGTGCATATATATGTGTGTGTGTATATATGTGTGTGTGTGTATAGCACGCACACACATATATTGTGTATGTGTATACAATACATCAGGGTGCATATGCATGCCCCTCTGATCAGTATTTTTGTATCTTTTGGGTAAATATATAGTAGGGAAATTGCTGGGTCGTAGGGTAGTTCTATTTCTAACTTTCTAAGGAACCTCCATACTGTTTCCCAGACTGACTGCACCAGCTTGCATTCCCACCAAGAGTGTAAGAGGGTTCATCTTTCTTTGCATCCTCACCAACATCTGTTGTTTCCTGTGTGGTTAATTTTAGACATTCTGACACGTGTGAGGTGGTATCTCATCGTGTTTTTTTTTAAGGATTTTATTTATTTATTTATTTGAGAGAGAGAGAGAACGAGCATGAACAGAGAGAGAGGAAGAGGCAGAAGCATACTCCCTACTGAGCAGGGAGCCTGATGCAGGGCTCAATCTCAGGACCCTGAGATAATGACCTGAGTCAAAGGCAGACAGATGCTTAACCAACTAAGCCCCCAGACGGCCTTCATTGTGGTTTTGATTTGTATTTCCTTGATGATGAGTGATATTGAGCATCTTTATATGTGTCTGTTAGTTATTTGTATGTCTTCTTCAGAAAAAACTATCTATTCATGTGCTCTGCCATTTCTTAACTGGATTATTTGTTTTTTGGGTGTTGAGTTTGATAAGTTCTTTATAGATTTTGAATACTAACCCTTTATCAGATATGTCATTTTCAAATGTTGTCTCCAATTCTGTAGGCTGCCTTTTAGTTTTGTTGATGGTTTCCCTCACTCTGCAGAAGATTTTTATCTTGAAGAAGTCCCAGTAGTTCATTTCGGCTTTCGTTTCCCTTGCCACAGGGGACTTATTTAGAAAAAAAAAAACTTGCTTCAGTAGATGTCAGAGAAGTTATTGCCTGTGGTCTTTTCTAGGATTTTTATAATTTAGGTCTCATATTTAGGTCGTTCATCCTTATTGAATTTATTTTTGTGTGTGGTGTAGCACAAATGGTCTGGTTTCATTCTTCTGCATATTGCTGTCCAGTTTTCCCAGAACCATTTGGTGAAGAGACTGTCTTTTTTCCATTGGATACTCTTTCCTGCTTTGTCAAAGATTAGTTGACCATATAGCTGTGGGTGCATTACTGGATTTTCTATTCTATTCCATTGATCTATGTTTCTGTTTCTGTGCCAGTACCATAGTGCAGCAGATGACTACAGCTTTGTAATATAGCTTGAAGTCCAGAATTCTGATGCCTCCAGCTTTGCTTTTCTTTTTCAAGATTGCTTTGGCTATTCAGGGCCTTTCGTGGTTCCATACAAAATTTAGGATTATTTGTTCTAGCTCTGTGAAAAATGCTGGTGGTATTTTGACAGGGATTGCATTAAATGTGTAGATCGTTTTGAGTAGTATAGACATTTTAACAATACTTGTTCTTCCAATCTACAAGCATGGAATATTTTTCCATTTCTTTGTCATCTCCAATTTCTTTCATAAGTTTTTTATACTGTTCAGAATACAGATCTTTTACCTCTTTGGTTAGGTTTATTCCTAGGTATCTTATGGTTTTGGTGCAACTGTAAATGGGATTGATTCATCAATTTATCTTTCTGCTGCTTCATGATTGGTGTATAAAATTCAAAAGTTTTCTGTACATTGATTTTGTATCCTGTAACTTTTCTGTATCTGTATATCACTTCCAGTAACTTTTCGGTGGAGTCTTTTGTGTTTTCTACATGGAGTATCATGCCATCTATGAATAGTGAATGTTTGACTTTTCCTTGCTGATTTGGATGCCTTTTATTTCTTTTTGTTGTCTGATTACTGAGGCTAGGACTTCCAGTACTATGTTTAATAACAGTGATGACAGTGGCATCCATGTCTTGTTCCTGACCATAGAGGAAAAGCTCTGTTTTCCCCTATTGAGGATGATATTACCTGTGCATTTTTTTGTATATGGCCTTTATGATACTGTATTACGTTTCCTCTATCCTTATTTCTTGAAGGTTTTTATCAAGAATAAATGTTGTGCTTTGTCAAATGCTTTTTCTGCATCCATTGAGAGGATCATATGGTTCTTTTTTTTTAAACTAGAAATTCTCAATTATATAATCACAAAAAGAAGGAAGAGATCTGTCAGTTTGGCCTTTGGGATGAGCAACAACAAAAACACACCAACATTAAAATAAAACAACTGTTATAAAACATCAGACGAAAACAGCCAGAGAATTGGCAGGACAACCAGGTGCAATATACAAAATTTTTCTTCAGGTTTATAAGGGATAGCTCAAAAAATAAATAATTTGCATTAGTCTTTAACAATGCAGATATTAATATTACCCCTTATATATTTTTTTATTTTAATGTTTTTTTATTATATTATGTTAGTCACCAAACAGTACATCCCTGGTTTCTGATGTAAAGTTCGATGATTCATTAGTTGCCTATAACACCAAGTGCACCATGCAATACGTGCCCTCCTTACTACCCATCACCAGCCTATCCCATTCCCCCACCCCACTCCCCTCTGTAGCCCTCAGTTTGTTTCTCATAGTACATAGTCTCTCATGCTTCATTCCCCCTTCTGATTACCCCCCTTTCTTCTTCCCTTCCTTCCCTACAGATCTTCCTAGTTCCTATGTTTCATAGATGAGAGAAATCATATGATAATTGTCTTTCTCTGCTTGACTTATTTCACTTAGCATTATCTCCTCCAGTGCCGTCCATGTTGCAGCAAATGTTGAGAACTCATTCTTTCTGAAAGCTGAGTAATATTCTATTGTATATATGGACCACAACTTCTTAATCCAGTCATCTGTTGAAGGGCATCTCAGTTCCTTCCACG
>NW_024423319.1:54767872-54771539 GCF_017311325.1 Ursus maritimus
GAGATGGAGAGCCTTCCGGAAACCTATAAACTACCAACACTTTGAAGCAGGAAAGAAATTGATTTTTTTATTTTTTTATTTTTTTAATTTTTTTAAAAGATTTTATTTATTTATTTGACAGAGATAGAGACAGCCAGCGAGAGAGAGGAGCATAAGCAGGGAGTGGGAGAGGAAGAAGCGAGGCTCATAGAGGAGAAGCCTGATGTGGGGCTCGATCCCATAACGCCGGGATCACGCCCTGAGCCGGCAGGCGCCAGGCCGCTGTGCCACCCAGGCGCCCCAGAAATTGATTTTTTAAACAGGCCGATTAATTATGAAGAGATTGAAGCAGTGATAAGCACCCTCCAAATAACGAAACTCCAGGCCTGGAGCTGGTTTCCTAGGGAATTCTACCAAACATTCAAGAAAAGCCAATACCTATTCTCTAAAGCTATTTCAAAAATAGAAACAGAAGGAAAGCTGCCAAACTCATTCTATGAGGCCAATATTACCTTGATCCCCAAACCAGGCAGAGACCATCAAAAAGGAAAATTACAGACCCGATGTCCCTAATGAATATGGATGCCAAAACCCTCAACAAGATCCTGGCTAATAGAATCAACAGTACATTAAAAAGATTATCCATCATGACAAAGTGGGATTCATCCCTGGGATGCAAAAGCATGGTTCAACATTCTTAAATCGATCAGGCGTGATACATCATATCAACAAGAAAAAGAAGACTCAGGAACCATATGATCATCTCAATTGATGCAGAAGCACTTGACAAAATACAGCATCCTTTCCTGATTAAAACCCTTCAGAGTGTAGGAATAGAAGGTACATTCCTCAATCTCATAAAACCAGTTCATGAAAAGTCATTACACAAATTATCTTCTAATGGGAAAAGCTTGGAAGTTCCTTCCCTTAGATCAGAACTGCGACAAGATGTCTTCACACTCTCGCACTATTATTCAAATAGTACTAGAGTCCTTGGCAAGAGCAATCAGATTCAACAAAAAGGGGATAAAGGTATCAAAATCCAAAAGAAGTCAAAATGTCTTCTTTGTAGATGACATATCCTCTATATGGAAAAGCAAAAGAATCCACGCCTCAAACAGACTAAAGTTATAGACAACTCAGTAATAAGTGAGATACAAATGGAGAAATGCTCAGAAATCAGTGCACTTATATATCGAATAATTAGACTGAAGAAAGAGAAATAGGGAATCCATCCCATTTACAATAGCATCTCAAAAACCATTACGTTACCTTGAATTAACTAACAGATGCGTAAAGCACCTATATTCTAGAAACTAAAATCACTTTTTAAAGATCTTGAGGAAGAAAAAAAAATGGAAAAACATTCATGCTCATGGATTTGTAAGATTAATCATGAATTAAAATGTAACCATACTACTAGATCAATCATAACTTTCAGTGCTTCGATCAAAATAGTACGTGATGACATTTTTCAAAGAACTGGAACAAATAGTCACAACTTTGTAGGAACCAGAAAAGCCCGAATTCTCAGGGGACGTGACCAAGTATAAAACAAAGCTGGAGGCATCACATGCTGGATTTTAGTTACATACAAAGTGTGATCACAACAGAAGACAGTCATGGTTACTGGCAGGCCAAAACAGACAATAGACTAATGAACAGAATATGAGAACACTAGTTAATGGACCCTGGTCTGTTTGGCAACATCTTTGATAAAGTGAGAGAAAAGCTTGGAGGAAAAGATCAGTTCTTCAATAAATGGTGCTGGGAAAATTGGACAGCCACATCAAAAAAATGAGACTGACCACTCAATCACTCCATATTACTGGAAAGATAACTCCAAATGGATGAAAGATCTCGATGGTGAGAAGAATCCAACAAAAAAATTCTAAGAGGAACATAAGGACACCTTATGACATCAGCCAAAGAACCTTTTTTCCATGATACATCTCAAAGGCAAGAGAAACAAAAGAAAAAAATGAACTTAAGGACCTCATCCAAGATAAAAGCCTTCTAACAGCCAAGGCAACTAGTCTAAAAATCAAGAGGCAGCCCACTGGAATGGGAAACATATATTTAAAGAGCACAGATAAAAGATCTATGGTACAAGATCTATAAAGAACTTCTCAAACTCAATACATGAGAAACAAGTAACAAATCATAAAATAAGGCAGAAGATATGAACAGACACTTTTCCAATTAGAAGACATACAAATGAAGCTAACAGATCAGGATGTAAAAATGTTCAACATCATTTAGCTCATCAGGGAAATTAATCAAAACCATACCAAGATACCATCTCTACAGACCAAGTTAATATGAAAAATAGATCAAGGGCAAGAAATGCAACAATTGTTGGAGGGGATTCGCGGAGAAGAAGGGGATCCCTCCTACATTGTTGGTAACGTAAAGATGGTAAGTCACTCTGGAAAATAGTGTGGGAGTTCCCTTAAAAGTTAAAAATTGAGCACCCTATGACCTCAGCCATCTGCCTACTGGGTATTTAATCCCTCAATATGATACAGCTGTAGTAAAGAATGTGGCCATATGCACTCCAATGTTCATAGTCAGCATTGTCCAGCATTACTAAATCGTGGAAGTGAACTGAGATGCCTTCAACAGATGACGATTACAGAGTTGTGGTCCATATATGAATAGAATTATTACTCCAGCTTTAGAAAGAATGAGTTCTCACATTTGCTAGCAACATGGATGGCAACTGGAGGAGATAATGCTAAGTGAAATAAGTCAAGCAGAGAAAGACAATTATCATATGATTTCTCTCATCTGTAGGTATAGGAACTAGGAAGATCTGTAGGGAAGGAAGGGAAAGAAGAAAGGGGAGTAATCAGAAGGGGGGAATGAAGCATGAGAGACTATGTCTTTAGGTTCAAATTGAGTCTCTTGTAGACAGCAAATGGATGGGTCATGTCTTTTTATCCAATCTGCCACCCTGTGGCAGCATTCAGGCTATTTACATTGAGACTGATTATTGAGAGATATGATTTTAATGATGCCATTTTGCCAGTAAAGTCTGTGTTTCTATAGATTGTGACTTTTCGTTCTGTATCACTCTTGGAGCTTTTTTACTTTTATAAAACCCCCCTTAATATCTCCTGTAGGGCTGGTTTCGTGGTTACAAAATTGGTCAGTGACTGACAATTCTGGAAGGTTTTTATTTCTGCATCCATTCTGAATGACAGCCTTGCTGGATAGAGGGTCCTTGGCTGCATGTTTTTCTCTGAAAAAGCTTTAAAAATGCCCCCCCAACCCTTTCTCTCATTCCAGGTCTGTGTAGACAGGTCTGACGTAATTCTGATACCTTTGCCTTGGTACGTGAGAAATTTCTTTGCCCTGGCCACTTTCAATACTGTATCCTTGAATCTAATATCTGAGAATTGCACTATGATGTGATGTGGCGTATGTTTGTCGTGGTTGAACTTGGGAGGGGTCCTCTCTCCTTTGGACATGGATGTTTGTTTCCCTTGCTAGATTAGGGAAGTTTTCAGCTACAATTTGTTCAAATATCTCTTCTTGTCCTCTGTTTTTCTCCACCCCCTCGGGAATGCCAATGATTCTGACATTGGAACGTTTCATTGTGTCCGTAATCTCCCGTAACCTACATTCCTGAGTGTGGATTTTTTTGAGTCCAGATTCTATTTTAGCTTTTTCTTCTACTAACCCA
>NW_024423319.1:54771549-54772352 GCF_017311325.1 Ursus maritimus
CTTTAGGTTCAAATTGAGTCTCTTGTAGACAGCAAATGGATGGGTCATGTCTTTTTATCCAATCTGCCACCCTGTGGCAGCATTCAGGCTATTTACATTGAGACTGATTATTGAGAGATATGATTTTAATGATGCCATTTTGCCAGTAAAGTCTGTGTTTCTATAGATTGTGACTTTTCGTTCTGTATCACTCTTGGAGCTTTTTTACTTTTATAAAACCCCCCTTAATATCTCCTGTAGGGCTGGTTTCGTGGTTACAAAATTGGTCAGTGACTGACAATTCTGGAAGGTTTTTATTTCTGCATCCATTCTGAATGACAGCCTTGCTGGATAGAGGGTCCTTGGCTGCATGTTTTTCTCTGAAAAAGCTTTAAAAATGCCCCCCCAACCCTTTCTCTCATTCCAGGTCTGTGTAGACAGGTCTGACGTAATTCTGATACCTTTGCCTTGGTACGTGAGAAATTTCTTTGCCCTGGCCACTTTCAATACTGTATCCTTGAATCTAATATCTGAGAATTGCACTATGATGTGATGTGGCGTATGTTTGTCGTGGTTGAACTTGGGAGGGGTCCTCTCTCCTTTGGACATGGATGTTTGTTTCCCTTGCTAGATTAGGGAAGTTTTCAGCTACAATTTGTTCAAATATCTCTTCTTGTCCTCTGTTTTTCTCCACCCCCTCGGGAATGCCAATGATTCTGACATTGGAAAGTTTCATTGTGTCCGTAATCTCCCGTAACCTACATTCCTGAGTGTGGATTTTTTTGAGTCCAGATTCTATTTTAGCTTTTTCTTCTACTAACCCA
>NW_024423319.1:54772377-54789262 GCF_017311325.1 Ursus maritimus
ATGTTGTACTTCAGTTCAGAGGTACATAAGCTAACAAATCCAACATTTAAAAGGCAGTTAATATACACATTCTAAAATATTTGATGGAGAAATGGAAAAGAAAACATCCAAATTCATTCTATGAAGGCCAGCATTACATCGATTCCAAAACCAAACTCCACTAAAGAAAGAGAGACAGGCCAATATCCTGAATGAACATGGAAGCAAAAATTCTCAACAAGATGCAAAAATCAAATCCAGCCTTCTGACTAAAGGGTATTCACAGCATGAGTAGAGTTTATTTCCTGGGAAACAAGAATTTAGTTCACTATTCAGGAAATCAATCAATGTGATACACATAAATTAAAGAAAAGGATAAGAGCCATACAGCATAGTCCTGGGGTAGTTAAGATGGCGAGAGGACAAGGATTGCCCACTAAGCTATCCACAAAATTCAGAGTTGGATGACACCGACCAGCATGAACATCCCACAGATCAGCCTGAGACACAGAAGAATACATCTGGATCTACAAGCCGGGCATCTCCAGCACTGAGCCAGCCGGGGGTCTGAAGCGAGAACCGTGAAGCAGCGCACCAATATCGGAAGATAAACGGAAGGGGGGAGGGGAGCCACACGTTTGGACGCGGGACATGGGAGCTGGTGGCCGGACTGTCGATTTGGCACCGATGAGATAAGCACAGACCAAGACGTGTGAGCCGTGAGCTGGGAGCGCGCCCACCGGGCTGAAACGGAGCTCCGATTGTGCTCCGCTCAGACAGACTGAGCACGGGATCTCAGAGCGCGCAGGGGCAGCTGGGCACAAGCGATGTTAAACACAAGAAAGGACAAACTGAGGGCCTCAGAGGGGAGGGGGTGGGGGAATGGGATAGACTGGTGATGGGTAATGGGAGGGCCACGTATTGCATGGTGCACTGGGTGTTATACACAACTAATGAATCATGGGGCGCTACATAGGCAGGATGTATGTATGGTGACTAACACCATAATATAAATAAAAATCATTAAAAAAAAAAAGAAAAAAAAAAACCACAAGGGACAGGAGGCTGCTGGCCTGGAAGTGAGGGCTGGGAAGCCAGGTGTGGGACGCTGCAGGTGGCTGTAACAAGAAACACAAAATTAAAGTGGCCAGAACATCAGTGTTGGAGAATAGTCACAATCCCTCTCTTCTGAGACAAGAGGCTGAGATTCGGCTACTGCTGTTTCCATTCTCAGAGAGGCACGGCAAACCCACCAGGGAAAGCTAGCCAGAAGGGAACAAAAGCCTGGAAATATTGGCTCACATTGTGCCCATCCCATCTCCTCGCAGGGGACACAGAACTCTACCTAAACAGGGTTGCCTGAGTATCGGTCGCGACAGGCCCTCCCCCCAGAAGGCAGGCTGAAAAATCAAAGCCCACATCCCTGAATCCCTATAAAACAAAGGGTGCATGGCCTGGGTTCCAGTAAAATTTGGGCTCTGGACAACCCACAGCCTCTCCTCTCAGAATGGCGAAAGGAGAAATCCCTCCAGCAAAGAAAAGACAATGAGTCTGTGGCCTTTGCCCACAGAACTAATGGATATGGATATAACCAAAATTATCAGAAATGGAATTCAGAGTAACAATGGTCAAGATGATGTGTAGACTTGAAAAAGTGATAACGAACATGTTAATGAGACTATAGAATCTCTAAGGGTGGAAATGAGAGCGAACTTGGCAGAAATTAAAAATTCTATGAGCCAAATGCAGTCAAAACTAAGGGCTCTGATGGCCAGGGGTGAATGAGGCGGAAGAGCGTGTATCAGCGGTGGAGGATGGTGCGCGGTTTCACGGCTCCCCGCTTCGTACCTCAATACTCAGTGCTGGAGATGTTCATTTGTAGAGATCCAGATGTATCTTCCTGTGTCTCAGGCTGATTCTGTGGATGTTCATGCTGGTCTGGTACCTATCCAACTCGACTCAGGGGACAGCTGAAAAAGGGGTCCCCTGGTCCTCTGCCATCTTAACTACCCCCCAGGATCATATGGTTCTTATCCTTTCTTTAATTTATGTGTATCACATTGATTGATTTCTGAATAGTGAACCACTCTTGTTTCCCAGGAATAAATCCCACTTGGTTGCTGTGAATAATTCTTTTAATGTATGGTTGGATTTGATTTCCTAGTATCTTGTTGAGAATTTTTGCTTCCATGTTCATTCAGGGATATTGGCCTGTAATTCTCTTCTTTAGTGGGGTTTGGTTTTGGAATCGATGTAATGCTGGCCTCATAGAATGAATTTGGATGTTTTCTTTCCATTTCTCCTATTTGGAATTATTTGAGAAGAATGTATATTAACTATTCTTTAAATGTTTGGATGAATTCTGTTGGGAAGCCAACTGTCCCTGGACTTTTGTTTGTTGGGAGATTTGTGATTATTGATTCAATTTCTTTGCTTGTTATAGGTCTGTTCAGCTTTTGTATTTCTTCTTGTTTCAGCTTTTGTAGTTTTGAGGTTTCTAGGAATTTATCCATTTCTTCCCAGTTGCTCCATTTGTTGGCAACCAATTTTTCATAATATTACTTTATAATTGTTTGTATTTCTGTGTTGTTGATTGTGATCTCTCCTCTCTCATTTGTGATTTTATTTATTTGGATCCTTTCTCTTTTCCTTTTAAGTCTGGCTAGGGGTTTACCAATTTTATTAATTCCTTCAGAGAACCAGCTCCTAGTTTCACTGGTCTGTTTTGCTGGAGTTTTTTCATAACATTTATTTCTGTCCTAATCTTTATTATTTCCTTTCTTCTGATGGCTTTAGGTTTCATTTGCTTTCCTTTTCTAGCTTCTTTAGGTGAAATGTTAGGTTGTGTGCTTGAGATTTTTCTTGCTTCCTGAGGTAAGCATATATTGCTGTATACTTCCCTCTTTGGTCCACTTTTGCTGCATCCCAAATATTTTGGACCATCATATTTTCATTTTCATTTGTTTCCAAGTACTTTTTAATTTTTTTCTTTAATATCTTGGTAAACCAACTCATTCTTTAGTAGAACATTCTTTACCCTGTATATATTTGTGGTCATCCCAAATTTTTTTCTTGTGGTTGACTTCAAGTTTTACACCACTGTGGCCCAAAAATAAGCATGGTATGACTTCAATCTTTTTTATTTGTTAAGGCATGATTTGTGACCCAGTGTGTGATCTATTCTGGAGAATGTCCCATGTGCACTCAAAAATACTGTGTATTCTGCTGTTTTAAGATGAAATGTTCTTTTTTTTTAAGGATTTTATTTATTTATTCAACAGAGATAGAGACAGCCAGCGAGAGAGGGAACACAAGCAGGGGGAGTGGGAGAGGAAGAAGCAGGCTCCTAGCAGAGAAGCCTGATGTGGGGCTTGATCCCATAATGCCGGGATCACGCCCTGAGCTGAAGGCAGATGCTTAACTGCTGTGCCACCCAGGTACCCCAAGATGAAATGTTCTGAATGTATCTGTTAAGGTGATCTGGTCCAGTGTGTTGCTCAAAGTCATTTTTCCTTGTTGATTTTCTGCTTCGATGATCCTCCATTGCTATAAGTGGGGAGTTAAAATTCCCTACTATTATTGTATTATTGTAAATGAGTTCCTTTATGTTTGTTATTAATTGATTTATATATTTCAGTGCTCCCAGGTTGGGAGCATAAATATTTACAATTGTTAAATCTTATTGGATAGACCCCTTTATTATGACATAGAGCCCTTCTTCAACTCTTGTTACAGTCTTTGGTTTAAAATCTAATTTGCTTAATATAAGTATTGGTATTCTGGGTTTCTTTTGATGTACATTAGCATGATAAATGGTTATCTATCCCCTCACTTTCATTCTGGAGGTGTCTTTAGGTCTAAAATGAATCTTCTCTAAGTAGTATATAGATGGGTCTTTTAAAATTATTTATTCTGATACCCTATGTCTTTTGATTGGTGCATTTAATCCATTTACATTCAGAGTGATTGTTGATAGATATGAATTTAGTGTTATTTTATTACCTGCAAAATCAGTGTTTCTGGAGATTTTCTCTGATTCTTTCTAGTCTTTGCTTTTTGTCTTTCTTTACCACTCAAAGATTTGCCTTTAACGGTTCTTGCAGGGCTGATTGAGTGGTCATGAACTCTTTTATTTATTTTGTTTGTTTGTTTGTCTGGGAAAATCTTTATCTCTGCATGTATTCTGAGGGACAGCCTTCTTGGATGAAGTATTCTTGGCTGCAAATTTTTCCCATTCAACACATTGAATATACCATACCACTGTCTTCTAGCCTTGTAAGTTTCTGTGGAGATATCTGCTGCTAACCTTATTTGTCTTCCCTTATAAGTTAGGGATTTCTTTTCCCTTGGTGCTTTTAGGAGTTTTTCCTTATTTCCATATTTTGCAAATTTTACTACAATATGTCTTGGTTTTGGCCTGCTTTTGATGGGAGTTCTCTCTGCCTACTGGATTTGTATTTAGAATATATAAAGAACTCTCAAATTTTAGCAATATGAAAACAAGCAAGCCAGTTAGAAAATGGGGATAAGACATGAAGAGATGTTTCAACAAAAAGGATATACAGTCAAGGGGCTCAATATCACTAGTCATTAGAGAAATGCAAATTAAAATCATAATGATGTCACTACACACACCTATGAGAACAGCTAAATTAAAAAAAAAAAGGACAACACAAAATGCTGGCAAGGATGTGGAAAATGGACCACTCATATATTGCTGGTGGGAGTATAAAAATGGCCCAGCTACTCTGAATGACAATTTGGCAGTTTGTTGTAATCTAGACATTCACTTACTATGTGACCCAGCAATTGCACTTTTGGGCATTTGTCCCAGAGAAATGAAAGTTATATTACATAAACACCTATACATAGGTGTTCATAGAAGCTTTATTAATAACATGAAGAAATTGGAAACAAGATGTCCTACAATGGACGAATGGTTACACAACTACTCAGCAACAAAATGGAAAAATTAAAAACACATGCAACAATTTGGATGAATATTAAGAGAATTATGCTGAGTGAAATAAAAGCTTATCTCAAAAAGTCACATAATGTATGATTCCATTTTTAGAACATTCTTAGAATGATGGAATTATAGAGATGGAAAACAGATTAGTGGTTCTCAGAAGTCAGGGATCATGGGGTGGGGATAGACAATAAGGGCATAACAGGAGAGAACCCTGTGGTGGTGGAACATGTATCGATTTGCAGTGGTGGTTACACAAATCTATACATGTGATATAATTCCATAGAAAAATACACACAGAGACATACACACTAATGGTTGTAGGTAAAACTGGTGAAATATGAATAAGGTCTATGGTTATAGCAATGTAAATTTTTTGACTTTCATATTATATTATAATTATATAAGATATTGCCATTGGGAGAAATTAGTTGAAGGAAACACAAGATTTTTCTGTATTCTTTTTGAAACTTATTGTCAATCTGCAATTGTTTCTAAATAAAAAAATAAATGAATGTAATTCAAAGAATATTTCCAAACTCTGTGCAATGAAAGTATCATAGCCAATGAGGTTTAACCAAGGCATGATTGCTAAAAGAAAATTTCCAGTGAGTATGTCCTTTTTTCCTCTCATTTCTATTTAGAATCACTGAAAAGCATAAAATGCATGAAACTGTATTTTTCACTTCCCTTTATGTATTTTAGCTTCATCATAAAGTTTATTTGTAATGATGTTTGTATTTTAGTTGGTGCAATACATTTGTCTCTCTTATTGAAGATAATATAATATTCAGAAGATATATTTTCTATTTTAACCATAGTCAATATTCATTTCCAAACACCTAAATAGTGCCATTTGGTCTGAAAGATTTAGTGTAGTATCTAACATTATCTAGGAATAAAAAGAGAAAAGCATTTGATTGAAAAGAGAACATTTAAATTATTATAGTGTCTATATATAGCCCAAGTCCTGCTCTAAACTAAAATTAGTCTATTTGCATAAAAACAAATACTTTTATTCTAGATGAGATATACTTTAGATTCTTATGATCAAAGGAAGTTAAAATTATTAGTTTTTCATCAGTAGCCTGTAGACTGATTTAAAATGTAATGGTTCAGTGGACTCAAGTCTTGGGCTTAATGATAAATATATTGTTCCACCGTTTCTATAGAATTCCAGACTTGATCAACAGTGCTTCTTGCACACGTAAAGTTATCAATAAATAAATTCAATACAAAATGAAAAATATCAAAAACCTTTATTCCTGCTAGCAGCTTGGGAGACCACTGGCTGCCATGGGAAGAGGATCTTACTTTGTGCCTTTGTTTCCACATGGTTTAAACTACAGTGAGTAGTCACAACTGCTCTACTTTAAAGAATTCCAGAACTGACTGCTAAAAGCCATGTAACACAATGTTATAACATGCAATTGATTTACTCAATTTGTTTGACAAAGTCTGTGGAAAAATAAAATCAAAGCCTTCTCTTAACTGATCAGTCAGTTGAGTCAAAATACTCGAGTCAATACTAAAATACCAATTTTGGTAAGTCATTTTGGACATAGTCTAAATGGACATCACTGACAAGAAAGCCCAGACTAACAGAGGTGGAAATGTCTGCATATGAAAATTCAAGGGGAAATGTAAATTATTGAGACATGTATTACCGTCTCTCAGTTTTACAAGGTACAGCAAGAGGTGGGCTGCATGAAGCTTACTCTAATGGTAATTCTTCATTTTTCTGAAATTTCCACATAATAGCAAAACTGGCATTTTATAATTTCCAAAGCTATAAATCATTTTTTAAATCATGATGATATTACTCAAAACAGATGTGAAAACATATGTTTGCCATAGGTGTATAAACTGCTTACTTGTCATATTTAATAATGTTGAGACTTCTACTTTAACTTCGTTTCCTCTTAATAACTCAAATCTATTGAAGAAAATATATTTTATCTTAATATCACATATATAACTGGTAGAATTTGACATCAAAAATCTCATTTTAAAGAAAGCTTTCCACTATAACCTTGATGCAGTTTAATATGCCACTCCTATCTATTAATGTCCTCATCAGAATGTGTGACCAACCTATTTGATTGAAATGAGTAAAACTGCCATTTCACAGCTAGAGATTCAGAAATGCCAGTACATACTACTGTGTATTTTATGAAAATCAGTTACTGTACATCCGTACTAGTGCTCCAGCTCATTTTTCATAAGACACAGTAGTGTGTACTTGAACATTGCAGCACACAGGCCAGCCCTAAATGCCATTTTGACTTATGGGGCTTGCAGTTTTGATAGAATCACACGCATCATGTACAGCTTGAGATTTTCCTAGAAAAGTTGTTTTACTACCACACTGTCCTTCAAACGGTCATGACTTGGTGGTAAAGAGGTCTCAGGAACAAATTGTTGCTGGGTTAAGAATGAAATTTCATCTTTAACTAGAATTCCATTACCCGTATAAGAGGTTGGGTATTTTAATATACTAAAACTGGCTTCTTCCATTCTGGCAAGTATTCTGAAATCAATCATTTACATCTTGGAGCCCCAGAGGGTATAGCCTTTCAGCGTTTGGATAAGAAATGACTAAACATGTGGCAAGGAAACCAACCATGGATCAATGAAATTAAAATCATACATTATTCCAAATTCTAACTAAAACGTTCATCTATGTAATTAGGAAGGAAGCTCAGTCTAGAGAAGAAAGATAAATTTCTCCATTAACTCTTCAGTTCATGGAGTCTTTTTTCTATATATTATGAGTATCTTTAGTAGAGATAGAAAAATACACCCTATACTGAAGTACAAACAAGCGATTTGGTAATCTGATAAATTACATATTAGCTTATGCTCTTTAGAGTTACTGTTTAACTCACAACGGCAGACATAATGTATAGCCTATAACATATGCCAATATGTTTTCTTTTTCTCCTATCTTTTAGCCTTTTAAACAAAGTTGTACTCAGTTTTCATGTCAAGATAGCATGACTTTGAAATAGCATGACTTTGAAATTCTTACTCTTCCTACCTTCTTTAAACTGATATCCTAAGAAAAAACTGGATACTGTGCAGAGATGATCCATGTAACTCAGTGGATCAAAAGCTAGATTGGCATCATATCTATCAACATTCTAGGTAAATACTTGGTTGGAGTAACTTGCTAAGCTTTCACTTGAAATGCCCAAATAAGCATATATTTTAAAAATCTCTTTTGGTGGTTGGGGTGATATCTTTTCTCCATGACAGCAACTCAGGTTTTCAAATGTAACTATCAAATGGTGAGTCGTTCAAACATAGTTAACCAAGTGCATATATAATAAAATGAGAGTCAGAAGTTTCTGATCAGGCATAAAATGAAGTTTCCAGCCACAGGCACAGAAAAACTTCAGGATGTTATTAATTTATTAACATTAAATAAACAAGCTTCAGGTAAACATATTTTTTTTTACTACTAAAAGAATTTATCTGAAGCCAGTATAAATCTATTCTGTTTAGGAAAGGTGGATGCAATATACAGCACTGGCATGTTAATTCAGTTACTATCTAATATTTGTGTGTCCATCAAATAAGCAAAAGTCATTTCACCTTTATTATCCCTTTGGAATTTTTTGATGGTTGGTCCATTATCTTGATCAACAATTAGTTCCTCTCTATTGTTGGACATCATAGCTATAAATAAAAGAAAAAAAAACTGAGTAATTTTCTTGCAAAACACTCAAAAGAAAGGTAGAAAATTATTATATAAATAGCTATTTTACTCCAATAACAACTAACATGAATTGTATACATCTCTATTTCTGAAACCGTGGAATCATTTGTGTTGGTTTGATGATTATATAATTTAAAGATCAAGAAGCTACTCAATCCTGTGAATTTTTTAAAATTTTTTTAAGATTTTATTTATTTATTTGATAGTGAGAGAGCACAAGTAGGCAGAGCGGCAAGCAGAAGGAGAAGAAGAGGCAGGCTCCCTGCTGAGCAGAGAACCTGATGCAGGGCTGAATCCCAGAATCCAGAGATCATGACCTGAGCTGAAGGTAGACGCTTAACTGACTGAGCCATCCAGTGCCCTAATCATGTGAATTTTTAAAGTGGGATTAATATATAGTGCGTATATAATTGCCTACATATTTTCTTTAAATCATTTTAAATGTTAAAATTCATATGCAAATTAACTATTTACCTGCATAATTAATAATCTAGTTCCCAAAATATTTCTAGAAAGAATTTATCACTTAATTTAGTGCGTTTAAAATAATTACAGATTTAACTCACTTTATAGAGGTTTTTTTTAAAAAAAATATATAACAAAATTAATAGGTGAAGTATAGCTTTCTGATAATTATAAATGCTTCTTCACAAAATATTTATATTGAAAGAAAATAAACATGCCAATTTTCATGGTTTATCATTTAATTCTCTTTTGTTATATTTTATTAAAACATTATGCTGCTAAGGGCGTCTGGGTGGTTCAGTCAGTTAAGCGTCTGCCTTTGCCTCGGTTCATGATCCCAGGGTCCTGGGATAGAGCCCCACATTGGGCTCCCTACTCAGTGGGGAGCCTACTTCTCCTTCTCTTCCTTGCATTTGCTCTCTCTCATTATCTCTATCTCTCTCTATCAAATAAATAAATAAAATCTTTAAAAAAACATATTGCTCCATATTTTTTTCCTTTATAGACAATCTCACTATCATGCTTAGATATCTGGGAATGTGCATAGACAGCCTAATTACTGCCAGTGGAATTAGAAATGTTTTATGTGGTTAATATATTTTTTAGAAAATTACATTGCTTTAGAAATATTTGATTTTACTTCTAAGTGTAAGATACCATTCCTTTACAACATATCTATCACATAATATATTTCCCTACGTGTTTTGCTCTTAGCCAGCCCTCAATAAATAATTCTCTCTCTCCCTTTTCTCTCTCCCCCACCCCTCATCAATACAAAGATTATCCTGATGGAATAATGTGTGTTTTGTTTTCTTGATTCTTTAATGGTCATCTGGCTATATCTGCTTGTCTTGCTCAGACTCCCTTAAATCAGTTGCACACAGTGTTGTAACAACCAGGTAGTCTGTGTCCAAAAGCTGTGATAAAGAAAAGCTAGAAGACCTGTCACCTCTTCCAGGAATTAAACTTACTCCCTTAGGGCCACTAACCTCAAGTTCTAGCTCAGTGGTTCTTAACACTGGCTGCACATTAGGATCTCATGAGGAGACACTGAAAAGCAAAACAAAACAGTCCTGCCAGACTCTGTTCCAGACCAGGTAAATCAGACTCTGAGCATGTAACCCGGGCATCCAGATTTGTAAATGCTCCATGAGTGATTATAATGGAGAGCCAGATTTGAGACTCTTTGGGCTTACTATGAACCACAAACAATATATAATATTGAAAGGTTAAATGAGACTCGGATGAATTTCCAGAAGGCAGAAATAATTTTCATCCTTTCCCAGCACAAATAAAGAAACTAACACCTCTGTTAATCCCTCAAATTCCTCTCCTGCCCGAAAAACAAAAACAAAAACAATAAGCAAAAAAAACATATTTTGGAAAGGTTTAAGGCAATCACTATTATGAAATATAAAAACTTAGAGTTCATTTAAAGGACGTCCTTATAGAGTAAGACTAAAAGAGGAACAGAAACCATTTTTTCCTAGAGGAAATCGATATTTAGGAAATCGATTGTGTCGATACAACAGATTAATAAAGATTTTACTTATCTCATTTGGTTCATAATTATTATATACTAAATGAGAATTTGTTACAACTGGGTGCACTTGGTAACATCTGTATACCTGAGTAAAATCAGACAGCTAAAGATAATAAGCAATCAAGGTAAAGCCACACAGACAAAAATAGTGCTTATCCCTCACATTTCCTTAGCACTTTAATCTTCTGAAGTGTTTGTCCATATTATTTCATTAGACCTCATAAAAATCCAGTGCATTAGGCCTGGCAGAAATATTTCCATATATTAGGTAAAGAAACTCACGATGGTTAAGTGACATACCCAAGGTCTCATAGCTACTGAGTGCCAGAACTGTGGCTAGATTCAAGTTTCCAATATGTCACATCACTGACAATACCACTATAGTATTTCTGGGATAGTGTCTATGGTGTAAGACTTCCGAGATAATAAAAAAAAATAAACTAAGGGAAAACATCTTAAATATTTTTGATCTAAATTATTGAGATTGTAGCAAATTATGTCTTGGTTCACTTTTTAATCACTCTTAAATGATCAACTGTTTGAAAGATATTTTATCTTTCATTAGTCAAAGATGCTGTGAATGTAGCAAGTGATTGTATCACATGAACTGTTAAATACCAATATGTTGAACTAACATATACTCTACAAAAAATCCCATCCTATTGTTACCATGGAATCCAGTGACACAGTAAATAAAGGCCCTTCCAGAGAAGAAACTTCTAATACGTTTAGTTTCATTTTGTTGTTCAAATTGCTTCAGCAGTAAAAAATGACCACTTCAGAAAGTCATTTTTATTAAGGAGGCATCAACTCCCCCACCTTCTTTCTCCCCCTTTCTATTGACTAATGAAGAAATTCTCAAAAGAATATATTTTAATTCCTTGTTTTAGATGAGATACTTACCCATCCTCTCTGAATGATGATCCATCTGAGAAGGAGAGCTGGACACACTGCTGCTGGGGTGGGAGGAAGTCTGACTCTCAGGGTGATGATTCTCTTCTACAGAGGGAACAGGAGAAGGACTCTCTGGGATCCGTTCCTGACACAAAAGGAAACACAACAGGAAATGTCATCTGTTCATCAAGTTTTTCATGTTGTTGAGTCCATAATATTTGAAATGTTGACCTCTCACTTATCCCAAAAGCATACATGTTCATGACAGTTGGTCTTAAACGTGTATCTTTAGACAAATACATATTTTTTGTTCTTGTAAAATTAATGGGATATTATGAGGGTTAGAGAATGTGAAAAGGCTCAGTGCCATGCTGTATATATGTCAGAGTTTCAAGAAAAGTTAGTTTCCATTTCCTTTCCTAGAAAATTCATGAAGAATTATGAACATAGGTGTGCAGTGAAGATTATTGTTATTGTAAACTCTTATATTTATATATATTCCAAAGCCTGGAGCGTGATCCTACTCTCTAAGAAGATCTTTCAAAATAAACACTTTAGAATCTAAGAATAAAACACAAATAGTAGCATCTGGTACATACTGAGTCTTTCTGCACAAATAAAAATTATGGAAACAATATACATGCACTCTATCAGACTTTAGGAATTTATGTTGAATTCTGCCAGCAAAATGGTTTGGTAGTGATAGGACACAATGATAGGTTTTCCAAACTAACATTAAAACCTGCCAATATCAATTGCTTAGTATTATTTAGATTTTTATAGTTTTAAATAAAGAATTAGAATAAAAATAAAACATTTATTTTCCATACCTCTACAGTAACTGTTATAGTTCTCAAGACTTTTGTGATTATGAATATTGCTATAAAACTCTGAAATTATTCACTATGTTTATGCATCACAACTTGATGAATAAATCTGACAATCATTCAATTAATTTGATCACTAGAAGAACCAAATTGCTGTGTTTATGCACATATGCAATTAATGTGAGTGGGTAATAGACATGCTGGGACAGAGAATGTTTGTTCTATAAAATATTTAATCCATCCATAATAAATTTCTTAAATGTTCTAATTATCTGTAATTACAACATCAGTATTCTAGTTATCATAGCAGTAAGAATTAGTTTGTCAAATATGTGCTTGTACATTTTCAAATTGATTTTGCATGAAAGGCCTAAAATTTATAAATTCCCTAAAGAAAACTGTTGTTTGTTTAGATACAAAAGTAACAGCACAAGAGTTAAAGCTTATTATTTCATTAGTAGAAGTTAACATTTTGCAACATCTATCATTGCAGCAGGCAGAATAGTAGCAGGCAGAATAGTGGCCCCCAAAATGTCCACTCCACATCTTGATGACTGAGACCTGTGAATATGCTACATCACATGGTAAATGGATTTTTCGGATGTGATTGAGAAACTTGAGATAGATAAATTACACTTAGAGGCAGAAAGGGAAGGTCAGAGGGAGATATTATGGAAAAAGAATCAGAGATGCAAACTTTCTGACTTTGAAGATGGATGAAGGGAACCATGAGCCAAGAAATGTGGGTGGCTTCTAGAAGGTGGAAAACAAGGAAATAGATTCATCCCTGGCAGATACAGAAAGAAATGCAGCCCTGCCAACACCTTGATTTTAGCTCAGTGATACCTATGTTAGACATCCAGCCTACAGAACTGTAAGAAAATAAACTTGCATTGTTTTAAGCACTAAATGTGTCATATTTTCTTATAGCGGCAATAAAACACTAATACAATCATTAATGTAGTTTTATTTTTAAATGGTGTTTAATGTTATTGCTTAGCTTATAATTAACATTTGGTAATTTTAATAAAATGAATAGTAGAATTTGACTATATTAGCTGCAGTATTATATCCTAATTAAATACTGATAATTATAATAATTTTATGTTACACTTTAAAGATTCTATAACTGTTGTCATACCTCAAAAAAATGTTTTAAGACAGAGAAATATATATTTAATTCATATTTACTATACAGATAAATATCTAGTTGTAACACTACATATACAGCACAAAATAAAAAAGAAACATTTAAGCAAAGCAGAAGAAAAGAATCTAGTTTTTATTTTCTAAATAATTTCACTTGTATTCTGGAGTGATGGTATGGGGATAGATAGTAAGGTATATACAGCCCTTGTACCACATTCTTTTACTTTCTGAGAAGACCAATAGTTCATTAGTTGTGAAATTCAACTTAAACTCTCATGATTAAAAATATATTCTTTAAATAGTATATGTACACAAAAACACACCAATGCAAGGATTTTTATATATAAGGTCAAAATTAATTTTTTTGGCTTTCACTGTTGTATAGCCTCAATGATTCTATGCCAAAATATGTATATGAAGTGTAGAACATTCAGTATTTGTCTTTGAATTGTAACATTGAAAATTTGTTGAAAAAGTATGTAATTCAATGAACTACAATTAAGTTTCATGGACATCCGAATGAATGGACAGGGACAAAGTACAGCAGTTACTAGGCAAAAATAGAACTGAACTAACAAAATCACTATATGGTGGCAAACAAGAATCATACACACAGAAATATATGCCACCATAATAAAAATGGAAAACTTTTAAGTTGGTTGATAAAATTGATGGTTTGGAAAAACAAGAGAATCCAACTGACAGTGATACTTGCTCTTGTCCACTCTGTTTAACAAAAAATGAAAGCTCACTTTGAATTGTCTTTAAAAATTGAGAGAACATCTACACAAATAGAAAAATGCAATGAAAATGAGGAAAAATACAATACTATAAAGGAAGATCCCCCCAAATGCTTAAAATTAGTAAATGATCAAATAATACGAACTCAAATAACTTACTCTTCAACTCCCTCTTTGACATTTTCAGCACCATATTAGGTGAAACAATAAACTAACTTTGAAAACATGATATAGTAACATTTTGCATAAAGTAATATTTCTGCTTTAAGATTTCATAGCCTGCACTTTCCAAATTCAGTCAAGGTTCAGTTCATTGTTATTGTTTTCTTAAGGCCCTACAGAGGTCAGACTTTTTCACCATGTAAACTGTATTAGATAAGTTCAGTGTCTTATATTGATTAAGAGTTAGGTGGGTTTAAAATGTGTGTGTGTGTGTGTGTGTGTGTGTGTGTGTGTGTGTGTGTAGAGCTGGGAATGTTTAATTTCTCTTAAAGTAATTAATAGTTCTATGAACAATTTCTTCTTTGCAAGTAAACAGATCCATTTTTCACCCCTGTAATCACTATGCATCTATTTAGCTACTTAACTGCAATGTGCTTTGGTTCATTAGGTGGCTAGTGTTGTGTCTCAGCCTAGTTAAAATTTCACAGCAAGTTAATCTGTTTTACTACAAATGAGAACACAAGTGATAATGTCCTCATCATTTGCCAAATACAGGGTTAACAGTATTTGCAACAAATCAATAAGGGCATTTAAAAAGGAAAATTGCAACTCTAAAACCCCAATCATTTTTAGTCATTGATGACTTAATTTTATTTGGCATTTATGACTTTTACAACCCTGCTACACTTCATGTATTTCATTTAGGCCCACTGACAACAGCTGTAGCTCTTCTGAAACACTACAGGTCTTCTCCAGATTCAAAGTAACAAAAGGGAGACATTTCCAAAATTGATACATACTTACCCAATCAAATCCCCATTTCCCTACAACTAGTAAATTTATCTGTAATAATAACTCAGATTCTAGCATATATGTATAGTTCAAGGCTAATGCCTAAAAAGAAAGAAACATTACAGAAAATATTATTAATTAGTACATGCTATCCCCTCTTTTATCATACTTTTCCCCTTTTGGGAGGTATATACCACAAATGGTCAAAGGAGACATTCATCATATTAAATCATATGAAAGTACATTTGACCCTTAATAAAGAATAGGGTCAATGCTTAGAAAATTGAGTTCTATACAAGGTTTAACACAGTCGATTTGATTTAGGATTTAGTTTATTGGCAGTAAAGTATCAACTCTGCCCATTTTCATGCAGATGCTTTATTTCACCTCAGTATATTCCTTTACATCCTTGGAAATGTGGTAGTATACATAGAATGTATGAAGTACTAATAAATACATATTAAACGTGTTTATACATATGTGTACATGTGTGTAGTTGCCTTTTACTAGCAACTGTATCAGTCAATGTTAAATTGTTACCTCTGACATTTTATTATGTTGTTATTAAGTATTCAGTGTGATTATGTATTATATAATTTGTCTTTTTATTTTTATTTAATTGGAATTCAACTCTCACTGTAATTATGCTTCCAAATGCTAATACATTAATGAGTTCCTAAAGGATTTAATGGCATTTCACTACTGAGGAGTGGCTTTTGGAAGTCTGTATGAGTGCTAGATATTTTACTCATGCATTTGTCTTGATATTTCATATTTAATTGATCTGCTCCTTCTGTACTGTCACCAGAGTTCTGCAGAAACAGAACAGATTGTAACTTGACAGACTTTAATAATAAAATCAGGGACAGGGAAATGAAAAGTTTATTCATTGTTGCTGCTAACTTGGCTTACTACTATTCCTGAGGAAGAATTTGATGCCTTAATTTGGTATCTCTGAATAATATTGGAAATATGACAACTTATGGACCTTTACAAATCAGTTTAAGAATTAGTCTGTGGGGGCACCTGGGTGGCTCAGCAGGTTAAGCGGCCAACTTTTGGTTTGGGCTCAGGTCATGATCTGGGGGTCCGGGGACCAAGCTCCACATTAGGCTCCATGCTTAGCAGAGAATCTGTGGATTCTCTCTCCCTCTCCTCCTGCCCCCCCCCACTCATGCTCTCTCTTTCTCTTAAATAAATAAATAAATAAATAAATCTTTATTATAAAAAAGAATTAGTCTGTTTTCCACAATCACCAATTTACAATCTTATTAAAGTTAACATAAATGAATACAGCAGGGTTTTCATGAATTAAAAAAAAATAAGCAGATAAGGGATGCAGCTGGAACATGTAACCATGAAACAGTCCAAAATCATAGGCACACCCTACATGTGATCTATGTTATATTAGGGCAAAAGATGCTTTCACATCTTCACCCAGATCAACTTGTTCTGGAAGAGGCTGACAGCTTAAGAGAATCAGTCTTAATATCTGCTCATAGCTTGCAAATGCCCTCGAGTGGGAAAATGGATAGTTCAGTGGGAAAGTGCAGGGCTTCCAAATTATGTTTTGGGATTGGACCTCTGCCACCCACCCAAACACACACACACACACACACACACACACACACACACACACCCCTC
>NW_024423319.1:54789485-54806737 GCF_017311325.1 Ursus maritimus
GAGAAAACTACTGTACACTGATATTACAAAGTATCCCATGAAGTATAGAATTGTTGAATCACTATACTGTACACCTGAAACTAATATAACACTGTATGTTAATTAACTGAAATTAAAATAAAAAACTTAAAAAAGCACAGTTTCCCACACACACAAAAAATAAGGTACAAATGTAAAATAGGAAATAGGTTCTCATACCAGTCAGGTATTTTACCTATTTTTTTAAAGATTTTATTTATTTATTGGACAGAGAAAAATACAGTGAGAGAGGGAACACAAGCAGGGGGAGAGGGAAAGGGAAAAGCAGACTTCCCGCTGAGCAGGGAGCCCAATGTGGGGCTCGATCCCAGGACCCCAGGATCATGCCCTGAGCTGAAGGCAGACACTCAACAACTGAGCCACCCAGGCGCCCCAGGTATTTTACCTATTTTGCTCTCAGGATTTTGCCATACTCGGTGATACAACTAAAGGATGAATAGCCTTTCAAGCCTAATAATCATAATGCAATTTCCAGTTCCTGCTATACCTATATTAGTTATTAGATACAAGTGTTACTTGCCGAGCCAATAGTAAAGGAATCTGAGGTAGAACTAAAGAATATATGCTTGGAGTAACAATATTCCCAAACTTATTTTTGACAAAACCAAAACCAAAACAAAACAAAAACAAAAAAACATTTGTTTGCAACTTGTAATGTCTTTTCCAGTTTTGCAATTAAATTCTATATCACTAATGATCATTTATGTTAGAAATACTCCCCAAAGTCTAATATACAATGAATCATTATTTTTAATTAATTCATTCAGCAAACATCAAGTGTCTAATGTACCTATTGAGGACAGAAAGAAGGTCTGTGGGTATTTTCACATGGGATGTAAATGTTCATAGTTCAAACTGAAGAATAAATAATCCACACATAAGCAGTCAAAATGGCTTAAAATAAAATATGAATCAAATCAATTTTGGTATTAGAATAGACACTCCTCTCCAGTCCCCACCAGATCCCTAACTCTTTATTCTGCATGGAGATCAAATCAGTCATGACTGGTGAACAAATGCTCTGTAGATGGAGGGTACAATACCAGTATATGTATCTAATGGTGGGGGGAACCCTTGGTTATGGTAGTGATAGGGGTTATACAGAGGCATGTGTATAAGAGAAGTTACTTCTTTCTCAGGCTAGCTCTTGGCCATGATATTATTGCTCTCTACTTACTAGTATCTTTATATGGATCCGTGAGTATAAAATATAATAAAATAAAATAATATTTGCTAATATACACTGACTAATAAATGCCAAACAGTGCTCTAAGTATGTTGACAAGCCTTGTCTCATTTAGTCTCATGTTAACACTATGAGGTAGTTATAACCACTCTCACCATTTCACTGGAAGATGAGGGAAACTGAGATAACAGGTATAATTTGCCTAAAGTCAGTCATATAACAAGGAATGGTGAAACCAGAATTTAAATACAGGCAGGCAGTCTGACTTCAGAGCCTATGCTCCTACCCATTAGGCCATGCTGTCTCCAATGAAATCTGCTTCGTAATTCATCTAACCTCACTAACAAACTATAATGGTTCTAGCCAGAAATAGTATATAATTCTACAAATTCTTTTGAGGGTGGAGCTTAAGTCTGTTTCACTTTCGCGTTTTTGACAAAGCAATGTGACACAGTCCTTTGCACATATTAAATCTTGCAAAATCAGTGAATTCTGTGTTCTTGCCCTCTTTCCTAACAAAAAATGATGACAATAATAATTCAGTAAGCCAATATTCAGCAACAGCTATTCTTTTTGGCTAACTGCAAGGCTAACTGCAATATACTTGCTGACTTTTTGGTCTGTATTATCTTCTCCCCCAAAGATTACCAGTGATTCATGACTTTTTGTCCACCCTACTTAATGCTCTAAAACAGTGCTATATAATAAAATTTTTTGCAATGATGCAATGTTCTATCCTTGTGCTGTCTAATATAGTAGCCACAAGTGACATGTGATTACTGAGCACTTGAAATGTGGCTAGTTGCAACAGAGCAACTGAGGTTTTCATTTTCTTTACTTCATTTAAATTGAAATTGCCACATGTGGCTAGTGGCTACTGTATTGAACAGTGTTGCTATAGTAGATATGTTCTATGCATCTAAAACTCATTGTTAGGGTGCCGGTGTGACTCAGTCCGTTAAGTGTCTGCCCTCAGCTCAGGTCATGATCATGGGGGTCCTGGAATCAATCCCTGCTTGGGCTCCCTGCTCAGCGGGGAGTCTGCTTCTCCCTCTCCCTCTGCCCCTCCCCCGGATCATGCTTGCTCTCTCATGCTCTATCAAATAAATAAATAAAATATTTAAAAAAATAAAACTCGTTGTTAATTACAATGGTTACATGGTTTACATCCATGAAGATAGGGAAATTCACTAAACTATAAGTAAATATGTATATATATATATATAATTTATGATATATGTATAATTTTAGAAATATAAACTTCTAAGAGTCACATCACTTCTCAGATCCTTTAAAAGCTATGGTTTTCTCTCCTACCTGTGAAAAGAAAATTTTAAAACTATGACAGGAGTGGTGAATAGACAGCCATGTCTACTCTTCTTTGTGTTAGCTTTCACTATTTGAGGGCATTTGCAGGAATACACACCTCTGATTATGAAAGGTTTCTCACACTGAGGTAGAAATATTTACACATTGGTAGAAGAAAAAGGCCCAAATGCAATCATGTTCTTTTCAATTTGACATCAGTCTATGTGAAGTGGTATAATTTCCATTGAGAAACAAACTACTTATTCATTGATTTTTATAGAGTTTTCTCATACTTTTAGTTAATATGTTATGTTATTTTGAAGAAATAGAAAATTAGTAGGTAAACTAGTTTGAAAGTTTTTGTTTTGTTTAATGGATATGAAGGAAGATTGGCATGGAGAGTTTGATTTGATAAACATTTCGTATTTCATATAATGTTTTTAAAAGGAAAGTATTATTTTGAAGCCTGTTCAAGCTAAGGCCAATTGCTAAATATTCAGTAATTTTGTGAGCCAGGTGTTAAAATGATGGTAACTTGAAATCAGCCATGACGGAAATATTTACAACACAGAAATTGGAAAATGGTATAAGTCAGAGCTTTTCTTTTTTATTTTGTGTTGTTTGGGGTCTTTTTTTTGGAGATACAGCTTACAGGCACACCACTGGATGCTGGCCCAAATAAAAAACATTGAATGTTTAAGTCCATTATAGGAATCTGAGGTTTTTATTTCTTTCTAATGTTCAACGTCATCTGACTAGGCAAACATTTAAGTATATGAATAAGTACACTAAATATTGTATTCATTTGAGTTTATGAGCATTCAAAGAAGCACAAGTAGAGTGTCATATGATAAAAATATGTATTAGGTAAAATGCATTCAATTACAGTAATCTGTATCCCACACAGTTCCTTTTAAAGAACCTGAAAAATTAGAAACAAACATCATACAGTAACAAAACATGTACTATTAAAACATTAAACAGAGAATGTAGGAAAATTCAAATCATTATATGTAGTTTCCATTCTTGCTATGACTCAGGAACCTGGTCTTACAGAGTATAAAACAAAATCTGCAAAACCATGTTTTCAAAATAGTACATGAGTTCATTTTGTCTATTTAAATGTTTAATAAAAAATCATAGAACTATTAATCCTGTTTATTGTTTGTCTCTTCACATTAGATTATAAACCTTAAAAACCACCTGATGCATAATAGAAACTCAATCATCGAAAAAAAAATATGGACGCACCCACAAACTTTTTAAACTAGGTATCAGTGGCTTATTCTGATTCAATTAGTTAACAAATGGGCTTGCTAACAAATGCCAATTGGGTCTACCTGAATTAAAATGAGGAGCTAACATGACTTATACATTAACCCAAACAGTTTTCTGATATAGACTCAATCAGAAGAAATGTAAACACAGAAACAGTGTAAAGAAAGTGAGATCTATGTTGCAGAAAGAAAAACTGAAAATAGAAATATTAAAATAGTTGCTTCCAGACCTTTAATCAGAAGTGGTAAGTGCTGGAAATTAAATATGATTTGTAGGCCAGTCATTCACTAACTCGATAACACTATTTATTATATAATCCTAATATTCAAATCACATGCTGTAAGACCAGCTTCCAAAGGAAATTGGGATCACAGTCTCATGATCATCAGTGGCAAAGCACAGGCATCAGCTTAACACAAACTATGCTAAAGAAGAGTAGCAGGTGTTTAGAAGGATATGAAACCTTCTTTTAATATTGCAGTATGTTCCCCCTGCCCCGCACACCAGCGACATTTTTAAATGATATGGAAAAAAGGTAAAGTTTTACATGCAAGTAAAAAAAAAGATATGTAAATAAGAATAATTGAATAATAAAGCAGGAAAAAACATCTGGTGGAAAAAAGACAGTCTCTTCAATAAATGGTGCTGGGAAAATTGGTCATATGAATGCAAAAGAATGAAACTTGACCACTCTCTCACATCATACACAAAGATCAACTCCAAATGGATGAAAGACCTCGATGTGAGACAGGAATCCATCAAAATCCTAGAGGAGAGCATAGGCAGCAACCTCTATGACATCGGCCACAGCAACCTTTTTCATGACACATCTCCAAAGGCAAGAGACACAAAAGATAAAATGAACTTGTGGGACTTTATCAAGATAGAAAGCTTCTGCACAGCCAAGGAAACAGTCCAAAAAACTAAGAGGCAGCCCATGGAATGGGAGAAGATATTTGCAAATGATGCTACAGATAAAAGACTGGTATCCAAGATCTACAAAGAACTTCTCAAACTCAATACATGAGAAACAAATAAACAAATCAAAAAATGGGCCGAAGATATGAACAGACACTTTTCCAATGAAGACATACAAATGGCTAACAGACACATAAAAAATGTTCAACATCATTAGCCATCAGGGAAATTCAAATCAAAACCACACTAAGATACCACCTTATGCCGGTTAGAATGGCAAAAATTGACAAGGCAAGAAACAACAATTGTTGGAGAGGATGAGGAGAAAGGGGATCCCTCCTACATTGTTGGTGGGAATGCAAGTTGGTACAGCCACTCTGGAAAACAGTGTGGAGTTCCCTTAAAAGGTTAAAAATTGAGCTACCCTATGACCCAGCCATAGCACTACTGGGTATTTACCCCAAAGATACAGACGTAGTGAAGAGAAGGGCCATATGCACCCTAATGTTCATAGCAGCATTGTCCACAATAGCTAAATCATGGAAGGTGCCGAGATGCCCTTCAACAGATGACTGGATTAAGAAGATGTGGTCCATATATACAATGGAATATTACTGAGCTATCAAAAAGAACGATTTGTCAACATTTGCTGCAACATGGATGGCACTGGAGGAGATAATGCTAAGTGAAATAAGTCAACCAGAGAAAGGACAATTATATGGTTTCTCTCATCTATGGAACATAAGAACTAGGAAGATTGGTAGGAAAAGAAAGGGATAAAGAAAGGGGGGGTAATCAGAAGGGGAATGAAGCATGAAAGACTATTGACTCTGAGAAACTGAGGGCTTCAGAGGGGGAGGGGGTGGGGGAATGGGATAGGCTGGTGATGGGTAGTAAGGAGGGCATGTATTGCATGGTGCACTGGGTGTTATATGCAACTAATGAATTATCGAACTTTACATCAATAAATAAATAAACAAATAATTTTAAAAAGAATAATTGAATAATTAAAACATATGAATAAATATGGTAGCTCTATTTCTGAACTTTCATAAATTTTATTATAACTAAACATGTACTTTGGACTTTTTGTGCAATGTGCCCTAATCTCTTTCTGTATATGTTTCTGATTTAAATTTGTTTTTATGCAGGTGAGTTATAGAATGCCAAAAATAGGGGCACCTGAGTGGCTTAGATGGTTAAGCAGCTGCTTTAGGCTCAGGTCATGATCTCTGGGTCCTGGGATCGAGCCCCACGTTGTTGGGCTCCCAGCTCAGCAGGGAGTCTGCTTCTCCCTCTATGTCTGCCTCTCCCCACTGCTCGTGTGCTCTCTCTCGCTCTCTCTCAAATGAATGAATAAAATATTTTAAAAATGTTGAAAATAAGGATACAATGGAAATACCAGCAGATCATTAACTGTAGAGATGCTAGCATGGTGACATTATAATCACATTAGATTGTATATTCTGATGACTGAATATCTCCCTTAAATTCCTATGTTAAAACTCTAACCTTAATGTGAAAGTATTTGGAAATGGGACTTCTGGGGGGTAATAAAGTCATGGCGTGGGGGAGCCCTCATGGTGGGATTAATGCCCTTTTAAGAAGAGATATGAGAAAATTTGCTTCCTGTCTACCTTTGCCATGTGTGAACACAGTGAGAAGGTGATCATCTGGAAACCAGAAAGAGAGCTCTCACCAGGAATCAGAAGTCACTTTGATCTTGGACTTTCCAGCCTCTAGAAATATGATAAATAAATTTATTATGTTTAAGCCACCTGGTCTATGGTATTTTGTTATAGCAAACCAGCAAAGAAGGTGAATCAGGTTATTGTGTCTTTCCCTAATTCACAGTGGATTTGTCAGAAAGAAATCAAATTTCATAATTGTGGCATTTCTTTCAAAATGTTCAATGTTAAATTTTCTTTTTTTTTCAGCATCCGAATTTTTATTTTATGTTGGCATAATACAGATAAAATTGCCATTCACACAGATAAGTAGATGAACATTTCTTTTTTTTAAATAACATCTTGTGATCTAAGTATATTTTCTTTTTTTATTGTTTTTATTTTTTTATTTTAATAATATTTATTTTGTTATATTAGTCACCATACAGTACATCCTCAGTTCTTGATGCAATGTTCCACGATTCATTACTTGCATATAAAACCCAGTGCACCATGCAATATGTGCCCTCCTTAATACCGATCACCAGCATATCCCAATCCTCCACCCCCTCCCCTCTGAAGCCCTCAGTGTGTTTCCCAGAGTCCACAGTCTCTCATGGTTCATTCCCCCTTCTGTTTACCCCCCTTCATTCTTCCCTTCCTTCTCCTACCGATCTTCCTATTTCTTATATTCCATAAATGAGTGAAACCATACGATAATTGTCTTTCTCTGCTTGACTTATTTCACTTAGCATAATCTCCTCCAGTCCCATCCATGTTGCTGCAAATGTTGTGTAATCATTCTTTCTGAGGGCTGAGTAATATTCCATTGTATATATGGACCGCATCTTCTTTATCCAGTCATCTGTTGAAGGGCATCTTGGCTTCTTCCACAGTTTAGCTATTGTGACAATGTTGCTATGAACATTGGGGTGCGTATGGCCCTTCTTTTCCCTACGTCTGTATCTTTGGGGTAAATACCCAGTAGTGCAATGGCTGGGTCATTGGGTAGCTCTATTTTTAACTTTTTGAGGGACCTCCACACTGTTTTCCAAAGTGGCTGTACCAACTTGTATTCCCACCAACAGCGTAAGAGGATTCCCTTTCTCCACATCCTCTCCAGCATTTGTTGTTTCTTGCCTTGTCAATTTTTGCCATTCTAACTGGTGTAAGGTGGTATCTCAATGTGGTTTGATTTGAATTTCCCTGATGGCTAATGATGCTGAACATTTTTTCATGTGTCTATTAGCCATCGTTATGTCTTCTTTGAAGAAGTGCCTATTCATGTCTTCTGCCCATTTTTTGACTTGTTTTTTGGGTGTTGAGTTTGAGAAGTTCTTTATAGATCTTAGATACCAGTCCTTTATCTGTAGTGTCATTTGATCAATGTGATGAAAGTATTAATAAGAGAAGAGACAAGAACCATATGATTCTCTCAACTGATGCAGAAAAAGCATTTGACAAAATACAGCATCCTTTCCTGATTAAAACTCTTCAGAGTATAGGGATAGAGTGAACATTCCTCAATTTCACAAAAACCATCTATGGAGAGACCACAGTGAATATCATTCTCAATGGGGAAAAGCTGAGAGCCTTTCACTTAAGATCAGGAACATAACAAGGATGGCTACTCTCTCCACTATTGTACAACATTGTACTAGAAGTCCTAGCATCAGCAATCAGACAACAAAAACAAATAAAAGGTATTCAAATTGGCAAAGAAGAAGTCAAACTCTCTATCTTCACAGATGGCATGATACTTTATGTGGAAAACCCAAAAGACTTCACCCCCAAATTACTAGAACTCACAGCAATTCGGTAATATGGCAGGATTCAAAATCAATGCACAGAAATCAGTTGATTTCCTCTACACTAACAATGTAACTGTAAAAAGAGAAATTAGGGAATCATTTCCATTTACAATAGCACCAAAAACCATAAGATACCTTGGAATAAACCTAACCAAAGAAGTAAAGGATCTATACTCTAGAAACTCTGGAACACTGATGAAAGACATTGATGAAGAAACAAAAAGATGGAAAAACATTTCATTTTGATATTGTTAAAATATCTATGCTGCCCAGAGCAATCTACACTTTCAATACCATCCTGATCAAAATACCAATGGCATTTTTCAAAGTGCTGGAACAAACAATCCTAAAATTCATATGCAACCAGAAAAGACCTCAAATTGCTAAGGAAATGTTGAAAAAAAAAAACCAAAGCTGGGGGCATCACGTTGCCTGATTTCAAGCTATATCACAAAGCTGTGATCACCAAGACAGAATGGTACTGGCACAAAAACAGACACATAGATCAATGGAACAGAATAGAGAACCCAGATATGGACCTTCAACTCTATGTTCAACTAAACTTTGACAAAGCAGGAAAAAATATCCAATGGAAGAAAGAAAGTCTCTTCAATAAATGGTGCTGGGAAAATTGGACAGCTTTATACAAAGGAGTGAAAACTCAACCATTCTCTTAACACTATACACAAAGATAAACACTAAATGGATGAAAGACCTCAATTTGAGACAGGAATCCATCAAAATCAGAGAGGAGAACATAGGCTGTAACCTCTTTGACATCAGCCACAGCAACTTCTTTCAAGACACATCTCCAAATGCAAAGGAAATAAAAGTGAAAATGAACTTCTGGGACTTTATCAAGATAAAACCGTCTTCACAGCAAAGAAAACAGTCAACAAAACTAAGAGACAAACCACAGAATGGAAGAAGATATTTGTAAATGGAACATGAGAACAGACTTAGAGAACTCAGTGACAACATCAAACGTAACATTTGTATTATAGGAGTCCCAGAAGAAGAGAGAGTAAAGGGGACATAAATTTTTTGAAGAAATAATAACTGAACACTTCCCTAATCTGGGAAGGAAAAGAGACACCCAGATCCAGGAGGCACAGAGAGTTCCCATCAAAATCAACAAAAGCAGACCCACACCAACACATATTTTAGTTAAATTTGCAAAATATAGTGGTAAAGAAATAATCTTAAAACCAGCAAGACAAAAGAAGTCCTTAACGTGCAATGGAAGACCCAGAAGGCTAGCCAGAGATTTCTCAACAGGAGCTTGGCAAGCCAGAGGGAGTGGCATAATATATTCAAAGTGCTAAATGGGAATCATCTGCAGCTAAGAATGCTGTATGTAGGAAAACTATCATTCAGAATAGAAGGAGAGATAAAGTTACCTAGAGAAGCAAAACTAAAGATGTAACAATTGTAAATATTTATGCCCTCAACTTGGAAACATGCACTTATATAAAACAATAACAAACATAAAGGAACTCATTGATAATAATACAACAATAGTAGGGGACTTTAACACCCCACATACATCAATGCACGGATCATCTAAACAAAAAGTCATCAAAGAAAAAATGGCTTTGAATGACACTGGAACAAATGGACTGAACATATATTTTCAGAACATTCAATCCTAAAACACAAAGTACTTATTCTTTTCAAGTACACATGGGACATTCTCCAGAATAGATCGCATACCAGGTCACACATCAAGCCTCAACAAATATAAAAAGACTGAAGTAATACTATGCACCTTTTCTGACCACAGTGCTATGAACCTGAAGTCAACTACAAGAAAAAAAATGGAAAAGCCATAAATACATGAAGGTTAATCAACATGCTACTAAACAATGAATGGGTTAACAAGGAAATCAAATAATAAACTTTTAAAAAACGGAAACAAATGAAAATGTAAACACAATGGTCCAAAATCTTTATGATGCAGCAAAAGTCGTCCTGAGGGAAGTATATAGCATTACAGGCCTATGTCAAGAAGCAGAAAAATCTCAAATAAACAACGTAACCTTACATCTAAAGGAGCTAGAAAAAGAACAACAAATTAAACTTAAAGCCAGCCAAAGGAAGGAAATAATACATACTAGAGCAGAAATAAATTATATAGAAACTAAGAAAACACAACAGAACAGATCAAAAAAATCAGGAGATGGTACTTTGAAAAAATTCATAAAATTGATACACCTCTAGCTCTTCTTAACAAAAATAAAAGAGTAAGGACCCAAGTAAATAGAATCACAAATAAAGAGAAGAAATAACAATCAATGTCACAGAAATACAAACAATTTAAGAGTATATTATGAAAAACTACATGCTGACAAATTGTACAACCTGGAAGGAATGGACACATTCCTAGAAACATAAAATTAGCAAAACTGAAACAAGAAGAAATAGAAAACTTGAACATACCAATTACCAGCAAAGAAATTGAATCAGTAATAAAAAAAACTCCCAACAAGCTAAAATCCAGGGCCAGATGGCTTCACAGGCAAATTCTATCAAACATGTAAAAACAAGTGAGAACCTATACTTCTTAAACTTTTCGAAAAAATAGAAAAAGAAGGGAAACCTCCAAATTCAACCCATGAGGACAGCATGACCATGATACCAAAACCAGGTAAAGACTCCACTAATAAAGAGAACTACAGGCAAATATCCCTGATGAACACAGATGCAAAATTCTTAACAAAATACTAGCAAACTGAATCCAACAATACATTTAAAAAATCTTTCACCATGATTAAGTGGAATTTATTCCTGGGTGGTTCAATATTCACAAATCAATCAACATAATGTTATCACACCAATAGCAGAAAGAGTAAGAACCATATTATCACCTCAATAGATGCAGGAAAAGCATTAGACAAAGCACAACATCCATTCATGATAAAAAAAAAATGTAGGTTTAGAAAGAATATACCTTGAGGCACCTGGGTGGCTTAGTTAATAGTGTCTGACTCTAGGTTTTGGCTCAGGTCATGATCTCATTGGTCCTGAGATCAAGCCTTGGTTCAGGCTCTGCACTCAATAGGGAGTCTGCTTGAGGATTCTCTCCCTCTGCTTCTCCTCCCACTCACATGCTGACTCTCTCTCCCTCTCTTTCTCTCTCAAACAAATATTTAAAAGAAAAAAAGAAGGAACATACCTTAACATAATAAAGGCCATATATGAAAACCCACAGATATTATCATCCTCAATGGGGTAAAACTGACAGATTTTCCTCTACAGTCAGGAGCAAGACTGGGATGTCACTATCACCACTGTTATTTAACACAGTACTGGAAGTCCTAGCCACAGCAATTGTAAAACAAAAAGAAATAAAAGGCACCTAAATTGGCAAGAAAGAGGTAAAACACTAGTTGCAGATGATATGATATTATACATAGAAAACCAAAATGACTTCACAAAATAAACAAACAAAACCAAGCAAACTAACAACGACAACAAAAACTGCTAGAAGTGATAAATTCAGTAAAGTCACAGGATACAAAACAATGTAAAGAAATCTGTTGCATTTCTATTCAGGAAAAATGAAGCAGCAGAAAGACAAATTAAGGAATCAATCCCAATTACAACTGCACCAAAATCCATAAGATACTTACGAATAAACCTACCCAAAATGTGTAAGACTAGTACTCTGAAAACAATGATACATTGATAAAGATGACCCAAAGAAATGGAAAGACACTCCATGCTCATGGATTAGAAGAATAAATTTTGTTAAAATGTCTATACTATCCAAAGCAATCTATATTTAATGCAATCTCTATCAACATGCCAACAACGATTTTCACAGAGCTAGAAAAAAACAGTTCTAAAATTTGTAATGAACTCCAAAAGACTCTGAGTAACCAAAACAATCTTGAAAAAGAAAAGCAAATGTGGAGGTGTCACAATTTCAGACTTCAAGTTATATTACAAAGCTGTAGTGATCGAAACAGTATGGTACTGGCACAAAAATAAATACATAGATCACAGGAAAAGAGGACAAATCACAAAAATGAACCTACAATCATATGGTTAATTAATCTTTGACAAAGGTGGGGGATACGTAATGGAAAAAAGGCTGTCTCTTCAACAAATGGCAAATGGTGTTGGGAAAACTGGACAGCAACTTGTGAAAGAATTAAAGTTCTGAAAGACCACTTTCTTACACCAAACATAAAAATAAACTCAAAATGGATTAAAGACCTAAATGTGAGACATGAAACATTTAAAATCCTAGAGGCAACAAACTGAGGGCTTCAGAGGGGAGGGGGGTGGGGGAATGGGGTAGGCTGGTGATGGGTAGTAAGGAGGACACGTATTGCATGGTGCACTGGGTTTTATACACAACTGATGGATCATCGAACTTTACATCAAAAACCAGGGATGTACTGTATGGTGACTAACATAACATTAAAAAATATGATTATTAAAATAAATAAATAAATAAATAAATAAATAAATAAATAAAAGCAGATTGCATGCTGAGATGCCATAAAATTTCACTTTTAATTAGTCTATAATGGCAAAGGGTCACAATTCAATATCTGCGGTATAAAAGCAGTATACTTCAGGAGCTTGAGTTTAATGTTTTGCCACCATAGCATGGGGTAACAGCTAATGTCTTTATTTTAAATAAAGGATCAGAATTTACTTTTTCTAAAAAAAAAATCCTAGAGGCAAACACAGGCAATAACCTTTTTGACATAAGCTGTAGCAACTTCTTTCTAGATATGTCTCCTGAGGCAAGGGAAACAAAAGCAAAAATAAACTATTGGAACTACATTAAAATAACTTCTACACAGTGAAGGAAACAATGACCAAAACTAAAGGAAACCTAAGGAATTGGAGAAGATACATGCAAATGACACTCTGATAAAGGATTGGTATCCAAAATATAAAAAGAACTTATAAAACTCAACAACACAAAAAGGATTAATACAATTATATATGGACAGAAGACATGAATTGACTTTTTTCCAAAGAAGACATACAGTGGCCAACAGACACATGAAAAAATGTTCAACATCACTTATCATCAGGGAAATGCAAATCAAAAGTACAATGAGATATCTCCTCACACCTGTCAGCATGGCTAAAATCAACAACATGAGAAACAACAGGTGTGGGCAAGGGTATGGAGGAAGGGAAACCCTCTTGTGCTGTTGATAGGAATGCAAACTGGAGCTGCCGCTCTGGAAAACAGTACGGAGTTTCCTCAAGAAGTTGAAAATAGAACTACCCTACAATCCAGCAATTGCACTACTAGGTATTTATCAAAGGAATACAAAAATACTAATTCAAAGGGATACCTATGTCCCAGTGTTTATAGCAGCATTATCTACAATAGCCAAATTAAGGAAAGAGCCCAAGTATCTATCAACTGATGAATATATAAAGAAGTGGGGTGTGTGTGTGTGTGTGTGTGTGTGTGTGTGTGTGTATAGTGGTGTATTATTCAGCCATAAAAAGATGATATCTCGCCATTTGCAATGACATGGATAGAGCTAGAGAGTATTATGTTAAGTGAAATGCCATTTGGAGAAAGACAAAAACCTATGATTTCACTCATATACAGATTTTAAGAAACAACACAAATAAGCATATAGGAAAAAAAAGAGAGTAAGGCAAACCAAGAAACAGACTCTTAACATAGAGAACAAACTGATGATTACCAGAGGGCAGAGTGGTGGAGGGATGAATTAAATATCTGATGGAGATTAAGGAGTGCACCTGCTGTGATAAGCACCAGGTTTTGTATGGAAGTATTGAATCTCAATGTTGTACACCTGAAACTAATATTATATTGTCTGTTAACTAACTGAAATTTAAATAAAAACTTTTAAAAATCTGTAAATGTAAATAAAACATGTTTTTGTTTGAATAGTCCCCATATCCTCCAAATCATAGTATATGAAAAAGTCTCAATACGTAGGTTTGCCCACTGCCTGTAGGATTCTAACAGATTGAACTTGAAAGTGTTCTTCACCAAGAAGCATATTGAAAACAAATTTCTATTAAAATATACATCAACCGAGGTGTGGAATTTCTGTCCTTAGAGCTTAGTATCATATTGATAACTATTCTTGAAAGGAGTGCTAAAAATTTCAATATATTAACACCCATTTGGCAATTAATTAGAAAGTTTTTTATAATGTTATTTCTTGTGAATTATTTTCAAAACTAGTAGTTGCAATTATATAATAATATCTTTGTAAAAAATAAACAAAACTTGGCAACAATATTAAAAGCCTCTCACTATTCACAGAAATCAACTATTTAAAAACAAAACAAAATAAAACATTTTTTCTTCATTTCCCTACCATTCTCTGATAGAAATCTACTTCTATAGATCTGTAGAAAAATTTTATCAAAGAGCATTCAAAATAAATATATTGTTTTCAACTGACTTTGGTCAAAATAATTATATGAAAGCAGATACAAATTTCATATTTGGTAAGACTTAAATAAGCATGTTGTATAATATCAGCTTTTAAAAAGCAGTATCCACTTTTATGTCTGTAAAGGTTCTCTTTCTAAAGTCGCATATGAAATAGTCAAATTAGCAGTAAACAAAAATATAGCTCTATTGCTTTAATATGTTAACAATATTTGGATTATTTAAGGAGAAGATAATTATCCTTTCCATTTCCATCATCATCACTGCCAATAACCGAATGCTAGTCATGAGCTCCTCCCCAAGTACCCCTTCACTCCAAATTCATGGCAAAGCTACCATACGTCCCAAGCATTCAACCAAAATGTAGCTGATTCAGTCTGAATAATCATCATTAAGAAAGCTGAATAAATACATTTTTGAAAAGCCACAAACATGCTTCTACTAAAAGCAGTTTTTCATCATTTCAAAGCAAGTACTTTAAACCATGCTCTGTTTCTTAATAGTTTTCTAATTTTGTGTGGGGGTCGCATTTACTTAGTAGTCACCCAATTTCAAAATTATCAGAAATTTATTCCATCTTTTAAATATGTTCATGTATGGGGGCACCAGGGCGGCTCAGTCATTAACGTCTGCCTTCAGCTCAGGTCATGATCCCAGGGTCCTAGGATCAAGCCCCAAGTCAGTCTCCCTGCTCTGTGGGGAGCCTGCTTCTCCCTCTCCCACTCCCCCTGCTTGTGTTCTCTCTCTTGCTATCTCTCTCTCTGTGAGATAAATAAAATCTTTAAAAAATTTTTTTAAAATAAATAAATATGTTCATGGATGATTTTTTTTTCTCAAAGATTACTCTGTTTCCTGGTTTAGCCTCTGATCAAATATTCAAACAACAAAGTTTTGATTAGCTACAGTAGACTGATCTATTGAGGGCCACAATCTTTGCAGGAAGCATACTTCTACTTGGCCATGTAAATATATATGGAGCTTAATAAAAAATTATCAATTTTTCTTGTCCTTTCCCACAAAAGTTTGTCACAAATTTCCCCTATTTTTTAAAAAATCCCCCAAACTGGAAGCTAATTTAAAATGAAAGAAAAATAGCCAGAATCTTACATTTCCTCTGCCTTTCTTTCACATTCCCCCATGTACATCTATTACGATCATATCTATATTGCCAAGGTCCAGTTCAAATCCAACAACTGTAATGTTTTTCTTGATATTTTCCCCCTCTTTCTGCCAAGCTAGGTATAATAAGCCCCACCTCTAAATTTCTTTAATACTTGGTGATATTCTATACCATTCATCACAGTCTGTCTTGTTAGTGCAAGACAAATGGGTACTTGTTTGTATCACATTTAGTTTGTGAGTACTTGAAGTCAGGCATTATGTCTTCTTTACCTATATCCCATGTTGCCCCATACAACATGTATACATGAAGGGTATAATATTTGTTGAATAAATAAAAGAAATAAGTGGGTTGTTCTTATTAACCATAATCTTTTAATCCCATGTACCTTTGTATTATCTCCTTGCCAAAAGAAAAAAAATACTAAAAAGCCAAGTTCACATGATACTTGCAGAGAGGGCAGAGAGGCCATATGCCAAACTAATAGAAAACATCAGGACATATTATAAAATATTACTTGTGCTTCATTACCCAATGGTCATGAAAATTTGAAAAAAGATAGTATTCTAATGATTATAATGATAATGCTATAAATTATCATAAATATTTGCTTAATGTTTCACAGTTTTTTAACTTATATTTTACTCATATTGTCTCTGGACAATGAATGAAGTAAGTGGGATAGATTATTACTATAACATTTAGTTTACAGTTGAGGAAACAAGTTCATGCAGGTTAAATGTCATATCCAAGGTTGTTGAGGTAAAGTGGCAGGATCAGAATCAAAACTTAGGTCTTTCTGACTACAAGTCCTGTATGGTTTATACTACCACGGAACTGCTTCCCAAACACCAAAAAGATGCACAGTGTATACTTCATTTCACCCTAGCAATGGCAATGATTTTTGTACACTATTCTACTGTGCCATTAGTCTTGCTATGCCTCCCACACACTGTGCTCATGATTGCAAGACATGAAGCTAGAATTAAAAGTGATGTCTGTGGTCATGGAAACAAACAAACAAACAATCAACAATAAAACACCTTAGCAGGCCTAGACAGAAATAAAATCAATACTATATGCTAAGCAACTGAGTCAGTAAGCTGTGTGTTTATACTGAAGATTCAGTGGTATTGCTAATATTTTCTCAAAATTTACATGTAATTAAAGCCTGTGTCCTCTTCCAAATCATGATTCTTACCTTTATAACAGAGGCCCCAGCTCTGGAGAGTGGACTGTGAATCTGGGCTGCAGCAGCCATGTTGGCAATAGTATTGAGATGGTTCATCTGATTCATTGCCATGGCAACTGATGCAGGAGGTAAGCTGACTGGAAGTAAGGGATGAGGCATCATCATAAATGGCAGATCCAGTCCTAAAAGAGGCAGTGTACGTTAAATTACTACATTTGGAAAAGGAAAATCACATCAAAATTAATGCTATGAAATAGTAAAAAAAAAAAAAAAGTATCTGGATTCATTCTTGTTGGCTTTTCTTTTCTTTTTTTTTTT
>NW_024423319.1:54806747-54821428 GCF_017311325.1 Ursus maritimus
TTTTTTTTTTTAAGATTTTATTTATTTATTCGACAGAGATAGAGACAGCCAGCGAGAGAGGGAACACAAGCAGGGGGAGTGGGAGAGGAAGAAGCAGGCTCATAGCGGAAGAGTCTGATGTGGGGCTCGATCCCAGAACGCCAGGATCACGCCCTGAGCCGAAGGCAGACGCTTAACCGCTGTGCCACCCAGGCGCCCCTGGCTTTTCTTTTAAATCAAGTTTTATCATATCCTAGTATCTATTTGGGCAATTAATGGTACCTAAGATTTAATATTGCTTTATACTTTATCTATAAACTTTTATCTATTCCTTGTTCTCGCTCTCACTCTCAAATATTTATATGACGCAATTTGTTTTACCCATAAAAGTAAATAAAAATCCTTAAGCCAAGCACCATTTTGTTCAATAAGAAGGAACTTTCTTTTTAATCATTATAATATATTGATTTGTTAGTAGCTTCTAACTTAACACCTTCTTTAGAAAATATAATAGTGGTGCTGGTAAGACAGGATGTAGATTCTCTAGGCTTCAGAATTATTAAAGAAAATAAGACTTGGAATACATCCTTTTTTTGAAGATCTTATTTATTTATTTACTTTAGAGAGAGAGTGTGTGAGTGGGGGGAGAAGCAGAGGGAGAGAGAATCTGAAACATATTCTGCGCTGAGTGCAGAGCCCAATGCAGGGGTCAATCTCATGTCCTTGAAATCACTACCTGAGCCGAAACCAAGAGTCTGATCCTTAACCAACTAAACCACCCAGGTGCCCCTTGGAATATGTTCTACCCTTTTAGTTATAATCTCTAAAATGAATGTGATGGCTCTAATTTGAAGCCTTTATCAATACGGAGTAACTCCTCTATAAAAATATTTAAATTATTTTCGGTTTAATAACAAATACCAACATCATTGAGTAGTATCTAGAATTCTGTTTGTTTTCTTATGCAAAGTGAAATAGTTTTCACACATTTTAAATTTCTTAATGAATATCTTTCAAGTATTATCCACATTACATATGTGTAACTTGTGTTACATCATGAAAAATGTAACAAATTAAAATAGTTGTCTTCTTACCCTTATGAGGTTGGGATTTGTGAGGAAACATCTTTGAGCAGAGGTTAGGGAAGGTTAGCCTAACATTACAGATACTAACATCACTATGATAAGTAAACCATAGTGGTCTACAATGTATTTTAAACTGTTGCCTCAACAGTAATCTTGCCTTCATCTGGACAGAAGCCCAGAAACCAGTAATCTTTAACAGATGTTCTGAAATATCCTTGCCTATAATTTTCCGAAATTATTATAGATTATAGAAATCTACAATGGATAGTGTTTATGTTGATCCCACACACAATTATCTAGTATTAATAAAATCCTTTTATCCTTTTTGCTGTCCCCTCATTTTTTTTTTGCATCGAAGATCACAATATCTAGTGAACAACAATGAATCAATAGGAAGTATTATCAGAGTCTTCCTAAATCTCATTCCTCAAAACAACAGTAACAGTAATACAAACTCTCAAAACGCATACTTTTAGGACAAAGGCAGCCTAGAAAAAAAATGCTATTAGTTGATTTAAGGTCTGTCTCCTAAGCTGAACAATGATGGTTGAATTAAAGCCATCAACAACAACAACAAAATATCAAAATTGTGCAATACAATAAAACATACTTAACAGGTCTCATGCAACACTAAAGTGATCGTCTCAATTGAAGGAACTCCTATATAAAGAATGCAACAGTCACCAATATTTGTAATAAAACAGCCATAAAATGCACTGTTAATAAAATTACACAATGGTTTAAAGAAGGTTAGAAACTGAAATTCTGCATGGAAACCAAGAAGAACATACTCTACTTCCTATAACTGAAAATCCCCACCGAATATTAATAAATTTTAAACTTTCCCCCTATCAATTCACTTATGACTCACTATCTCTAATCCTTTCAAGGAGCAATCTGCCAAACCCAACTTTTCAGTTATGAAGTTTCCTTCTGTGATTATTAATTTATTAGAGAAGCCTCAATACAGTGTAAACACTGAATTAAAATTGGCCTCTGCACCCCCTTTTAAACTACAAATTTTTCAGTTAGCATTCCAAAATTACTTTGATGTCTATGCATTTTTATACTATACTCATCATATGAATTTGCTATAATGATATTACATAACACATATTAAATTAATCACTGTTTATCTTTTTCCTAGACCTTCACTTTATGCTCAACATAATAGTAACCCTCAATGATGTCAATAGGTTTCTATATAAGGCTCTCATTTACCCAAGATAATTATAGATCTCAATTCTTCTTTGTGTTCTCAGAATTTTAGTAGAAAATTGACCAAATTGTAGATGAAAAGTAGCCATCAGTGCCTCCCTTTACCACACAAATGCTTAAATAAGCCTCTGTTCAATTTACTTTTCCCTTAACAGTGTAATAATCTGTCCTCATCCTCCAAAGATTTTCAGCGTCATTCAGACATCAACTGGCCATATCAAGTCACGTGCTTACTTAAAGTCCAATTGACGTATAAACTAAACACAGACTACAAACAGAATTTAACAGCCTATCGACAGTTTTAAAATACAATTCATCAAACATTTTAAAAGACCCTGAAGGACTTAAAAGTTACACTTCCAGATCATGACCTGCAATAACTGTCAATTGACTGTAATACCTTAGACTCTAAGCTAATATTTACATCTCTGGCTAGTTTAAAAGTGACCCCACATGAGCTGCACATGCAAAGCATATGCAAATACTGAATTATGTAAGTCAACCTTTTTCCAAAGTTGAAAACATTAAATTAAGGGCCATCAAAAGTACACCACACTCTAACAATCTGGCTCATTTAGTAACATGCCAGAAATGTATAAACTTTTAATAGTATGGTAATTAAATTATTTTTTAAAATCACCAAAATGGATCATCTCTTTCCTGTTTACCCCAAGGTCATCATGCTAGCTACTATAAGCTTTATTTTCAAAGAATTTTGGTATTCCAGCAACTCATAACTTTTATGTAAGTGAATAGCACCATCTCTTCATAGGTATTAAGGCTACAAACGTCAGTAATACTCTAATACTCCTAAAATCCCATGCTCATTTCATTTCCAAGAGATGTTGACCTCTGTAACATCTTGCCATTTCTAGTCAGGTACCAATCCTATCATCCTTGTTTGGTACCCTGTCTTTCTGGTTGGTTCTCTTATGCCATTTCATTTACCTTTCCACTCCAATTTTAGGACTTTAGTGGCTACTTACCATCTCCAAAATAAAAAATAAGTACTGTATGGTGACTAACATAACATAATAATAAAAAAAGAAAGAAAACAACAACAACAGCAACAACAACAACAACATAAATAAATAAATAAATAAATAAATAAATAAATAACCACTTTCTTCATAACAGTGATATAAACACCTATAATTAAGTGCCTAAGGGAGATCCCATCCTAACTACCAGGTTTTAGCATAGTCTTTATCTTTTCCTCTTTTGTTTACCCCTGCCTCTCCGTTCTATCACCATCACTCTCTGGAAAACCATGGTTACAAGATCTATATTCCCTGGGGCACCTGGGTGGCTCAGTCCACTAAGTGTCTGACTCTTGGTTTCTGCTCAGGTCATGATCTCAGGGGCTTGGGATCAAGCCCTGGGTAGGGCTCTGCACTCAGCGGGGAGTCAGCTTGAGATTCTCTCCCTCTCCTTCCCCTTCTACCCCCTCCCTCCCTGTGCTCTCTGTTTAAAATAAATGTCACTCCATAGATTCATCCCTTCATTATTACCCTTGGTTTTTACTGTCTCTATAGATATGTCTTTCCTCAATGCCATATAGGTGGAATCATACACTATTTTTTTTTTCAGACTGGCTTTGTTTCACTTAGAAATATGCACTTACAGTTCTTCTAAGACTTAGTTTTGAAAAAAAAAATTCTATTCAGGCGTAGTTGATAATCAGTGTTATATTAGTTTCAGGTGTGCAAGACAGTGATTTCACCAGTTGATACATTATGTTATGCTCACCACAAGTATAGCTACCATCTGTCACCATACAACACTATTACAATATCATTGACTACATTCCTTATGCTGTACCTTTTATTCCTGTGATTTATTCATTCCATAACTGGAAGGCTGTATCTCCCAGCTCCCTCACCCATTTTGCCCATCCCCCCACTGGCAACCATCAACTTGTTCTCTACTAACAAGAATGATTCTGTTTTTCATTTGTTTCTTTTTTTGAAGATTCCAAATATGAGTAAAATCATATGGTATTTATCTTTGTCTGATTATTTCACTTAGCATAATACCTTTTAGGTCCCTCCATGCTTTGCAAATGGCAAGATCTCATCCTTTCTTATGACTGAATAAGATGACTGAATGTATATATATATACACTACATCTTCTGTATCCAATCATCTATCAATGGACTCAGATTGCTTCCATATCTTGGCTACTGTAAATAATTCTGCAATAAACATAGTGGTGAATATATCTTTTGCCTTAATGTTTTCATTTTGGGGAGTTAGTACCCAGTAGTGGAATTATTAGATATGATATTTGTATTTTTAATATTTTGAAGAACATCCCTAATGTTTTTCAAATTGGTGCACAAATTTACATTCCCACCAACAGTGCACAAGGGTTCCTTTTTGTCCATATCAACACTAAACTTATTTCTTGTCTTTTGATACTGGCCATTCTGACAGATGTAAGGTGATATCTGTTTATAGTTTTGATTCTGCATTTCTCTGATGATTATTGATGTTGAGCATCTTTTCATGTGTACTTTGACAACTGTATGTGTCTTTGGAAAAATATTATTCAATATCTCTGCCCATCTTTTTAATCAGATTGTTGCTTGTTTGTGTTTTGGTGTTGAGTTGTATAGCTTCTTTTTTTTAAGTTTTTATTTAAATTCCAGGTAGTTAACTTACAATGTAATATTAGTTTCAGGTGTACAAGAAAGTGCCTCAGGACTTCCATACATCACCTAGTGTTCATCACAATTACTGTACTCCTTAATCCCCATCACCATTGTACCTATCCCACCACCAAATTCCCTTCTGGCAACAATAAGTTTGCTCTCTATGGTTTACCTCTCTTTCTCTCTCTCTCTTTTTCCCCTTTGTTTTGTTTCTTAAATTACACATATGAGTGAAATCACGTGGTATTTGTCATTCTCTGACTGACTATGAGGAGCTTCCATACTATTATCCAGAGATGCTGCAAGAGTTTACATTTCCACCAACAGTACAAGATGGTTCCCCTTTCTTGACATCTTTGCCAACAACTGTTTCTTGTGTTGTTGATTTTAGCCATTCCTACCAGTGTAAGGTGATATCTCATTGTAGTTTCGATTTGCATTTCCCTATTGATAAGTGATAATGAGCATCTTTTCATGCATATGTTAGCTTTCTATATGTCTTCTTTGGAAAAATGTCTATTCATGCCTTCTGCCTGTTTTTTCATTATATTATTAGTTTATTCAGTGTTGAGTTTTATAAGTTCTTTATATATTTTGGATACTAGCACATTATCAGATATGTTATTTGCAAATATCCTTTCCCATTCTGTAGGTTGTCTTTTAGTTTTGATGGTTTCCTTTGCTGTGCAGAGCGTTTTTGTTATGATTAAGTCATATATTTATTTTTTCCCTTACCTCAGGAGACATATCTAGAAATAAGTTGCTAAGGCCAATGTCAAAGAAGTTACTGCCTGTGTTCTCTTCAGGAATTTTTATGGGTTCAGGTTTCACATTTAGACCTTTAATACATTTTGAATTTACTTTTGCATATGGTATAAGAAAGTATTCACATTTCTTTTGCATGTGTCTGTCCAGTTTTCCTAACACCGTTTGTTAAAAAGACTTTTTCCCACTGGATATTCTTTCTTGCTTTGTCAAAGATTAATTGACCATATATTTGTGGGTTATTTTCATGGTTTTCTCTTCTGATTTATTGATCTCTGTGTCAATTTTTGTGCCAGTACCATATGGTTTTTATTACTACCGCTTTGTAGTAGTAATATAACTTGTAATATAACTTGAAGTCCAGAACTGTTAATGACTCCAGCTATGCTTTTCTTCTTCAAGATTGCTTTGGCAATCTTTTGTGGCTGGAGTCTTTTGTGGTTCCATACAAATTTTAGGATTATTTGTTCTAGCTCTGTGAAAAATGCTGGTGGCATTTTGATAGGGATTGTATTAAGTGTGTAGATTGTTTTGTGTAGTAGAGACATTTTAAAAATACTTGTTCCTCCAATCCATGGGCATGAAATGTCTTTCCATTTCTTTATGTCATCTTTGATTTCTTTCATAAATGTTTTATACTTTTCAGAGTACAGGTTTTTCACCTCATTGGTAAGGTATATATTACATATATATCTTACTATTTTTGGTGCAATTATAAGTGGGATTGATTCCTTAATTTCTCTTTCTGCTGCTTCATTATTGGTGTATAGAAATGCAGCAGTAATTTTCATATGATTTCTCCCATCTATGGAACATAAGAACTAGGAAGATTGGTAGGGGAAGAAAGGGATAAAGAAAGGGGGGGTAATCAGAAGGGGGAATGAAGCATGAGAGACTATGGACTCTGGGAAACAAACTGAGGGCTTCAGAGGGGAGGGGGGGTGGGGGAATGGGATAGGCTGGTGATGGGTAGTAAGGAGGGCACGTATTGCATGGTGCACAGGGTGTTATATGCAACTAATGAATCATCGAACTTTACATCAAAAACCAGGGATGTACTTTATGGTGACTAACATAATATAATAAAAAATATTATTATAAGAGAAAAAAATAAATAAATTGTTAAAGTTGTAAAAAAAACCAGAAATGCAGCAGTTATGTTGATTTTTTATCCTGGGATCTTACTGAATTTGATTATCACTTCTAGCAGATTTTTGGTGGAGGCTTTTGGGTTTTATACATATATATATATACATATATATATATACATATATATATACATATATGTATATATATATGTATATATATATATAGTATCATGTCCTCTGAAAATAGTGAAAGTTCTACTTCTTCCTTGTCAATTTGGATGCCTTTTATTTCTTTTTATTTTCTGATTGCTGTGGCTAGACATTCTAGTACTATGTTAAATACCAGTGGTGAGAGTGGACCTTCTTGCCTTCTTCCTGACCTTAGAGGAAAAGCCCTCAGTTTTTCCTCATTAATCATGATGCTAGCTTTGGCATTTTTATATATGCCCTTTATTATGTTGAGGTATGTTCCCTCTAACCCTACTTTGTTGAGTTTTTTTTTTTTATCATGAATGGATGCTTTACTTTCTCAAATGCTTTTTCAGCATCTGTCGATTGTCCTTGATTGATTTGTGAATATCGAACTACCATTGCAACCCAGAAATAAATCCCACTTAATCGTGGTGTAAGATTTTTTAAATGTATTGCTGGATTTGATTTGCTAATATATTATTGAGGATTTTTGCATCTATGTACATCAGGGATATTCAGCTGAAGTTCTATTTTTCAGTGGTGTTTTTATCTGGTTTTGGCATTAGGGTAATGCTTGCCTCAAAGAATGAATTTGGATTTTTTCCTTCCTTTTCTATTTTTTGGAATAGTGTGAGAATAAATATTAAGTCTTCTTTAAATGTTTGGTACAATTCACCTGTGAAGCCGGGGTGCCTGGGTGGCTCAGTTGTTAAGCATCTGCCTTCAGCTCAGGGCGTGATCCCAGAGTTCTGGGATTGAGCCCCACATCAGGCTCCTCCGCTGGGAACCTGCTTCTTCCTCTCCCACTCCCCGTGCTTGTGTTCCCTCTCTTGCTGGCTGTCTCTCTCTGTGTCAAATAAATAAATAAAATCTTTAAAAAAAAAATTCCCCTGTGAAGCCATCTGGTCCTGGGCTTTCATTTGCTGGGAGTTTTTTGATTACTCATTCAGTTTTTTTGGTGGTTATTAGTCTGTTCAAGTTTTCTATTCCCTCCTGTTTCAGTTTTGGTAATTTATAGGTTTCTAGGAATTCATCCATTTATTCCATATTATCCAATTTTTTTGCATATAGTTTTTCATATTTCCTTATGATTATATTTCTGTGGTGTTGGTTGTTATTTGTCCTCTCTCATTTGTGATTTTATTTAATTGGATCTTTCTCTTGTTTTTGTAAAGTCTAGCTAGAGGTTTATCAGTTTTGTTGATTTTTTTTTTCAAAGAACTAGTTCCTGTTTCTATTGTTTATTCAGTTTCTGTATCACTTATTTCTACTTTAATGTTTATAATTTCTTTCCTTCTGCTGTCTTAAGGCTTTGTTTGTGGCTCTTTTTCTAGCTCCATTAGGTGTAAGTTTAGGTTTTTTATTGGTGATTTTTTGTTTCTTGAGGTACAACTGTAGTGCTATATACTTACCACTTAGGACCATTTTTGTTTCATTCAAAAGATTTTGGACCATTTTGTTTACATTTTCAATTGTTTCCATATATAATCTTTATTTCTTCCTTGATTTCCTTGTTGACCATTCATTGTTTACTAGTACATATTTTAACCATCATGTGTTTGTGACCTTTCCAGTTTTTTCTTGTGGTTGACTACTAGTTTCATAGCTTTGTAGTCAGCAAAGGTGCATGGTATAACTTCAAACTTTTTGTACTTGTCAAGGCCTGTTTCTTGGCCTAATATGTGATCTATTCTGGACAATGTTCTACGTGCACTTGAAAAGAATACAGATTGTTATTTCAGGATGGAATGTTCTGCATATATCTGTTATCTGGTCCAGTGTGTCTTTCAAAGCTTTTCTTTACTTGGTGACTTTCTGTTTAGATGATCTGTCCATTGATCTAAGTGGGATGTTAAAATCCCCTACTCTTGTTGTAGTATTATCAATTAGTTCCATTATGTTTGTTATTAATTGTTTTATATATTTGGGTGGTCACATGTGTGTGCATAAATATTTACAACTGTTATATGTTCTACTTGGATTATCCTCTTTACTATTTTATATGGCCCCTCTTTATCTGTCATTACCATTTTAAATTTAAATTCAATTAGCCAACATATAGTATTTCATTAGTTTCAGATGTAGAGTTTAGTAATTCATCAGTTGCATATAACACCCAGTGCTCATTACATCATGTGCCCTCCTTATTGCCTGTTTCATTACTATTTAAAAAATAATAATAATTAATAATAATAATAATAATGACAATAAAAGTATGGCTACTCTGGCTTTCTTTTGATATCTATTTGCATGAAAAATATCCCTCCATCCCCTCACTTTCAATCTTCCAGTGACTTTATGTCAAAAACGAGTCTCTTGGAAGAATCATTTGGATTGGTCTTCTTTGTTATCCATTCTAACACCCTATGTCTTTTGATTGGAGCATTTTGTTCATTTACATTCAAAGTAATTATTGACAGATATGTATTTATTGCCATTTTAATACTTGTTTTGTGGTTGTTTCTAGAGATTTTCTCTGATCCTTTCTTGTCTTTCTCTCTTTCATGTTTTGTTGACTTTTTATTAGTGATATATTTGGATTACTTTCTCTTTATCTTTGCATGTTTATTAGTAGTTTGTGATATATGGTTACCATGAGGTTTGTATATATCCTTTTCTGCAAATAGCAGTCTATATTCACTTGATGGTTGTTCAGTTTTGTACTCATTCTTTTCTCATCTTCCCCCCCCCATTTTAGGTATATGTTATTATATTTTATAAACATTTCTGTATGAGTTCCTAGACTGATTTTTTTCAGAAATTTAATTTTTACTGTTTTCATGTTTCCTACCTTTATATTGTAACTTTTGGTCTCTCCTTCCCATTCAAAATGTCCCCTTCAATGTGTCTTGCATGGCTGATGTAGTGGTCATGAACTCCTTTAGTTTTTGTTTGTCTGGGAAACTCTTTATCTTTCCTTTTGTTCTGAATGGTAGCCTTGCTGGATAGAATATTCTTGGGTGCATATTTTTCTCATTCAGCAGTTTGAATATATCATGTCATTCCCTTCTGGCTGCCAAGTTTCTGTTGGGAAATCTCCTGCTAGCATTATGGATCTTCCCTTGTAAGTTCAGTACTTCTTTTGTCTTGCTGCATTTAAGGTACTTTCTTTATCACTATATTTTCCTAATTTAAGTACAAGATGTCTTGGTGTTAGCCTGCTATTGTTGATTTTGATGGGAGTTCAGAGTTCTCTGTGCCTCTGGGATCTGGGTATCTTTTCCTTCCCCAGATTAGGGAAGTGGTCAGCTATTATTTCTTCAAATAAATTTTCTCTTTTTGTAAAGATTTATTTATTTATTTGATGGGGGGAGAATACAAGCATGGGGAGCAGCAAGCAGAGGGAGAGGCAGGCAGAGGAAGAGTGAGAAGTAGGCTCCCGGCTAAGCAGGGAGCCCAACATGGGGCTTGATCCCAGGACCCTGGGATCATGACCTGAGCTAAAGGCAGATGCTTAATCAACTAAGCCACCCAAGTGCCCCCAAATAAATTTTCTGTCCACTTTTCTTCTTCTTCTTTTTCTTGGACTCCTATAATATGAATGCTATTATATTTGATGGAGTCACTGAGTTCCCTAAATCTATTCTTGTTTTGCATAATTCTTTCTTGCTTCTTGTTCAGCTTCATTGCTTTCCATTACTTTGTCTTCCAGGTAATTAATTTATTCCTCTGCTTCTTCCAATCAGCTGTTCATTGCCTCAAGCATGTTCTAATATGATTTATTAGACTCTTCATCTCTGATTTATTCTTTTTTAACTCTTTTTTTCTCTGTGGTAAGGGTCTCACTGATGTCCTCTATTTTTTCCTCAAGCTCAGTGAGTTCCTTATAATTGTTGCTTTAAATTTTCCTTCAGGCTTGTTAATTATATCTTTTTTTCACTTAGATCTTTGGCTGTGGCTTTATCTTGTTTTTCATTCCTCTGTCTTGACATTTCATTTAAGTCTCTGCTTTCTTCTGTGTTAGAAAATGGAGTTATGCCTCCTGCTCCTGGAAGTAATGACCTTATGAAGAAGAGGTCATGTAATGTGAAAGGCCTGGTATATCAAGGAGTGTCTCTGGTGTGTGCTTCTTGTACTCTGCTGTTGTGTTTTGGCTGCTTTTTCCTTCTGGACATTCTTCTGCAGAGGCTCTCCTTGTCTGCTGTGGACAGTGTTTTGTCCCTGGCTTGAATATGGTCAGTTTTAACTAGGCGTGTTCTGGTTGGCCTGTGAAATGAGACCTCACACTACCTCCACCAGAACTAAGCCCCTGCAAAACTCTCTGGTAGGGGAGAGGTAGTGTGGGCTGTGGTTTGTGCTGGTCTTCAGGGGAAGGAGCCCTCTGGACTTGAATGGGGTAAGTGTGACTGAGTAGGGTGGATCCATCAGAACACAGGGGATGGGGCTTGGTGTAAGCAATTTAGGTAGCCAGTGTTAGAACTACACTGCTTCCTTCAGGTGACTTTTGTTTATGCTGAGAGACTTGGGAGGGAAATGGTGCCAGTCAGCTCCTTTGTTCCCAGAGAGGTATCTCGACGAATGCTGACAATCAGGCAACTTCTCAGAGAACAGTGAATAATTTCTCTATGTGCCCCAGGTGCTCGTCAGATCACTCCTTGCTGTCTGTCCCTGGGTAATTTGTCTGCCTTCTCTCCAGGAGCAGGGCAGTGCCCTCCAGGCTCTATATCAGGCACAGCCCCTGACCTTTCAAACTCCAGGCTTTAAGCCCTGCTGGTTGCAAGAACTCACAAAATTCAGTCCTTTTTTTCCTAAGTCAAGGGCTATGGAGAAATATTTTCCTTGTGTATTCCCCTGTTTGCTCCACTCTCTTGTGCCCTTCTCCAGGACCATGGCTCCCTCACCTCTGCAGCAGCTATGATCTGTTTCTCCCCTAACTCTCATCTCTGCACTTCCTACCTTCTTTGATGTGTCCTCTTTCTTTATGGAGTTTTTTTTCTGTCAGTTTTCAGGTGATTTCTGGAGTGTTTAGGATGATTTGATAGTCATATAGTTGTGTTTACAGGATGAGATGAAACTAAGGTCCTCCTAGTTTGCCATCATCTTCTAAGCTCTGTATAAGTTCTTTATATATTTGGATATTTACGTCTTATTGGGCATATCATTTCCAAATATATTCTCCCATTCAATAGGTTACCTTTTGTCTTGTTGATGTTTTCCTTTTTTGTGAAAAGTTTTTTATTTTGATGTAGTCCTAATCATTTTTTTTTATTTCCCTTGCCTTAGGAGACACACATAGAAAAATGTTGTTACAACTTATGGCAGAGAAATTACTACCTCTGTTCTCTTCAAAGGTTTCTATAATTTCAGGCCTCATATTTAGTTCCTTAATCCATTTTGAGTTTACCTTTATGCATGGTGTTAGAAAGTGGTCCAGTTTCATTCTTTACATGTAGCTGTCCAGTTTTCCCAGCACCATTTATTGAAGAGGCTGTCTTCCCCATTCTTGCCTGCTTTGTCATAGATTAATTGACCATATAATCAGGGATTTATTTCTAGTTTTTCTATTCTGTTCCTTTGATCTATGTGCCTATTTTTGTTTCAGTACCATTCTATTTTGATTACTACAGCTTTGTAGTATATCTCGAAACCTGGAATTGTGATACCTCCAGCTTTGTTTTCTTTGTCTCATGATTACTTTGGGTATTTGGTGTCTTTTGTGGTGCCACAAAGATTTTAGTATTATTTGTTCTAGATTTGTGAAATGTGCTGTTGGTATTTTGACAGAGATTTCATTGAATCTCTAGATCGCTTTGTGCAGCATGAACATTTTAGAAACATCAGTTCTTCCAATCCATGTGCATGGAATATCTTTCCAATTGTTTGTGTCATCTTCAGTTTCTATCCTCAGTGTTTTGTGGTTTTCAGAGTACAGGCCTTTTACCTCTTTGGTTAAGTTTATTCCTAAATAAAACATCCACTTGGTGCAATTGTAAATGGAATTTTCATAAAATTTCTTTCTGCTTGTTATTTGTGTAAAGAAATGTTACCAATTTCTGGGTTTCATTTTTGTAGCTTGCAAATTTACTGAATTAATTTATTACTTCTAGTAGTTTTTAGTGGAGTTTTTAGGGTTTTCTTAGTGTCATGTCATCTGCAAATAATGAAAATTTTACTTCTTCCTTACCTATTTGGATATTTATTTCTTTTCCTTGTCTGATTATTGTGGCTAGGATTTCCAGTACTAAGTTGATAAAAGTTACAAGATTAGACATCATCCTTTTGTGTTCCTGATCTGAGAGGAAAAGCTCTCAGTTTTTCTTATTAAGATGTTACCTGTGGGTTTTTCATATATGGCTTTTAGTATTTTGAGCTATGGTTCCTCTACAATAACACTTTCATTAAGAGTTTTTATAATGAACAGATGTTAAATTTTTTTCAAATGCTTTTTCTGCATGTATTGAAATGATCATGTGATTTTTATCCTTAGTTTTGTTGATGTGGTGTATGATGTTGATTGATTTGTGGATATTGCATCCCCAGAATAAATTTTACTTGATTGTGCTGAATAATCTTTTTAATGTATTGTGGGTTTTTGTTGTTTTTTTTTAATGTTTTTTTATTATATTATGTTAGTCACCATACAGTACAGTACATCCCTGGTTTCCGATGTTAATGTATTGTTGAATGTAGTTTGCTAGTATTTTGTTATGGTTTTTGCATGTATCTTCATCAGGGATATAAACCTGTAGTTGTTTTTTTTTTTTATGGTGTCTGCCTGATTTTGATATCAGGGTAATGCTGGCCTAGTATAATGTATTTGAAAATTTCCCTTCCTCTTCTATTTTTTGGAATAGTTTGAGGAGAATAAGTATAAACTCTTCTTTAAATGTTTGGTAGAGTATACCTCTGAAGCCATCAGGTCCAGGACTTTTTTGAAGGGGAGAGAGAAGTGTTTTCATTACTGATTTAGTTTCATTACTTGTTTTCAGTCTGCTCAGATTTGCTATTTCTTCACGGTTCAGTTTTGGAAGATCATATATCCTTCTGTTGTTGGATACAATATTATATAAAAGTCCATTAGATCCAGTTGATTGATGGTGTTTTCAGTTCAATTATGCTCTTCCTGAATTTCTGTCAATTTGATATGTCCATTTCCAGAGAAGAGTATTGAGTTCTCCAACTATAATAGTGGATTCATTTATTTTTTCTGGCAATTCTATCAGTTTCTACCTCACATATTTTAACACTCTGTTAGTAGGAGCAAACACCTTAAAACTTGCTAATGTTTTCTTGGAGAATTGGCCTCTTTATCATTATGTAATACCTCTCCTATTCTGGACACTTTTTCTTGCTCTGAAATCTGCTTTGTCTAAAATTAATATAGCTACTCCTACTTTTGATTAGTGTTAGCATAGTATATATTTCTTCATTGCTTTACTTTGGATTATGTTTTTAAATTTAAAGTGAGTTTCTTATAGACATCAAATAGTTTGGTCTTCTTTGGTGATCTACTCTGACAATCTTCATTTTTTTATTATCATTGTTTTGGTTTGGTTATTTAGCTTGATACATGATTATATAAGAGATATATTGCAAGTAATGGCCAAGGAATCAACATTCCTGGTCATTAGAGTACATAGGACAATCTATGTTTGTAATTGGTGTACTTAGACCAATCATATTTAAAGTGATTATTAATAATCAGATAATTAGTTATAATATCTGTAAGTGTTTTCTATTCATTGCCCCCCCCTTTTGTA
>NW_024423319.1:54821433-54846075 GCF_017311325.1 Ursus maritimus
AATCTTGTCTTCCACTCTTGTTGTATACTCTGGTATTAACTGAATATTTGATATGATTCTAATTCCTCTCCTTTCTTAGTATATTAATTTTACTTATTAAAAAATTTACATGGTTGCCCTGGAGTTTGCAATATGCATTTACAACTTTAAATTCACTTGCAAAGAAGACAATACCATTTCACATGTACTGCAAGTATCTTTTAGCAGAATATTTTCAATTCCTCCCTCTTATCCCTTATAATATTATTGCCATTTATATCACTTGTCAATATATTGTTATTATTTTGAATAGAGTATTATTAGTAAGACTGACTAAGAATAAGAAAAAATACATTTACCTTAATTTATTCCTTCTCTAACCTTCTTCCTTTATGTAGATCCAAGCTTTTGACATAAATTATTTCCGCTCTCTCTGTAGACCTTCTTTTAACATTTTTTATAGGGCAGATCTCTGGTAGGGGAACAATTTCCCTCAACTTTTGTTTGAGAAAATCTTTATTTTCTTCTTCACTACTAAAAGGAAATTTCACTGGATTTAGAATTCTAGGTTGGTGTTTTTTTTTTTTTTCTTTTTTTCCTTCAACACTATTTCACACCACTCTATTCTTGTTTGCCTGGTTTCTAAAAAGAAGTTCAGTGTAATTCTTATCTTTGTTCTTGTATGAGTAAGGACCATTTATACCTCTCTGATTTTCTTTAAAGATTTTCTCTTTGTTTTTGATTTTGCAGTTTGAGTATAATATGTATAGGTGTATTTTTTAAAATATTTATTCCTCTTAGTAATCTCTGAGCTTCCTGAATCTTTTATTTGGTGTCTCTCATTAATTTGAGAAATTTTTCAGTCATTGTTACTTTCAATATTTCTTCTGTTCCTTTTCCTCATTCTTGCTATTTTTTTATTCCCATTACATTTATCTACACCTTTGTAATTGCTGCACAATTCTTCAATAATCTGTCGTCAGTTGTTTTTGTTTTCCTTTTTCAAATTTTTTTATTATGATATGTTAGTCACCATACAGTATATCCTTAGTCTTTTATGTAGTGTTCCATGATTCATTGCTTGTGTATAACACCCAGGGCCCCATGCAATATGTGCCCTCCTTCATAGCCATCACTGGTCTAGCCCAATCCCCCACAATACTCCCCTTCTGAAGCCCTCAGTTTGTTTCCCAGAGTCCATAGTCTCTTGTGGTTCATTCCCTCTTCTGTTTACACCCCCTTCATTCTTCCCTTCCTTCTCCTACTGATCTCTCTGCTATTCCTTATGTTCCACAAATGAGTGAAACCATATGATACTTGTCTTTCTCTGCTTGACTTATTTCACTTAGCATAATCTCCTCCAGTCCCATCCATGTTGCTGCAAATGTTGGGTAATCATTCTTTCTGATGGCTGAATAATATTCCATTGTATATATAGACCACATCTTCTTAATCCAGGCATCTGTTGAAGGGCATCTTGGCTCCTTCCACAGTTTAGCTATTGTAGATAATGCTGCAATGAACATTGGAGTGCATATGGCCCTTCTTTTCACCATGTGTGTATCTTTGGGGTAAATACCCAGTAGTGTACTTGCTGGGTCATTGAGTAGCTCTATTTTTAAATTTTTGAGGTACCTCCACACTGTTTTCCCAAGTGGCTGTACCAACTTGCATTCCCACCAACAGTGTAAGAGGGTTCCCCTTTCTCCACATCCCCTCCAACATTTGTTGTTTCTTGCCTTGTCCATTTTTGCCATTCTAACTGGTGTAAGGTGGTATCTCAATGTGGTTTTGATTTCAATTTCCCTGATGGCTAATGATTTGAACATTTTTTCATGTGTCTGTCAGCCATTTGTATGTCCTCTTTGAAAAAGTGTCTGTTCATGTCTTCTGCCCATTTTTTTGATTTGATTATTTGTTTCTCATGTATTGAGTTTGAGAAGTTTTTTATAGATTTTGGATACCAGCCTTTTATCTGTAGTGTCATTTGCAAATATCTTCTTCCATTCCGTGGGTTGACTGTTTGTTTTGTTGACTATTAACTTTGCTGTGCAGAAACTTTTTATCTTGACAAAGTCCCAAAAGTTCATTTTTTCTTTTGTTTTCCTTGCCTTCGGAGATGTGTCTTGAAAGAAGTAGCTGTGGCCGATGTCGGAGAGGTTGCTGCCTATGTTCTCCTCTATGATTTTGATGTATTCCTTTCTCACATTGAGATCTTTCATCCGTTTGGAGTTTATCTTTGTGTATGGTGTGAGAGAGTGGTCAAGTTTCATTCTTTTGTATATAGCTGTCCAATTTTACCAGCACCATTTATTGAAGAGACTGTCCTTTTTCTACTGGATGTTTTTTCCTGCTTTGTCAAAGATTAGTTGACCATAAAGTCAAGGGTCCATTTCTGGAGTCTGTATTCGGTTCCATTGGTCTATGTGTCTGTTTTTGTGCTAGTACCATGCTGTCTTGGTGATCACAGCTTTTTAGTATAGCTTGAAATCAGGCAACATGATGCCCCCAGCTTTGTTTTTCTTTTTCAACATTTCCTTGGCAATTCAGGGCCTTTTCTAGTTCCACACAAATTTCAGGATTGATTTTTCCAACACTTTGAAAAATGTCATTGGTATTTTGATCGGGATGGCGTTGAAAGTGTAGATTGCTCTGGGTAACATAGACATTTTAACTATCTTTATTCTTCTAATCCATGAGCATGGAATGTTTTTCCATCTTTTTGTGTCTTCTTCAATGTCCTTCATCACTGTTATGTAGTTTCTACTGTATAAATCCTTTACCTCTTTGCTTAAGTTTATTCTGAGATATCTTAGGGGGGTTAGTACTATTGTAAATGGGATCGATTCCCTAATTTCTCTTTCTTCAGTCTCACTGTTCGTGTATAGAAATGCAACTGATTTCTGAGCATTGATTTTGTATCCTGCCACATTACTGAATTGCTCTACAAGTTCTAGTAAATTGGGGGTGGAGTCTTTTGGGTTTTCCATATAGATTATCATGTCATCTGCGAAGAGAGACAGTTTGACTTCTTCTTTGACAATTTGGATACATTTTATCCCTTTTTGTTGTCTGATTGCTGTTGCAAGGACCTCTTGTACTATGTTGAATAATAATGGCGAAAGTGGGCATCCTTGTCATGTTCCTGATCTTAAGGGAAAGGCTTTCAGCTTTTCCCCACTGAGAATGATATTCACTGTAGGCTTTTCATAGGTGGTTTTTATGAGATTGAGGAATGTACCCTCTATCCCTACACTCTGAAGTGTTTTAATCAGGAAAGGATCCTGGGGGCGCCTGGGTGGCACAGTCGTGAAGCATCTGCCTTTGGCTCAGGGCGTGATCCCAGCATTCTGGGATCGAGCCCCACATCAGGCTCCTCCGCTAGGAGCCTGTTTCTTCCTCTCCCACTCCCCCTGCTTGTGTTCCCTCTTTCACTGGCTGTCTCTGTCAAATAAATAAATAAAATCTTTTTTTTAAAAAAGGAAAGGATGCTGTATTTTGTCAAATGCTTTTTCTGCATCAATTGAGAGGATCATATGGTTCATGTCTTTTCTCTTATTAATGTGATCTATCACACTGATCAATTTGCGAATGTTGAACCACACTTGCATCCCAGGGATGGATCCCACCTGGTCATGATGGATAATCCTTTCATTGTACTGTTGGATACTATTAGCTAGGATCTTGTTGAGAATTTTGTTGTCCATATTCATCAGGGATATTGGTCTGTAATTCACCTTTTTGATCGGGTCTTTGCCTGGTTTTGGGATCAAGGTAATGCTGGCCTTGTAGAATGAGTTTTGAAGTTTTCCTTCCGTTTCTATTTTTTGAAACAACTTCAGGAGACTAGGTATTATTTCTTTTTTGAATGTTTGATAGAATTCCCCAGGCAGTCCATCAGGCCCTGAAGTCTAATTTTGGAGGTTTTTCATCACTAATTCAATATCTTCATGATTAATCGGTCTCTTTAGATAATTAATTTCTTCCTGTTCCAGTCTTGGTAGTTTATAGGTTTCTAGGAGGCATCCGTTTCTTCCAGGTTATTTAATTTATTGGCATATAGTTGTTGATAGTAGTTCCTAATGATTGTTTCTATTTCTTTGGTGTTAGTCGTGATCTCTCCCCTTTCATTCATAATTTTATTAATTTAGATCCTTTCTCTATTCCTTTGAATAAATCTGGCCAGTTGCTTATAGATCTTTTTAATTCTTTCAAAGAACCAGCTTCTAGTTTTGTTGATCTGCTCTACCATGCCCCTGGTTTCTAATTCATTGATCTCTGCTCTAATCTTGATCAGTTGCATTCTCGGGCATGGGTTAGGCCTGTTCTGCTGTTCCATCTCCAGCTTCTTAAGGTAAGAATATAAAAACTGCATTTTAGATTATTCTATTCTTTTGAGTGAGGCTTGGATGGCTATATATTTTCCCCCTTAGGACCGCCTTTGCAGTGTCCCATAGATTTTGGACCAATGTGTTTTCGTTCTCATTGGTTTCTATAAATTGCTTAAGCTCTTCTTTAATTTCCCGGTTTGCCCAATCATTTTTAAGCAGGATGGTTCTTAGTTTCCATGTGTTTGAGTTTCTTTCAAATTTTTCCTTGTGATTGAGTACCAGTTTCAAAGCATTGTGGTCTGAGAATATGCAGGCAATAATCTCAGTCTTTTGGTATCAGTTGAGACCTGTTTTATGACCTAGTATATGGTCTATTCTGAAGAATGTTCCATGTGCATTCAAAAAGAATGAATATTCTGTTGTTCTAGCATGTAGTGTTCTGTATATATCCATGAGGTCCATCTGGTCCAGTGTTTCATTCAAAGCTTTTGTTTCTTTGTTGATTTTCTGATTGGATGATCTGTCTATTGCTGAGATCAGAGTGTTGAGGTCACCTAGTATTAATGTATTATTATGTCCCTTTATTCTGGTTAAGAGTTGTCTTGTGTATCTGGCTGCTCCCCTGTTGGGGGCATATATATTTATAATTATTAGATCCTCTTTTTGGATACACCCTTTAGAATACTGTAGTGTCCTTCTGTACCTCTGACTATAGTTTAGCTTAATGTCTAATCTGTCTGATATGAGAATTCCTACCCCAGCTTTCTTTTGAGGTCCATTGGCATGAAAGATGGTATTCCATCCCTTTACTTTCAGTCTGGATATATCTTTAGGTTCAAAATGAGTCTCTTGTAGACTGCAAATGGATGGGTCATGTCTTTTTATCCAATCTGCTACCCTATGGCATTTTATGGGAGCATTTAGGCCATTCACATTGAGAATGATTGTTGAAAGATATGATTTTAATGATGTCATGCTGCCTGTGAAGTCTTTGTTTCTATGGATTGTAAATTTCTGTTCTGTATCACTCTTGGGGTCTTTTTACTTTTATAGAACTCCCCTTAATATTTCTTCTAGGGCTGGCTTGGTAGTCACATATTCTCTCAGTTTCTGCCAGTCTTGGAAGGTCCTCATCTCTCCATCCATTCTGAATGACAGCCTTGCTGGGTAAAGGATCCTTGGCTGTATGGTTTTCTCACTTAGTGCTCTGAATATGTCTTGCCAGCTTTTTCTGGCTTGCCAGGTCTCTGTAGACAGGTCTGACGTTATTCTGATGTTCCTCCCTCTGTAGGTGAGGAATCTCTTCCCCCTTGCTGCTTTCAAGATTATTTCTTTGGATCTAAGATTTGCAAATTGTACTATTATGTGACGTTGTGTTGGTCTGTTCTCCTTGATCTTGGGAGGGGTCCTCTCTGCCTCTTGGACATGAATGCTTATTTCCTTCACCAGATTAGGGAAGTTCTCAGCTACAATCTGTTCAAATATCTCTTCTAGACCTCTCTCTTTCTCCACTCCCTCAGGGATACTGATGATTCTGATGTTGGAACATTTCATTGAGTCAGTAACCCCCCACAGTCTTATTTCTTGAAAGTGGAGTTTCTTAAGCCATGTTTCTTCTCTTTCTTTCTTTTCTATCATCTCATCCTCTAACTCATGAATTCATTCTTCTGCCTTGTTTACCCTGGCAGTCAGAGCATCCAGTTTAGACTGCGTTTGGTTCATAACATTTTTAATTTCTGCCAGATTCCCTCTCATTTCTGCCCTTAAAGATTCTATATTCTCGTTAATATTTTCGTTAATATTTTTTTCAAGCATCCACATCATCTTGACCATTGTTACCTGAAATCTATTTCTGACAATTTGGTTATATCCATATTCATTTGTTCTGTGGCAGAGGCCACAGTTTCTGTTTCTTTCCTTTGTTGGGGGTTCCTCCTCCTTGTCATTCTGGTGAGGTGTCATTGTGAGGATGTAGAGAGCCCAAATTATTGACCAGGACCCAAGCAAGATGCACTTGTTTTATAGGGACCTTAGGGATGTGGGCTTCTTGTTCTTTCAGACTGCCTTCTGGGGGAGGGGCCTGCTGTGCTGATACTCAGGCAACTCTGTTTGGGTAGAGTTACCCTGTCCACTGTCGGGGGGGAGGTGGGCATAGTGTGAACTGGTTTATCCGGGCTTTTGTTCTCTGTCGGCTTTCCCTGGTGGCTTTCTGTGACTCTTCAGAGGGTCAGAGCAGCAGTGGTCATATCCAAGCCTCTGTCTCAGAACAGAGAGATCACAGTTCACTCTCTACTGAGCTCTCCTGGCCACTCTAACTCTGTTTCCCTTGGTGCTGCTAAAAACCTCACGGCATCCCAGGTTGTGAGCCCCACAGCCACTCTCCTAGCCCTCACTTCCAGGGCTGGCATGTGTCTGTCCTTTGTGCTTCTAACACTGCCAGCCACCCCCGGTTCCCACGCGTGCTCCCAAGCTCCCTATTTCAGTGTGGTTCGCACACGCTTCAGAGCTCCAATTTTCAGTCTGGTCGCGTGCGCATTCCCGGGCTCAAGGTCTCAGTCTGCTTTCTTGGGGGTGCCAGTCTGCGAGTCTGGCCTGGTCCCTAGTGCAGGTGGCTACTACTTCCCAGTGCCCGAGCGTGGCGGCTCCCACCCCCTTCTGTTTATCTTTCGATATCTGTGTGCAGATTCATGGCTCCCTGCTATGTACCTCAATACCTAGCACAGTAGATGTTTGTTTGTAGAGATCCAGTTGTATCTTCTTACATGTTAGGCTGATTTCATGGGTGTTCAGTATGGTCTGGTAGATATCCAGCTCGATTCAGGGGACCAGATTAAAAAGGGTCCCCTACTCCTCTGCCATCCTCAGTCATGGTTTTTTGTTTTGTTTTGTTTTTTCACTTTTTTTCCATTTTGGGAAGTTTCTATTGACATACTTCAATTGTTAACTTTGTCTGGTCTACTGATCAGCCCATCAAAGCTCTTCATTTTGTTGGAGTGTTTTTGATTTCTAGCATTTACTTTTGCTTCTTAAAAATTTCATCTCTCTGCTTATATTTCCCATGTATGTTTTATTCAAGTATAAGTAACATACATTGTTAACATTCCCATGTATTCTTGTATGTTTTCCATTTTCTTAGTATACTAATTATAGTTATTTTAAGTTCTCAGTCTGATAATTCTAAAATATGTGCTATATCTAATTCTGGTTGTGATGCTTGCTTTATATCTGTAGACTGTGTTTGTTTTTTTGTTTTTATGTTTTTGTTTTTGATTTTTTCATGCCTTGTAATTTTTGTTTTAAAGCCTGAAATGGTGCATTGGCTAAAGGTAACTGAGGTAAACAGGCTTTTAGTTGGATGCTTTATTTTTAACTGACTGGGAATTAGGTTATATTTACTGTTTGCTGTAGCTGTTGTATTAGTGGTAGTAATTTCTTATCCCCCCTGTTATCTTTGGTGTATCTTAAAGAGTTCAAATTCAGTTGCATCTGAGGACTTCAGTTTTCTTAGTTGTAACCCACTGTTCTTACACAGAGCCTTAGTGTGGTGATGGTAAAATGTGTAAGGAGGAGAAACATATGATTAGATTTCAGTCTCTTAGTGAGCATGTGTCCTTAGGCTGTGATTTTCACAAGTGATTTTTGTTTTTTTTTTCTCTCTAGGTGAGAGAGAAAGGCTAAAGGTGGCTAAAGTTAAGTATTTCTCTTTCCCCACAGGAAATGTTAAAGGGGCTAGAGATGTGCATTTCCCTTACCTCACTTCAGTGATTACAGGGTGCTGGATTTTAATATATCCTTTTCCCCACATCAGTTAGGCTCTGATAAAACAGAATAGTTTAACTCTGGTAAAGTTGTTTCCTTTGAGGATAGGCCTTTGTTGAGGAGAACAGAACACTGAGCATATTTTGAAATGGATATTTTTCTTGTCCCCCAGCCAAAAACATGAAGGGAATTTTCTCACGTTCTCCCTGAGAACATGAAGGTGCTCCTGAAGTTTAGACTCATGAAAGTGCAGACACCCACTAAGAACTGACCCCCAGGGTCTTTTATCTCTCAAGCTAGGTCCTCACTGAGTCTCCAACAATTTCAATGTTTCTACCGGACTCTAGCTGTGGCTTCTGCTCCTTATAAGCTCTGATTATCTGTATCTGCCTATCTTTCCAGTTTTGGGGACAGCTCTGCCATGTGAATTAAATCTCTGATGGATTTAAAAGAGTTTTTGTTCTTGCTTTGAGGAGGAGTGACTTCTAAATTCTTGAGTGACTTCTAAACTCTTTATGCGTCAGACCAGAAACTGGAAGTTTTCCAAGTTCTCTTGCTTTATGAAATAAGTCTACCTTAATCAGTCCTTTTTTGACTTCTCAAAACATATTTATACCTTTCTTGGCATTTGTTTATTTACTGTTGCTTAACAGTCCATTTTTTATGGCACCCTTCACATTTGAGTTTATAATATTTTTAAAGTAAGACCATAACTTATTTTGTATGCTTAATAACTGATAATTTCATTAAGATTTAAAACATCATATTAAAATATCTCAGAAACTCTCTGTTCTGTTGTTTTAATCCTAAGGTTTAGTGGGAAAATGAAAATCTCAGGGAAAGAAATAATGGAAGTTTTTTCTCAGATTTGTGGACACTGAGACTTGGAAAAGTTAGATGAATTCTCTGAGGTCAAATAGTAATATGGAATTTTAAAAATGTGGATTTCAAACCCAAGTTTATGTGACTATGAACAACATTCTTAATTACTCTGCTACATGGCCTCCCTTGTATCTCTACTCTGCTACATGCCCTCTCAATCTATCTTTACTCTAAAACCCACACTTTCAAATGAATCCCTCTCAATCTACCCTTATGACTTCAAATTGTTAAACATTATGGAAGAAGAATACACTAGTCCTGCTTGTCCAACGTGTCTAGTGGGTCTTGTGTGGTATTTTTCTCAACACGAGTTTTGAAAGGACTGTATACATACTATTGTTCAGTAAGTGGTTCTGCTGCAGTGGATTGAGGGTGGGAGCACCCCCAAGTCCTGGCTGGCTAGCCAGGGCTGCATGAGCAAGTCCATGTTGGGGTCCAGGAGCAGTGAGAGAAGATTGCATCTTATCCTTATCCCAGGAGGATTCACTTCCACCTGAAAAACATTTTTATAAACAGATTGTAATTTGGCAACTTTCCATGAGAGGTTTTTTGAAAAATTCCCTTTTAGGGTGAAATTATTAATCTTACTTCTTAGAAAATTATTATTAAACACAGGTAACTCACTTTTATAATGGTTTCAAAAACTTTCAATAGCCTTCAAGCTGCTTCTGAGAAGACTAAACAACTCTAACGAATGATATAGTTATAGGTAGTGTAAACAAATCAGAAATCATAATGAATAGCTTTTGAAGGCACTAACTTGTTGAAGGCCATTAACTGACCATTACTGTCTCCCATTCTGGTGGTGCCAATGTGCTTCCCTGTTCCCTAACAGAGGAAAAACGACACTGGCTGAGGGCAGCAAACCTTGGTGCCGGCTTTTTGCTGTGACTTACCATAAACTCCCAGCCGCTGCAGGGTCATGCAACTGCTTTACTGGGACAAACCAGCAAATGGCAAAAGCACAGTGACCCTCCCTTAGAAGATCACTGAAGGTATGTGCCACATGGGTCCCTAAAATTTGGAGTTTTGAAACCCAGTTGCATGCCTGAGATAAAGCACAAGAGTACTATGCCACTTGGCAGGCAGACAACTCAGACGCAGACAAGGAGAGGACAAAGATCTGATGGAAGCTGAGGACAAAAGAGGGGTGATTATTCACTCTTCCATGAAGGCTTACTGAAGAGTGATGGGTTCAAACTCCCCACTCCAGGGAGGAGAAAGTAGAACAAATCCATTCCCTTCCCTTGCACCGCAACACAGACCAACTTCAGTGAACAATGCAGTGCCCTGCAGTGGAGACTGGAGCTGCTTACATTAAGCCCTGACACCCTGTGCCCTACAGGTTTATGTCTACTAGGGCAGATTGACCTGAAAATGAGCCCAGCAAGCCTCTTCCTCAGAAGATCAGCATAAACCCCTCAACACACCAAGTCTCCTGATCGTAGAGTGCTACGAAGCTTCAGCTATAGGAGAAATAAGATCTACCTTCTTTCTTTGAATCTAGGTTCTTTTAACAAGCAGACTGAACACACTTAGGTAAAACTTGTCACACAGTGGACAAGGTCCTAACACCCCCCACTACAGGCAAGGAGAAACTCTTCAGAGGACTTACCTGAGGACGGGAGCAACCAAAACACAACAGCAGAGTGCATATAAGACCTCCGCCCTATTTTTGGACTTCTTTATATAGCCATTACTCTCAGGAGCATGAATATAACAGGCTTTCCTAACAATCACACACACACACATACAAACAGTGAATTAGACAAAATGACAACATGTAGGAATTCATCCATAAAGAAAGAACAGGAAGAAGTAATGGCTAGGAGTTTAATCAATACAAATATAAGATGTATGAAACAGATTTTAAACAACAATTATAAGGGTAGTAGCTGGGCATGAAAAAAGCATAGAAGACATTAAAGAATCCCAGAGATTTTTAAAAAGCTAAAAATTAGTCAGTCCAAAATTAAAAATGCTATAACTGAGATGAAAACCCAACTGGATGCCATGACAATGAGGATGGAAGGAGCAGAGGAATGAATCACTGATCTAGAAGATAAAATTATGGAAAAATAATGAAGCTGAAAAGAAGAGGGAAGGAAAGGTATTGGATCACAAATGTAGACTTAAGGAACTCAGCAACTTCTTAAAACATAATAGCATTCATATCATAGGAGTTCCAGGAGAAGAGAAAGGAAAGGGGTCAGAAGTTTTAACTGAGCAAATTATAGATGAAAATTTGCCTAATCTGGGGAAGGAAACAGCAAAATCCAAGAAGCACAGAGAACTCCCATTAAATTCAACAGAAGCCAGCCTTCACCAAGACATATCATAGTCAAATACACAAGATACACAGAAAAGGAAAGAATGTTGAAAGCAGCAAGGGAAAAAAAAAGTCCTTGACATACAAGTGGAGACAGATCAGTTTTGCAACAGATCTGTCCACAGAAACATGGCAGGCCAGAAGAAAGTTGCATGATACATTTAATGTGCCGAATGGGAAGATATGCAGCCAAGCATACTTTATCCAACAAGCCTGTCATTCAGAATAGAAGGAGAGATAAAAGATTTCCCAGACAAACAAAAAGTAAAGGAGTTCATGAGCACTAAATGAGCCCTGCAAGAAATATTAAAGGGGGCTCTTTTAGTGGGGAAAAAGACCAAAAGCAATACAGAATAGAAAGGAACAGAGAACATCACCAAAAACACCAACTATACAGGTAACACAATGACACTAAATTCATATCAATAATCACTCTGAATGTAAATGGACTAAATCCTGCCATCAAAAGACATAGGGCATCAGAATGGATTAAAAAACATGAACTGTCTATATGCTGCTTATAAGAGACTCATTTTAGACCTAAAGATACCTGCAGAATGAAAGTGAAGGAATGGAGACTTCAGATAGGAGAAGCAAGTAAGATGGCAGAGTACTAGGGAGACCCTGGGTTTGTCTTGTCCCATGAATACAGCTAGATCAACATCAAATTATTTTGAACAACTAGGATATCAATCTGAGGATTAAAAACCATCTTGCACAAGGGTGCCTGGGTGGCTGTCGTTAAGCATCTGCCTTCAGCTCAGGTTATGATCCCAGGGTCTTGGAATCAAGCCCTGCATTGGGCTCCCTGCTTGGCAAGCCTTCTTCTCCCTCTCCTTCCACCTGCTGCTCCCACTGTTGTGTTCTCTTTTTCTATCAAATAAATAAATAAAATCTTAAAAAAAGAAAACATTTTGCACAAATGGAGGGAGAGAGAGAATGTGGCAGATGCAATATTCAGAGACATGAATTGGGGGAGAGAAAAACCATGGTGCTGTGGAGGAGAGGGAGCCCTTTTTGAAGAGAGGGAGAGAGTGGGAGAAAGAGCAATGCATAGGGCTCATGCAAGACACTGTGGTGAGGGGATCCCCTGGGTCACAGTGGGAAAGAATGTTCCCCTTCCTGAAGTACATTTAGAAGAGGGTATATTGCCTCTCCAAGGTCAAAAAACCCACCAGTGCCATTGAGTGGCTTTTCAACAGCAGGGCACAAAAGGGAGGGCAGATAATCTGGTTGCAGCTTTTCACTATAATTCACAATAGACTCCAGGGATCCTCACAGCAATGCAATTGCTTTTCTGGGACAGAACATGTCAGGTGCAGTGCTGTGAGGCTCTTGTGGGGGAGGGGAGTGGGTCTGCATATTGTCAGGTCTTTAAGATTTGGAGTTTTGAATCCCAGCCACTGACCAGAGATAAAACACAGAACTGTGGCACTGGACAAGCAGATGGCCCAGGCACAGACAGGTTGGGGGACAAAAACCTGGGACATAGGAGGGAAGATTGTTCCTGTCTTTGAAGTCCTCAGGAACAGTGGTGGCCCTGAGTTCCCCTCCCTGTGAATGAGTGCAGGTTGACATAATCTTCTACCCCCCCAACCAGTCCAACAGTATGGTTGGACTTCAGAGAAAAAAACAGCACCCCCAGTAAAGGCTGTAGTCACATACACTGAACCACACCACCCTGTGCCTAGCAGGGGCATCTTTACAAGAGCAGGTCTGACTGTAAGCCAGAGCAGTGAGCCTCTCCCCCAGAGGACCAATGCAGGGCACCCACAAATACCAAATCTACTGATTATCAAAGCATCAGCTTCAGTTATGGTAGACATAGGACCAGATCTTTTTTTTTAATTATTTTTTATTTTATTTTTTAAATTTTTAAAATTTAATTTCTTTTCTTTTTTCTTTTTTTTCTTTTCTCTTTGGAATCAGGCTTATAGTTTTTTGTTCATTTGTTGGTTTGTTTATTTAAGCCTCTCCTTTTGGAACAAGATTCTTCCCCCCACCCCCTCTTCTTTATTCTGTCTTTGTTTTTCTTTGGAATCAGCTTATAGTTTTTTGTTTGTTTGCTTTTTTTTTCTTTTCCTTTTCACTTTTCTTGGATCAAGCTTTTTTTAAAGGCTTATATTAACAAAAAAATCAAAACACACCTAGTTAAAGGTTCAGACACTTCCCACTGCAAACAAGGAGGAATTCTGCAGAGGACTGAACCTGTGAGAAAGAGCAGCCAAAACACAAAAGCAGAGTACACACAGCATACACCAGAAACACTTCCTGAAGTGCCAGGACCCCTTATTAATATAGTATTACTCTCAGGAGCAAGAAACATAACAAGCTTTCATAACACACAAAAGACAGAAACTTAGACATAATGACAAGATGGAGGAATTCTCCTCAAAAGAAAGATCAACAAGAAATCACAACCGGGGACTTTCTCAAAACAGATATAAGCAATATACCTGAACAAGAAGGTAGAACAACAGTCAAAACAGTACTAGCTGGGCTTGAAAAAAAAGCATAAAGACACAAGAGAAACCCTGGATTCTGGGATTTAAAAACCTGAAATCTAGTCAGGGCTGAAGTAAAAATACTATAACCGAGATGGAAAACCAATTAGATGTAATCACAATTAAGATGGAATAAAGAGAGGAATGAATAGGTGATATAAAATATAAAATTATGGAAAATAATGAATCTGAAAAGAAGACAGTGAGAAAACAATTAGATCACAAATGTAGTTAGGGAACTCGGAGATTCCACAAAGCATAAGAATATTCATATCATAGGAGTCCCAGAAGCAGAAGAGCAGGAAAAAGGCGCAGAAGGTCTATTTGAACCAATTATAGCATATAGCTGTGAATTACCCTAATCTGGTGAAGGAAACACATTTAAGTCCAAAAGGCACAGAGAACTCCCCTCAAAGTAAACAAAAATAGGTGAACACCAAGAGATAACATAGTGAAACTAGCCAAATAAATAGATAAGAAGATAATTCTGAAAGCAGTTAGGGACAAAAGGTCCTTAACCTACAAAGGTAGATACAAAAGGTTTGCAGCAGACCCAGCCATAGAAACTTGGCAGGTCAGAAAAAAGTGGCATGAGATATTCAACATGCTAAATGGGAAAAATATGTGGCCAAGAATATTATATTCATCAAGGCTGTCATTCAGAAAATAAGAAGAGATAAATAGTTTCTCAGAGATGCAAAAATAAAGGAGTTCATGAACACTAAACCAGCTTTGCAAGATATATTAAAGGGAACCCTTTGAGCAGGAAACAGAGACCAAAACAAACAAGGACTAGAAAGGAACACAATCTACAGGAACAGTGACTTTATATGTAATACAGTGGCATTAGGTTCATATCTATCAGTAATTACTCTGAATGCAAGTGGACTAAATGCTCCAATCAGAAGACAAAGGGTATCAGAATGGATAAAAAACAACACCCATCAATACGCTGCCTACAAGACACTCATTTTAAACCCAAGGTCATCTACACATTGAGAGTGAGAGGGTTGAGAACCATACAGTATGCTAATGGACATCAAAAGAAAGCTGGAGTAGCTATACGTATATCAGACAAAATAGATTTTAAACCAAAGACTGTAAGAAGAGCTGAAAAAGGGCTGTCATAATAAAGCAGTCTAACCAACAAGAAGATCTAACAAATGTAAACATTTATGCTCCCAACTTGGGAGCACATAAATATATAAATCAATTAATAAAAAACAAAGAAACTAACATTTGTAAATGTTTATGTCCCCAAATTGGGCTCACCCAAATATAAAAATCAATTAATAACACACATAAAGGAACTCATTGATAATAATAAAATTGGAGTAAGAGACTTTAACACCCCACTTACAGCAATGGAAAGATCCTCTAGCAGAAAATCATCAAGGAAACAATGGCTTTGAATGTCACACTGGATCAGATGATCTTTACAGATATATTCAGAGCATTTCATTCTAAATCAGCAGAATACACATCCTTTTTGAGTACACATGGAACATTCTCCAAAATAAATCACATACTGGATCACAAATCAAGCCTCAACCAGTGCAAAATGATTGAGATAACACCATGCATATTTTCAGACCACAGTACTATGAACATGAAGTCAATGACAAGAAAAGATTTGGAAGAACCACAAGTATATGGAGGTTAAAGAACATCCTTCTAAAGAATGAATGTGTTAACTAGGAAATAAAAGAAGAAATAAAAAATACATGGAAACAAATGAAAATGAAAACATGACAGTTCAAAACATTTAGGAGCAGGAAAGTAGGTCCAAACAGGGAAGTATAAATCAAAAAGGCCTACCTCAAGAAATAAGAAAAGTCTCAGATACACAATTTAAACATACACCTAAAAGAACTAGAAAAGGAACAGCAAATAAGCTTAAAGCAAGCAAAAAGGGAAATAATAAAGATTAGAGCAGAAAGAAACAATATAAAAACAAAACAGTATAATAGATCAACAAAACAGTATAACAGATCAACAAAACTAAGGGCTGGTTCTTAAAATAAATAAATAAATAAAATTAATTAATCCATAGCCAGACTGTCAAAAAGAACAGAGAAAGGACACAAATAAATAAAATCACAAATGAGAGAGGAGAGATCACAACCAACACCACAGAAATACAAATGATTATAAGAGAATATTATAAAAAATATATATGCCAAAAAAAACTGGCAATCTAGAAGAAATGGACAAATTCCTAGAAACATACAAAGTACCAAAACTGAAATAGGAAGAAATAGAAAATTTGAACAGACCCTTAACAAAGCAAAGACATTGAATAAGTAATCAAAAATCTCCCACCAAACAAATGTCCAGGGCCACATGGCTTCCCAGGGGAATTCTACCAAACATTTAAGGAAGAGTTAGTATGTATTCTCCTCAAACAGTTCCAAAGAAATAGAAATGGAAGGAGAACTTCCAAACTCATTCAAGGAAGCCAGCAATACCTTGATTCTAAAACCAGACAAAGGCCCCACTAAAAATAAAAATTACAGGCCAATATCCCTAATGAACATGGATGCAAAAATTCTCAACAACATTCTGGTAAATCGAAACCAACAGTACATTAAAAGAATTATTCAAAAGGATTAAGCAGGATTTACTCTTAGGATGCAGGGGTGGTTCAATATTTACAAATCAATCAATGTGATACACCACATTAATAAAAGAAAAGATAAGAATCATATGATTTTCTAGGGTGCTTGAGTGGCTCAGTCAGTTAAGCATATGGTTTCAGCTCAGTTCATGATCCTGGGGTCCTGGGATTGAACCCCACGTCAGGCTCCCCATTCAGGGGGGAGTCTGCTCCTCCCTCTTCCTCTGCCCCTCCACCCCACTCATGCTTTTTCTCTGTCTCTCTCTCTCATAAATAAATAAATAAATAAATAAATAAATAAACTTTAAAAATTAAAAAAAATAAAAATCAATTAAAAAAAGAATCATATTATCCTTTCAATCAATAGATGCAGAAAAAATATTTGATGGGGGCACCTGGGTGGTTCAGCTGTTAAGCATCTGCCTTCAGCTCAGGTCATGATCCTGGGGTCCTGGGATCAAGTCCTGCATCGGGCTCCCTGCTCTGCAGGAAGCATGCTTCTCCCTCTCACACTCCCCTTGCTTGTGTTCCCTCTCTTGCTATCTCTTTCTGTCAAATAAATAAATAAAATCTTAAAAAAAGAAAACATATTTGACGAAATTTAATATGCATTCTTGATAAAAACCCTCAACAAAGTAGGTTTAGATGGAAAAATACCTCAACACCACAAAAACCATGTACAAGAAACACACAGAAAATATAATACTCAATGGGGAAAACTGAGAGCTTTTCCTCTTTGGTCAGGAACAAGAGAGAGATGTCCTCTCTCACCATTGCTATTTAACACAGTACTGGAAATCTTAGCCTCAGCAATCAGACAACAGGAGAAATAAAAGGCACCCAAATCAGCAAAGAAGAAGTTTAACTTTTACTATTGACAGATGGCATGATACTCTATGTAGAAAACCCAAAAGACTCTACCAATAAATTGCTAGAATGGATACATGAATTCAGCAAAGTCAAGGCATATAAAATCAATCTATAGAAATCTGTTGCATTTCTATATGCCAATAATATAGCACCAGAAAAAGAAATCAAGGAATTAATCTCATTTACAATTGCACCAAAAGAATAAATCTAACTAAATAGTTAAAGTATCAATACCCTGAAAACAATAGAACACTTATGAAATAAACTGAAGAAAATACAGAGAATTGGGAAAATTTCCATGCTCATGTATTGGAGGAACAAATATTATTGAAATATCTATACTATCCAAAGCAATCAACACATTGAAAGCAATGCCTATGAAAATAACACCAGCCCTTTTCACAGAGCTAGAACAAACAATCCTAAAATTTGTATAGAACCACAAAAATCCCTAAATAGCCAAAGCGATCCTGAAAAAGAACAGCAAACCTGGAAGCATCTTATTCTGGATTTCAACCTATATTACAAAGCTGTAGTTATAAAGAAAGTATGGTACTGGCACAAAAACAGACACTTAGATCAACAGAACAGAATAGAGACCCCAGAAATGGGCCCACAACTATATGGTCAACTCATTTTGACAAAACAGAAAGAATATTCAAGGGGAAAAAGACAGTCTCTTCAACAAATGATCTTGGGAAGACTGGAGACCCTCATGCAAAAGAATGAAACTGGACCACTTTCTTACACCATACACAAAAATAAATCCAATATGAATGAAAGACCTAAATGTGAAACAGGAAAATATCAAAATCCTAGAGGAGAACATAGGCAACAATCTGTCTGACATCGGCTATAGTAGCATCTTACCAGACACATCACAGAAGACAAGGAAAGCAAAAGTAAAAATGAACTATTGGGACTTCATCAAAATAAATAGTTTTTGCACAGCAAAGGAAACAATCAACAAAACTAAAAGGCAACCTACAAAATGGGAGAAGATATTTGCAAATGACATTTCTGATAAAGGGCTAGAATCCGAAATCTATAAGTAACCTATCAAAGTCAACACCTGAAAAATAAATAACCCAGTTAAGAAATGGGCAGAATACATGAATAGACATTTCTCCAAAGAAGACATACGGATGGCTAACAGACACATGAAAAAATGCTCAACCTCACTCATCAGGGAAATAAAAATCAAAACCATGATAAGTTACCACCTCACACAGTGTTAGAATGGCTAAAATCAACAACACAAGGAACAACAGGTGCTGGCAAGGATGTGGAGAAAGGGGAACCCTCTTGTACTGTTGGTGGGAATTCGAACTGGTGAGGCACTCTGGAAAACAGTAAGGAGGTTCCTCAAAAAGTTAAATATAGAACTACCCTATAAACCAGCAATTGTACTACTAGGTATTTATCCAAAGGATACAAAAATAATATCAAAGGGTCACAGGCACCCCAATGTTTATAGCAGCACTTTCAACAATAGTGAAATTATGGAAGAGCCCAAATGTTCATTGTGGGATATATATATATAATGGAATATTACTCAGCCATCAAAAATAATGAAGTCTTGCCATTTGCAATGACATGAGTGAACTAAAGTATATTATGCTAAGCAAATAAGTCAGTCAGAGAAAGACAAATACCATAAGATTTCATTCATATGTGGAATTTAAGAAAGAAAACAGATGAACATATGGGAAGAGATAAAAAAAAGAGGGAAAGAAACCATTAAGAATCAGAGACTCATGATAGAGAACAAACTGAGGGTTGATGGAATGTGGTGGGTGGGTGTTGGGTTAAATAGGTGATGGGCATAAAGGAGGGCACATGTTGTGATGAGCTGGGTGTTATATGTAATTGATGAATCACTAAATTCTATTCCTGAAACCAATATTATACTATATTTTAAATGATTAGAATTTAAATACAATTTGGGAAAAAAAGAAAATAAAATGGTTGTGTGGGCTCCCATCTATTTGCTTGATGTGGTTCATTCATTCAGAGGTCAGTGGTCTTGCTCCCATTTCCTTTCTGGAATTTTGACATACACTGCCTAAAACACTGACTCTGTTTTGTGAAGGGGTATGCATGCAGAATCTTTGACACTCTGTAAAATATGTGCATTTCCTCATTTATAAAGAAGAAATCACATGCTCATGTTCTTAACATTCAACATAAAATATATTTTCACTTCTTTGAGATCTTTCCAGCACTTTTCTCATATGGATACCAATTTTTACTTTTGAAACACTCTGCCATGTTACTTCAGGTATCACATTTACAAAGTAAATATGCAATGGCTAAATGTAAAGGCTACACAGTAGTCTACTGAGTTATCGTACTATAATTTATTAAACATTGAATTTTTAGTTTGCTGTAAATTTGTCACTATTCTGAATTACACAGAGATTCCAGAGATGTGTGCACATGGAGGAAAGACCATATAATGACACAGGAAAAAGGTGGCTACCTGCAAGCCAAGAAGAGAGGTTTCAGGAGAGTCCACACCTGTTGACATTTTGATCTTGGAGTTCTAGCCTCCAAAACTGTGTGAATATAAATTTGTGTTATTTAACTGACAATTCTGTATTGTCTTAGTCCTTTTGGGCTGCCAGAGTAAAAACAACATAATAAATACAGCATAGATTGGAAGATTCAGTGTATGTTGAGGACCCACTTTCTGGTTCATAGATAGCCATATTCTCACTGTGTCCTCCCATGGCATAAGGGATCTCAGAAGTTCTTTGGGGTCTATTTTATGAAAGCATTTATCCCATTCATGACATCTTAAAGGCCCGAACTACAAATACTATTACATTGGAGATTAAAATTTAACATATGAGGGGCATCTGGTGCTCAGTCCGTGTGTCAGTCAGAGTAAGAGAGTCCTGAGCTAGCCCAGTCCCATGTTTACAACTAGGTATCATCCACATCCAAGTCAATAAACCAGAAAGTGATTCAAAGACTGACAGAAAAATTCCACAACTAAATACAAAGAAGCTGCATCTGAAAGGTTAGGGCAATCAGAAAGGTGGAGGAAGGCTGCCTGCAAAAGGGAGAGAGCTGCATACAGGGAGAAGGCAGGGAAACGGGCCCTCACACCAGGTAGCTTACATGGGGAAGATTAATTCCCATAACGTTTGGCTTTGAAAACCACAGGGGCTGAATCCCGAGTTTGTATAACCAGTGGAACTTGGACCCTAGAGGTTTAAAAGTCAGCTGACTCAGCATGGGCTACCTGGGAGGGTGAGTGATAGCAGGGTTACTACCCTTAAAGACACAGCAGCCTGCACAAAAAGGCAACATAAAAAGAGTAATTTATACAACACTGGGGCCAATGAGAGACAGATTTTTTCATACTGATTTTGGAGTGTGTTGGGGGACTTTGAAAATGAAGGAGCTGGCAGTCACCATTCACCTTCTCTGACCCCTAGCATAAACAAAGGGCCACCTGTAGGAGGCTGGGCAGCATAGACACTTTCTACCTAACACACTAGCAATGCACCATGTCCAAGAATTCTCTTGAGAACTCACCTACTCCAAGCCTGCTAACTGCAGCTCTGGGCTCACAGAATTTTTTGTTAAGCTGCACATGCATCACATGCAGCTGTCAGGTACACACCTGCCACAATGTGGTATGCCAAGACAACTTGCAGCACCAACCCACATCACTGCACCATGCCCAGGTGTGTCCAGCCATTGCCAAGCTCAGTGCCCAGCCTCACACCCACAGCTACACTCACTGGTGTGCAGACCCCAACAGTCACAGTGCTTGGGGGGATCCAGCATAGGACGAAAGCTCAGCACAATTTTTTGCCAACAATGCTGCCTCAAACCCAATTTCCCCAGCAGGCATGCCCTCTCAAAGCTGGCCTTCCTGGGTCCCACTAACATCACAGACAGAAAGCACAGCCCACAACAAGCAGAGTCAGTGCAGATGATTGCACTGGAAGGAAAAGTGACTCAGACACAAGAGCAGGAAATAAGCAACATGCATAGGATACTCTTATGAAGTGTCAGGTTCTCATGAACAGGGACACTGCACTGCAGGTCGTTCCAGGACCTCTTCTTCATAAAGTTGCTACTTTTAAGAGCAGAAGACATAATTGCTTTTCTTAACACAGAGAAACAGAGAAGCAGACAAAATAAGGAAACAGAAATTTATCCTAAATGAAAGAACAAGATAAGGCATGGCCAGATATCTAAGTGAAACAGATTTAAATAACATGTCTGAGAATTTAAAGCAAGGATCATAAGGGTACGCACTGAACTTGAGAAAAGTGTGGAAAACATGACTGAGACCTTAGCACACAGATCAGGAATAACATAGCAGAGATAAAAGGCTCAATAAGCAAAATAAGAAACACATTTCCTGGAGTGAACAGCAGGCTGGCTAAGGAGAGGAATCAATTAATGACATAGAGACAGAACAATAGGAAGTAACCAAGCTGAATGAAAGAGACAAAAAAAGCATTATACAAAATGAGAATAGAATTGAGGAACCCAATGACTCCATCAAACATAATAACATTTATATTATAGGAGTACCAGAAGAAGAGAGAGAATAGGGGGCAAAAAATTTATTTCAAGAAATAATAGCTGAAAACTTCCCTAATCTGTGGAAGGAAACAGACATCCAGATCCAGGAGGCAGAGAACTCTCATTGCAATAAAAAAAAGCAGACCCCACACCAAGACATATTGTAATTAAATTGGGAAAATACAGGGATAAAGAAAAAAAAATTAAAAGCAGCAAGACAAATGAAGATAGTAACTTACAAGGGAAAATCCATAAGGCTAGCAGAAGATTTTTCAGCAGAAACTTGGCAAGCCAGAAGAAAGTGGCGTGATATAATCAGCATGCTGAATGGGAAAAATCTGTAGCCAATAATACTCTATCCAGCAAGGTTGTCATTCAGAATAGAAGGATAGATAGTTTCTCAGAAATACAAAAAGTAGTTCATGAGCACTAAACCAGCCCTTCAAGAACTATTAAAAGGGACTGAGTGGAAAGGAGAGACCAAAAGTGACGTTGATAAAGGTAGGAAACACAAAAGTAGTAAAAATGAATATTTATGTAAAAAATCATTTAAGGAACTCACAAAATTATATATATATATATATATAAAACATGGGGAGGAGAGGGTAAAAAATGGATTTAAACTTGAATGACCATCAACTTAATATAAGCTGTTCTATGTAGAAGAGTTTAGATGCAAACCTAATGGTAACCATATATCAAAACCCACTAATAACATGCAAAGAATAAAAAGAAAGAAATGCGAATATATTACTAAAGAAAATCAGCAAACCACAAAACAGAGAAAGAAGAAAGGATCAGAGAAAATCTTCAGAAACAGTGACAAAACAAATACTAAAATGATGTATCTATAAATAATTATTTTGAATATAAATGGGATAAATGCTGAAATCAAAAGGCTCCAATGGATTAAAAAAAGCAAGAGGATCTATGTGCTGCCTACAAGAGACTCATTTCAGATGTAAAAATGAAGACTGTAACATGAGACAAAGAAGGACACTATATAATACTAAAGGGGACAATCCAACAAGAAAATATAACAATTGTAAATATTTATGCACCCACATAGTAGCAACCCAATGCATAAAAGACTTAATAACAAACATAAAGGAACTAATCAATAATAATATAATAATACTATGGGACTTTAACACCCCACTTATATCAATGGACAGATCATCCAAACAGAAAATTAACAAAGAAAAAATGGCACTGTACAGGTGGATTGAACAGATATATTCAGAGCATTCCATCATAAAACAGCAGAATAAACATTTTTTCAAATGCCCATGAAACATTCTCCAGAATAGATCACATAATAGGTCACAAAACAGGCCTCACTACATTCAAGATAATTGAAATCATACCATGTGTCTTTTCTGACCACAATGCTATGAAACTATAAGTGAACCACAAGAAAAAATCAGGAAAGAACACAAATACATAGAGGTTAAATAATATGTTACTAAACAATCAATGGGTCAACCAGGAAAGACAAGAAGAAATAAAAAAAAAGACATGGAAACAAATGAAAATGAAAACACAATGGTCTAAAACCTCTGAGATGGAACATAAGTGGTTCTATAAGGGAAGTTTATAGCAATAAATGCCTACCACAAAAAGCAAAAAAGATCTCAAACTTCCCTTACACCTAAAAGAGTTAGAAAAACAACAAACAAAATGTAAAACCATTAGAAGAAAGGAAATAAAAGATTAGAGCAGAAATAAAAGATATAGAAACTTAAAAAAAAAGACAATTGATCATCAAAGAAACTAGGAGCTGGTTCTTTGAAAAAATCAATAAAACTGATAACCGCTAGCCAGACTTATCAAAAAAAAAAAAAAAGAAAGAAAAAGAAAAGAGAGAGAGAGAGAGAAAGAAAGTACCCAAATAAATAAAATCACAAATGAGGAGAAATAGCAACCAACCCCACAGAAATACAAACAATTAGAAGAGAATATTATGAAAAACTATATGTCAACAAATTGTATAACCTAGAAGAAATGGATAAATTACCACAAACGCATAAACTACCAAAACTGAAACAGGAAGAAGTAGAAAATGTGAACAGACTGATAACCAGCAAAGAAACTGAATCAGTAATCAAGAAACTCCCAGCAAACAAAAGTCCATGATCAGATGGTTTCACAGGTGAATTCTATGGAAGGTTTAAAGAAGAATTAAGACCTGTTTTTCTCAAACTATTCCAAAAAATAGAAAAGGAAGGAAAAATTCCAAATTCATTCTATGAGGCCTGCATTATAGCAATATCAAAACCAGATAAAGACATCACAAAAAAAGAGAACTACAGGCCAATATACCTGATGGACACAGATGCAAAAATTCTTAACAAGGTACTAGTAACATGAAAAAAAAAGCACTAGCAAACCAAATTCAACAATACATTAAAAGAATCATTCACCACAGTCAAGGAGAATTTATTCTTGGGTTGCAAGGGTGGTTCAATACTCACAAATCAATGTTGTTCATCTCATCAACAAGAGAAAAGATAAGAACCATATGATCATTTCAGTAGATACAAAAAAAAAAAAAAACCTTTTGACAGAGTACAACATCCATTCATGATAAAAAACCCTCAAAAAAGTAGTTGTAGAAGGAACATACCTCAATATAATAAAGACTATATATGATAATCCCACAGCTAACATCATCCTAAATGTGGAAAAACATGAGATATTGCCCCCTAAGGGCAGGAACAAGTAAAGGATGCACTCTCCCCACTTGCATTCCACATAGTACTGGAAGAGCTAGTCACAGCAATCCCAAAAAGAAATAGAAAAAGAAAAAGAAAAAGGGAA
>NW_024423319.1:54846097-54859517 GCF_017311325.1 Ursus maritimus
AGAGAGAGAGAGAGAGAGAGAGAGAGAGAGAGAGAGAAAGAGAAAGAGAAATAGAAAGAAAAAGAAAAAAAAGAAAAAGAAAAAGAAATAAAAGGCATCTTAGTAAGGAAGGGGTAAAACTTTTGTTGTTTGCCAACAACATGATGCTGTATATAGAAACCCCAAAAGACTCCATGAAAACATGGTTAGAACTGATAAATGAATTCAGTAAAGTCACAGGATACAAAATCAATGTACAGAAATCTGTTGGATTTTCATACACCAACAATGAAGAAGCTGAAAGAGATATTAAGAGAACAATCCCACTTACATTGTATCAAAAATAATCAGGTCCCTAGGAATAAATGTAACAAAAGAGGTGAAATGCCTGTATACTGAAAACTATAATATACTGATGAAAGAAATTGAAGATGACAGAAGTAAAGGAAAGACATTCTATGCTCATAGATTGGGAGAACAAATGCTGTTAAAATGTCTATACTACTCAAAGCCATCTACACATTCTGTGCAATTCCTATCAAAATACCAAAAGCATTTCTCACAGAGGTAGAATAAACAACCCCAAAATTTATATGGAACCACAAAAGATTTTCTCTAAATAATGATGGGATGTGTGTATATGTGTATGTCTGTGTGCATACATATAGATAGATGATAGATGATATAGATAGATAGATGATAGATAGTAGATAGATAGATAGATAGATAGATAGATAGATGATAGATTAGAAACAGAGACAGACACTAATTCAGGGTTTAGAACATTCCAAAATTGAATTTGTGAATGGAAAACTAGGAGTATGTGTGAAGAGTGCTATAATCTACAAACCTTGTCATATTATTTGTATATGCTTTTGCTTGGTTCCTTATATGCATTCAAAAAATAGAATACTTAACAACTTTGTATATTGGACCAGATTGTTAATGCAATACATGCACTGCAGCTGGAATTTTGAAAGACATTTATCGAATAGATAACGAATATTCAATAAAAGTGTTAAAGAGGTGTTTTACCAGTTGTCTTCTCTTTTGCTTTGAAATGCTGCCTATAGAAACAGCCACATCCTAAGGCCATAGCTTAGAAGTTTCAAGTTTTACCAGAGGTACAATGGACACTCATTGATGGGCCTCTAAGGCTGCGCTCTCCAATACAGTAGCTACTTTTCATATCCGGCTGTTTAAATTTTAATTTAAACAAATTAAAATGAAATAAAATAAAATAAATCCAGGTCCTCGGTTATACTCGTATTTCAAGTGCTCAAATGCTATTTATGACTAATGACTACCATACTGGGGAAGGTAGATATTGGTCATTCCCTTCATTGCAGAAAGTTACATTAGTGCTATTCTAAAGGATAAGGAGTCACTGGTAAGTTTGTATAAAACAGTTTAACACACAGAGGTATCTAAGAATCTTCAACATTTCCAGTTGTAAATTGGCCATTATTCAATGAAAGAGATCTCACTCCTTGATTCTTTCTATCTGGTATTTGAACAATTGTTTTAACTGGAAACTTTTGAGTTCCTAATATGTGTCAGGTGCTATTCCCAGTTACTGAGAATACAGAGACAATAGTCTTTGTCCTCAAAGATCCTGTTTAATAAGTATCATTTCCATCTATCTCTTCAGTCCCTGCCAAAGTATCCAAGTACCTGGAATCAACTTTGCATTGGCGTTCTTTCCATTCGCACTGCCATCACTTTCATTTGGACCCTCCTTACACTTTCCTTTTACTATCTCAAGAGCCTCTTAACTAACGTTCCTACTTCAAGGATCTTTTTCTCCAAGTGACCCTTGTCACTGCTGCCAAAGTAAGCTATCAAAAACAAAAATAAATAAGGGGAAGTATTAGAAGGGACAATTGGAAAAGCAGAAGAAAAAACTCAACAGAGCAGTATCCACAAAGCAAGAAAGTCATACATTCATTCTATGGCCACAAAGTTTACATACAATAAACATCAACAGATGAGAGCGAGTCTGGACCAACATGGTCTACAAATCAATATATCAATATATCAGAATCACTCTAAGAAAAATAAGCTCTACTCTTTTACCATCATCATCCTAAAGGATATGGAATCAGTTCCAAAATCTTCAAAAATTAATAGTTACTGAATAAGCTTATATCTGGATTTCATGGGAAACTATTCCTTAAAAGTCTACTTAAATAATTAAAAGATAAATATTCCTCACAGGCTTATGCACAGAAATTGCACCGTACTCATACATCATTCTAAGGGTTAAGCTGACATGTTTCACTAAGTAAATGTAAAACTCAAATGAAGTCCCAGTACACTTGTTTCTAAATTAAGATGCTACAAGTTGTACATATTCCCTGTGTGTCACATTAACGCACAGTGGCCAAAACCTGAACACCCATGTGTTATTGAGTTTCAAAGATTAGTTCAGACATATAGGGAATTAAATTGCATGTAATGAAGATGAAGCCTCGGTGCTCTCCTATATGACCTGCTGATTATGACGGGGTTGGAGAAACTCTTGCAAACTGTTCATTTGTATAACTTGAAAAAGACTGTGGTTAAAAGGAATTTTGCTGTAGACATAGGAAGAAAATAGGGTTTTGTCTAGTATTATTTTGCAATTCCAAATGATAATCTTATCTTAATCACTCTCCTATGAGCCCCACAGACTTTTAGATTGTCCTCTTATTTATTCTGGTATAATTTAGTGTTTCCTGAAACCAAATTTAAAAAAATCCTTCAATTTCCTATACACTGTGCACCATGACTAGTTCAGAACTTCTTCGTGTGACACAAGATAAGTTTGGATTCACTTATTGCTGGTATAAGTAGTACAAGTTGAAAGATCCTCAAAAGCTAATACAAGTTCAAGGTATTGATGATACTTTCTTAATCTGAATTTGGATTCCTTTCGTCACCCTTAAGAGGATGTGGTTGTCTAAATGACAACTGTGTTAAGTCACTTGCAATAAGTAATCATATAATACCAATATCTGTCTTTTCCACTTTTCTGTCATATTTCTAAAATGCTGAACATCAACAGCTGAGAATAAATGCTAAGGATTTATTTTAAAAAGATGGGTCCTAGAATTCAGAAGCTGTGGCATATGATTTTGTGAAATATAACTTAAATTCAAGGTCTCTGAGGTGAGGTATGCATATCCCAAAAAATACAAAAAATGATTTATGAAGATAAAGCAAGATATTAAAGTTTCAATTTTTATTTTTAACTACAAAGAAAGTACATTATGTCTCAGTAATATTTAAGATATGGATCATCAGTGATGCCCTCACCAGCCAAATACCAAAGTTATGGTAAAGGAAAAGTGGGAGCTCACAGCAGAGTAAGTGGCTGGCCATTGGCAATTCCAATCTTTTCAAATTAGTGCTTTCATTTTCATTGGGTAAATACCCAAATAATGGAATTCTTAGATCACATAGTGTTTCTATTTTTAATGTTTGGAAGAACCTCCATACTGTTTATTGTAGTGGCTGTATCAGCCTACATTCTCATCAACGTTGTTTGAGGGTTCCTTTTTCTTACCATCTTCACCAACAACTGTTAGTATATTTTTGATTCTAGCCATTCTGATGGGTGTGAGCTGATACCTCATTGTGGTTTTGATCTGCATTTCCCTGATGATTAATGATGTCAAGCATCTTGTCATGTGTCTGTTGGCCATCTTCTTTGGAAAAATGTCTATTCAGGTCTTCTGCCCACCTTTTTGTTTCTTCCAAATTTTCATTTACATTTCAATTAGTCAACAGAGTGTAATATTGGCTTCAGGTGTAGATTTTAGTCATTCGACACTTACAAAAACAGCTGGTGTTCATCACAAGTGCTCCCTTAATCTCCACCACTTATTTAACCTGTTCCCCCACCCACCTCCTCTCTGGTAACCATGAGTTTGTTCTCTATAGTTAAGAGCCTATTTTTTTGTTTGCTTCTCCTTTTTATTCCCCCATGTACATTTGTTTTGTTACTTAAATTCCACATATGAGTGAAATCATGGTATTTGTCTTGCTTTTTTCACTTCAAGTTTTAATTAAATTCTAGCTAGTTAACGTATAGGGTAAAAATTGTTTCGGGAGTAAAATGTAGTGATACATCACTTACATATAACACCCAGTGGTCAACACAATAAATCCCAACACCCGTATAGCCCATCCCCTGCCCACCTCCCTCCATCAATCCTCAGTTTGTTCTCTATAATTAAGAGTCTTTTATGGTTTGCTTCCCTCTCTTTTTTCCCCTTCCCCTGTGTTCATCTGTTTTATTTCTTAAATTCCACATATGAGTGAAATCATATGGTATTTGTCTTTCACTGACTGACATTTTCCTTAACATGATACTCTCTAGCTCCATCCACATCATTGCAAAAGGCAAGATTTCATCCTTTTTGATGGCTGAGTAATATTACGTTGTATATATAAACCAAGGATCCTGAGACCACACTGTCCCAGCAAGGGTTCCACCTCCCACTATAGCTGTATATGTAAACCGCATATTCTTTATCCATTCCTTGGTTGATGGACATTTGCACTGTATCCATAATTTGGTTATTTTTGATAATGCTGCTATAAACACTGGGGTACATGTTTCCCCTTGAATTAGTATTTTTGTGTTCTTTGGGTAAATACCTAGTAGTACAATTGCTAGATCTTACGATAGTTCTATTTTTAACTTTTTGGGAAATCTCCATACTGTTTTCCAGAGTGGTTGCATCAGTTTGCATTCCCAATTACATTGTAAGAAGATTCTCTTTTCTCCCCATCCTTGGCAAACCTGCTGTTTCCCGTGTTATTATTTTTGGCATTTTGACTGCTATGAGATGATATCTCATAACAATTTTGATTGGTATTCCCCTCATGATGAGTGATGTTGAGCATCTTTTCGTGTGTCTGCTGGATATCTGGATGTTTTCTCCAGAAAAATGTCTATTCATGCCTTCTGCCCATTTCTTAGTGGGATTATTTGACTTTTGAGTGTAAGGTTTATAAATACTTTCTAGATTTTGGATTATCAGATATGTCATTTGCAAATATCTTCTCCCACTCCATAGGTTCTCTTCAAGTTTTGTTGACTGTCGCCTTCATTCTGCAGAAGTTTTTCTTCTGATGAAATCTCAATAGTTTATTTTTGATGTTTCCCTTGTCTCAGGAGACATATCTAGTAAGAAGTTGCTACAGCCAATGTCAAAGAGGTGACTGGCTGTATTCTCTAGGATTAGTGGTTTCCTGTCTCACATTTAGGTCTTTCATCCATTTTGAATTTATTTTTGTGTATAATGTAAGAAAGTAGTTCAGCTTCATTCTTTTGCATGTGGCTGTCCAGTTTTCCCAACACCATTTTTTGAAGGGCCTGTCTTTTTTCTATTGGATATTCTTTCCCGCTTTTTTGAAGATTAATTGCCCATACAGTTGTAGATTCATTTCTGGGTTTCTCTTCAGTTCTATTGATCTATGTGTCCATTTTTGTGCTAGTACCATACTCTTTTGATCACTACAGCTTTGTAACATAGCTTGAAGTCTGGAATTGTGATGCCTCAAGCTTTGCTTTTCTTTTTGAAGATTGCTTAGACTATTTGTGGTCTTTTTGTGATTCCATATAAATTTTAGGATTGTTTGTTATAGCTCTGTGAGAAATGCTGGTGGTATTTTGACAGGGATTGCATTAAATGTGTAGATTGCTTTGGGTAATGTAGACATTTTAACAAAATTTTTTCTTCCAATCCATGAGCATGGAATATTTTTTTTCATTTTTTTGTCATCAATATCTTTCATCAATGTTTCATAGCTTTCAGATTACAGATCTTTTACATATTTGGTTAGGTTTATTCTTAGGTATCTTACAGTTTTTCAGACAATTGCAAATACCAGTTCCTTGACTTTTTATCTCCTGCTTCTTTATTGGTGTATAGAAATGCAGTACATTTCTGTACATTGATCCCATATCCTGAGACTTTACTGTATTTGTGTATTAGTTCTAGCAATTTTTTTGGTGGAGTCTTTGGGTTTTCTACATAGAACATAATGTGATCTGCAAATAGTGGAAGTTTGACTTCCTCCATGGTGATTTTGTTGCCTTTTATTTCTTTCTGTTGTCTGATTGCTGTGGCTAGGACTTCCAGTACTATGTCAAATACCAATGGTGAGAATGGACATCCCTGTCTTGTTCCTGACTTTGACTTTGTCAAATGCTTTTTCTGCATCTATTGAGAGGATCATATGGTTCTTGTACTTTAAAAAAATATTTAAATTCAAATTAATTAACATATAATGCATTATTAGTTTCAGAGGTAGAATTCAGGATTCATCAGTTGCATATAACACTTAGCGCTCATTACACCAAGTGCCCTCCTTAATGCCTATCACTTAGTTACCCCATCCCCCCACATCGATTGATCTGTGAATATTGAACCACTGTTGCAGCCAAGGAATAAATCCCACTTGATCATGGTGAATGATTCTTTTAATGTACTATTGGATTCATTTTGCTAGAGTTTTATTGCGAATTTTTGCATCCATATTTATCAGGGATATTGGCTTGTAGTTTTCTTTTTTAGTGGAGTCATTGTTTTGTTTTTTGGCATCAGGGTAATGCTGGCCTCAGAATGATTTTGGGAGTTTTTCTTCCATTTCTGTTTTTTTGGAATAGTCTTGAGAAGAATAGGTATTAACTCCTTAAATGTTTGGTAGAATTCTCCTGGGAAGTCATCTGGCCATACAATTTGGTTTGTTGGGAGATTTTTGATTACTGATTCAATTTCTTTGCTGATTTCCAGTCTGTTGAAGTTTTCTATTTCTTCCTCTTTCACTTCTAGAAGTTTATGTATTTCTAGGAATTTATCCATTTTTCCAGGTTGTCCAATTTGTTCATATATAATTTTTCATAATAGTCTCTTAGAATTATATTTCTGTAGTGTTGGTTGTTATTTCTCCTCTCTCATTTATGATTTTATTTATTTGGGTCCTTTCTTTTTTTCTTTTTGGTAAGTCTGGCTAGGAGCTTATCAATTTTATTAATTTTTTCAAAGATTCATCTCCTGCTTTCATTGATCTATCCCATTGTTTTGTTTGTTTTTTGGCTTTTTTTTGCTTTTAACTTTCATATCATTTATTTCTGCTCTAATCCTTAGTATTTTTCTTCTGCTGCTGGCTTTAGGTTTCATTTGTTGCTTTTTTTCCAGCTCCTTTAGATGCAAGGTTAGGTTGTTTATTTGAGGTTTGTCTTGCTTCTTCACATAGGCCTGTACTGCTATGTACTTCCCTCTTAGGACCACTTTTGTTGCATTACAAAGATTTTAAAACATTGCATTTTCATTTTCATTTGTTTCATGTATTTTTTTATTTCCTCTTTGATTTCCTGGTTGACACATTTATTGCTTAGTACCATGTTGTTTAACTTCCATGTATTTCTGGTCTTTCCAAATTTTTTCTTGTGCTTGACTTCATGCTTCATAGTGTTGTGTTCAGAAAATAGGCCTGGTATGATCTCAATCTTTTTGTTAATTGTTGAGGCCTGATTTGTGACCTAGTATGTGATCTATTCTGGAGAATGTCCCATGTGCACTCAAAAATAATGTGTATTCTGCTACTTTAGGATGAAATTCTCTGAATCTATCTGTTAAGACCATCTGATCCAGTGTGATATTCAAAGCCATTGTTTCCTCGATGATTTTCTTCTTAGATGACCTGTCCATTGATGTTAAGTCCCCTACTATTATTGTATTATTATCAATGAGTTTCTTTATGTTTGTTATTAATTTTTTTATATATTTTAGTGCTTCCATATTGGGTGTATAAATACTTGCTATTGTTAGATCTTCTTGTTGGATAGTCCCTTTATTATGATGTGGTGCTCTTCTTCATCTCCTGTACAGTTTTTGGTTTAGAATCTAGTTTGTCTGAAATAAGTATGGCTACTCCAGCTTTCTTTTGATGTCCATTTGCATGATATATGTTTTTCCATCTCTTCACTTTCAATCTGCAGGTGTCTTTAGGTTTAAAATATGTCTCTTATGGGCAGCATANNNTGATAAATCAGTCTAATTTTTTTATAATAATAGTTTTTTATTATATTATGTTAGTCACCATACAGTACATCCCGGGTTTTTGATGTAAAGTTCAATGATTCATTAGTTGCATATAACACCCGGTGCACCATGCATTACGTGCCCTCCTTACTACCCATCATTTTTTTATCCATTCTGACACCCACTATCTTTTAATCAGAGCATTTAGTTCATTTACATTCAGAATAATTGATAGATATGTTTTTAGTGCCATTTTATTACTTGTTTTGTCATCGTTTCTTGAGATTTTCTTTGTTCCTTTCTTGTCTTTTTCACTTTTGGTACTTCCTTTCCACTCAGAGTCCCTTTTAATATTTTTTGCAGGGCCGTTTTAGTAGTCACAGCTCCTTTAGTTTTTGTGTGTCTGGGAAACCCTTTATCTCTCCTTCAATTGTGAACAATAGCCTTGTTGACTAGAGTATTCTTGGCTGCAGATATTTCCTATTCGGCACATTGAATATATCATGCTAGTCTTCTTTGGCTTGCCACATTTCTGTGAGAGATATGTAGCTATCCTTATGGGTCTTCTCTTGTAAGTTAGGGGCTTCTTTTGTCTTGATGCTTAGGATTTTTTCTTTATCACTTTTTTGGGGGGGAATTTAATTATAATATGTCTTGGTGTTGGCCCACTTTTGTTGATTTTGATGGTAGATCTCTGCCTCCTGGATCTGGATGTCTGTTTCCTTCCCCAGATTAAGAAAGATTTTAGCTATTATTCCTCAAATAAATTTTCTGCTCCCTTTTCTTTCTCTTCTTCTGGGACTCCTATAATATGAATGCTATTACTTTTGATGGAATCACTGAGTTCCCTAAATCTATTCTCTTTTTTAAAAATATTTTTTATTATATTATGTTAGTCACCATACAGTACATCCCTAGTTTTTGATGTAATGTTGCATGATTCATTACTTGCATATAACACCCATTGCGCCACGCAATACATGCCCTCCTTAATACACATCACCAGCCTATCCCATTCCCCTGCCCATTTCCCTCTGAAGCCCTCAGTTTGTTTCCCAGAGTCTATAGTCTCTCATGGTTCATTCCCCCTTCTGTTTACCCCCCCCTTTCTTCTTCTCTTTCTTCTCCTACCGATCTTCCTACTTCTTATGTTCCATAAATGAGTGAAACTATATGCTAAATCTATTCTCTTGATCTATAATTCTTCTTTCTCTCATGTTCAGCTTCATTATTTCCAATTTTATCTTCTATATTACTTATTCATTCCTCTGCTTCTTCCATCCTTGTGTCATTGTACCAGTTTGTTTTGAGTCTCAGTCATTGCAATTTTCATTTCTGAATTTTTTTCAACTCTTTTCTCTCTGCAATAAGGGCCTCCCTGAAGTCTCCCATTCTTTTCTTAAGCTGAGCGAGTATCCTTATGATCATTATTTAAAATTCCCCAACAGGGTTATTAGTTATATCTGTTCTGCTTAGTTCTCTGGTTATGACCTTATCGTGTTGTTTCATTTAGGATGAATTTCTCTGTATTGGTATTTTGTCTAAGTCTCTGTCTTCTCTGTGTTAGAAAGCTGGTTATGTTTCCTGCTTCCGAGAGTAATGGCTTTATGCAGAGCAGTCATATAGTTTACAGGGCCTGGCACTTCAGGGAGAGTCTCTTGTGTGTGCTGCATGCACTCTGCTGCTATATTTAGGCTCCTCTATCATTCAGGCCAGTTGCCTGCAGAGGCTCCCTTGCCTGCCACGGGAAGTGTTTGGTCTGTGGCCAGAGTGTTGCATGTTTTAACTAAGTGTGCTCTGGCGTGTTTGTTAAATGAGACCTGATGCTGCTTCCTCTAGAAGTGAAGGCCTGCAGAAGTCTCTGGTTGGGTGATGTGGTGTGGTCAGGGGTTTCTGCTGTCTTCTGGGGAAGGGGCCCACTATGCTGGGATTGAAGCGTACTTGACCGAGAAGGGCAGTACTGGCAGAATGCAAGAGAGTTGGACCTGGTGAAAGCTGGTTAGGCAGCCAGTGTCAGGGCTGTGCTGTTTACTGAAGGTGGTTCTGTGTTTATGCTGAAGGACGGTGAAGGGAAATGGAGCCAGTTAGCTCCTTTGTCACTAGAGAGGGGTTTCAGTGTTTGTTGCTCTCAGCAAGCATTCTGAGAAGAAGGAATAATCTCACCTGTGTGTGTCCCAGGCATTTTTCAGATGGCTGTCTTCACACTGACTGCCACTCTGTTGTTTGACTGCCTTCTCTCCAGGAGCAGCCCAGGGCCCTTCAGGTTCTATCCCAGTCCAGCTTGCCAACTTTTCAAACTCCAGGCTTTAGAGATGTGGTGTAAGCAGGAGCTGCACTGGTTTTTGGGGGAAGGATCTCAGTGTGCTGGGACTGAGGGAAGTCTGCCTGAGGGCAGGTGCACCAGAGCACAGTGATGTTGGACTTGGAGCAAGCAGCTAGGAAGCCAGTGTTGGGGCTGAGCAGCCCTCAGAAGGTGGCTCTGCATTTATGCTGAAGGGCGAGGGAGAGAATTGGCACCAGCCAGCTCCTTTGTCCCTGGAGAGGCATCTCTGTGAATGCTACCTCTCATGGATGTGCTCCAGAAGAGCAATAATCTCCCCACTGCATGCACCAGGCATTCCTCAGAAGTTGCCACCTCCCCCTGTGTTGTTTGCCTACCTTTTCTCCAGGAGTAGGGCAGTACCCTCAGGGCTCTAGCCCAGCCAAGGCTGCTGACATCAAAAAAGTCTTTAAGCACCACTGGTTACAAAAACTCATAAAAATCAACCCCTCTCATTTTCCCAGACAATGGCTTTGGGGATATATTCTCCCTGTGTGTTCCCTGTGTTCTTCTCTCTTACTTTTCTCCCTGGCCAGAGCTCCCTCCCCTCTGCAGCATCTGTGATAGGTTTTTCCACAAAACCATGTCTCCGCACTTTCTATCTTCCTCGATGTGGCCTTTTCTCTCCCTCTGGCTGTGAAGTTTGTTCTGTCAGTCCTCAAGTTGATTTCTTGAGTATTCAGAATGATTTGACAGTTATCTAGTTGTGTTTGAGTGATGAGATTATGTTAGGGACCTCCTATTAACTTAGCTCCTTCTGACCACTTTTTAATTGGGTTGTTTGTGGTGTTGTTGTTGGGTTTTTTTTTTTTTTTTTTATGTTGAGTTGTATGTTCCATTAATTCTAACTAAACTAACTCTTATTTAATGGACAACACAATCACAGATTGAAGATAATGCAAGCACAGGAAAAGAGCAATAAAATAGCTGAAGTGATACTTCTACTTCTTGTAGGAACTCTTTGTCACCTCCATTAAGAAGTAAAAATATTGTTAAGGTCTTCAAATTAGACAGGTTACTTGTATTTCTCATAGATATTAGTATATATTTTAAAGCTTTTATATCATTAATAAATAAAATACATTAATTGAAGTCCTGCTTTTAATCTTAGGCTCACCATTTAATTTTTATCTTGTGTACAAATATTAGCACATATATATAGGTCATAATTCAATTATGCATATTAAGAGAACAGGCTCATTATTTACCTGATGATGTGCATGAACAAAAGACTTTAGGCAACTGTCTTAAATTAAAATAATAATAATAATAATAATAATAATAAAGGGAACACAAACAAACCTCTTTACACAATCAATCAGAAATCTTCACAAAATATGTATTCACAATATTAAATTTTACAATTTTTCATTTTCTTACGCACTAGATTTATGGTCTATAAACCTACTGTTAACATAAGTTAATTACTCCTTCTATTACACTATTAATTTAACCAAATAATCAATACTTTTGAAGCTAATGAGTTAGAACTAAAAGGAAAAGACATGACTGGACATACAGAATTGAGCAGAATAATTCATCTTTTCTGTTTCTTAGTCCTTCTTAATGGTGATATACATAATTATTTTATGTGTGCCTTTGATAATATGTGTAATATTATACACATATAATATCATCCCTACAAGCATTAATACTTTCCTGTCAGAGTAATCCTTGCGAGTATAAAAAAATTATTTGGAGGAACCAAAAAGTGGTCTCTACCCAAAAGAATTAATTTTGCCCATAAAGTTAAAATGAGGCCATTTTGATCTTTTTTTAGTAAATGAGGAGAGTTAACTATTACACATACAACAACTTTTCTTGTTAGGATACCAGCCTATCTATTTGTATGCCTTCAAGTGGTGAGGTTAGCGTCATCTCGACTGGCAGTTGTCAACTGGCAAAGGTCTATGAAAAATAGTGTCAGATAGAAACAGATGCAAAATAGAGAGGGAAGAACTGTATTCTTCCAAAATTATAATAGCATAGTAGAATGAGAATCAGACAGACCTGGGGTTGAATCTTGGTTCCTCCAATTAATAGCTATGGGTTTTGAAAGAATATTAAAGCTTTTTAAGCTTAGTTTCCTAAATTGAATATGGAGATAATAGTATCCACTTACTCTATGGTTGTCTTAAGGATTAAATGAGATAGAACATGTATAACACTTAGCACAGTATCTGCGGACATATTAAACACTAAATAAGTATAACCTGTTATCATTTCAATTATTTTAGAATATAAAGGGCAAAGTAAAATATTTTCAGTTATTAACATCATTAACTTGTCCACAGGATAAATACATTTTTAACAATACTACCAACCTGATGAAGATCACCAGTGATCCCAATAATTAAATAGATAATCCACAAAGGTGAAAATCCATTATTTTTGCAGGTAGCACATTTATTTGCATTACCATATGCATTTTAACATATTGTCCTTAAAATGAACTGTATAATCTGCTATGTTAAACCACTGAAAATAAAGAACTCCAGATATGACTTTACTGGGTTACTTCCAACAACATATCAAGTGTTTCAGCAGATGTAATTACTGCCAGCCTTGCCAAAGATTTGAAATGTGCCCATTAATTCAGCAATTCCCAATCTGTCCATCAGTCAGTCATACTTAAAAAATATGCCTATCACCATGTAGGTGAAGGAATACATTGATAATTATACAATAAAATCCCCTTGAATATTGAAATGTATACTCCATTTTTTCTTAAAAATATCATATTACCTAAATCAAACTTTGTTCTAGAAGCAGATAGAAGGAGAAGATACAAAAATATTGGGCATTTCTGAAAGTGTATTTTTTTTCATAAAGAAAGGAGTGCATTAAGGAGGGTACATGAGATCTAAACAACCATGTATAGCATGGTCTCCTCTTGGAAAAGCAGAGGGAGATGGTTCTTTTTTCTCTTTCCCTCTGTACAAAGGAGATTGAGTTTGTCTGGTAGACAGTAGGTATTAATCCTAGGATTTCTGGAAAGAAGAACCATAAGAAAAAGCAACATATTTAATGAGATGGAATAAGCACTAAAGTGAGAAGAATGTTGTAGGAGATGGAAATGAAT
>NW_024423319.1:54859527-54861729 GCF_017311325.1 Ursus maritimus
AATTATAGAATGAAAGTAACAATAACAATATATAACAATTATAAATTTGACAAGAAACATTTACTAGGTCTACATTCATGATGCCTATGGATGTATGTAATGAGTCTTTCACTTCTAATATGAAAGGACTTGTGACTTACTGCTGATAGTATCAAAGAGGTTAATAAATGCACTTTATCACTATGTTGACTAAAACTACAATTAGTCGTTACGAGTCACTACTTAGAAAAAATTACAATATATAAGTCTAATATCTATGGGAATCATATTTATTTAGCCCCTAAATTGTGCCAGAAAAATGTTCAAGGCACATTGAGCACTTGATATGTGACAGAAACTATTCATCTAGTCCTCACAACCCTATATAGTGAGTACTATGATCAGTCACACTATATAGAAAAAACCTGAGCTTGAAAAGATTAAGTAATTTGTCCAAGCTCACATAGCCAGTAAGGAATTGTATTAAAACAGGCTCCAGAAACACACACATGAAACCACTATTTATCAATGTTGTTTATATAAGACATATTGACATTAATATTTTTAACTAAACCTTTCATTGTGAATGGGAATGATACTGTTTCAACTCTGAGAAGCAAAATGAGGCACTTTGTGAAGAAAACTGAGAAAGTAGTAGTTTCAAAGGCAGTCTTACTAGACTAGGCTGAGATCCGTAATGAGCAGATCTGAGTCATGTATATATGAACCACATCTTCTATAACATTCTCAATGGGAAAAAACAGAGCTTTTTCATTAAGGTCAGGAACATGACAGGGGTGCCCACTCTCACCACTATTGTTCAGCATAGTACTAGAAGTCCCAGCCTCAACAATCAGAAAACAAAGAGAAATAAAAGGCATTCAAATTGGCAAAGGAGAAGTCAAACTCTCTCTCTACACAGATGACATGATACTTTATGTGGAGAGCCCAAAAGACTCCGCCCCCAAATTACTAGAACTCATATAGCAATTCAGCAACATAGCAGGATACAAAATCAATGCACAGGCCCCTCATTTAAAAGCAAGTCTTAAAAATACATGTCATGTATGCTACCTCTGGGTATTATTTTCTCTGTATTTTGAAAACAAGTATGGGACTGCAAAATATCAAAGGGGAAAAAAGCCAACTTGATTCCTGAAAAGAAAAAAAAAAGTGGAAAAATAATGGTATTCCTTGGAAGTCAATCACTTTTGAAAAGAGGATGGATCATATAAGAACTAATGCCACAGTTGAAAAGAATCATTCAGGTGGATAAGGCAGCATTACTGCATCCAATATAATTGTCAAAACAGAGGGGAGGGGGGTGGGGGAATGGGATAGACTGGTGATGGGTAGTAAGGAGGGCACGTATTGCATGGTGCACTGGGTGTTATATGCAACTAATGAATCATCGAACTTTACATCGGAAACCAGGGATGTACTGTATGGTGACTAACATAATATAATAAAAAATCATTTAAAAAAACCCACTTGTTTCATCTTCAGAAAAAGACACTAAAAGTCATGGGCTTAAAGTTATGAAAATATATCTAATTCAAGGGGCACCTGGGTGGCACAGCGGTTAAGCGTCTGCCTTCGGCTCAGGGCGTGATCCTGGCGTTATGGGATCAAGCCCCACATCAGGCTCCTCCACTATGAGCCTGCTTCTTCCTCTCCCACTCCCCCTGCTTGTGTTCCCTCTCTCACTGGCTGTCTCTATTTCTGTTGAATAAATAAATAAAATCTTTAATATATATATATATCTAATTCAAAATACAATAAAAATATCTTAAGTAGAGAGAACTATATAGATAGTGATATAGATAGATTAAAATGCATATTTTCATAGCTGCATTTTTTGATATTATATTATTTATATGTTTACCATATCATAAAGAAACAAATTCAAGAAAATCATATCAAGCATGATGGAATGGAGTCAGACATACATACAGATTTATGAGTGTAAAACATACAATCTCAGCTGTCTATGAACTGAGGTCTAGATAAAGAAATATCCTGTTTTAAAACCAAGATAAATGAGGGCTTCAGAGGGGATAGGCCAGTGATGGGTATTAAAGAGGGCACATATTGCATGGTGTACTGGATCTTATATGCAAGTAATGAATCATGGAACTTTACATCAAAAACTAGGGATGTACTGTATGGTGACTAACATAACATAATAAAAAATTATTATAAATAAAAAATAAAAATAAAAAA
>NW_024423319.1:54861739-54883863 GCF_017311325.1 Ursus maritimus
AAAAAATAAAACCAAGTTAAATGAGTCATTATGAATTAAATAATTAAAATAAATTTACTTAGAAAAACCACTAAGATTGTTAGAAGAAAATAATGATGAATGTAGTTAAGATATCCACTAAATTTTTAAGTGATCAAGGAGAAGCACTATTATTTGGTCTCCAAATGGCCATTCAATGCACCACAGGCAGGATAGTTTTAAAAAAAACACTGTCTGATAATTGGACTCCAGATATTTCCTTTGAATACATTTTTGAAAGAAAGAGATAAAATATTGTGTAAAAATACTTAATAATAATCATTAAGCTGCAATTTTTAATAAATATATTACATATAATATATATATAGTGCAAATATTTCAAAACATGATTACATATTCTGCAAAAAGAGCTAGATGATCCTTAGTTACCTTTAACAAGTTTTATTTTATCAGGAGCGGTGCAATAGTTAGAAAAGTTTTAGAACCTTTCGGTTATATTTCAATACTCTTTTTCAAAATTCAGCAATATATGGAGGTACAAAATTGATCTTAAAATGATACAATTTAATGCTCAGAATTTTTAATTAAAAATTGAATTTTTACATTTTTGAATTATTTGAATTGGTCTCTTCATGGCATGTATGGTATGCTCAGAAAAGAGGGATAGAATTTAAACAAATGAGTCTATTTTGCTCATTCATTTGCATAATTCAATGTATATTTACAATGGGATTCTCTATTTATTGTTCTCAGCCTACTAAACCCCAACACATAATCTCCATTAAGGTCAGACTCATTCCTGTAAGGATGAAAGGTTAAATATGCACTGACACACCACACACCTCAGCTTTTAAGGGCTAGCAGTGCAGCAAAGGTAGCAAAAGATGTCTGGTACTTTTGGCCAATTTACAAACTTTTGTTTCCAAGACTGACAATCTGGCATAATGAATACATATAGAAAAAAATAATATCACCTATGCCTCACACTGAAAGCAAAGTATTTATGTTACAGTTTAATAGTAACTTTTCAGTTTTATAAAGTAATAGTAGCTCCAGAGTTATTGACATTATAATACTATAGACAATTGAAGTGTTTGGATTTTGTCTATAATATTTTTTGCATTAAGCTGTCAACAGTAATAATGTTTTTCCCAGGTTGTGGAACAGAAAACAGCACAGATCCAAACTCTAAATTTAGGGTGAACTGTTGATACATCAGTGTGGGGACAATTTATCCTATGCTTTCACACAAATTTCCTAAACTGGCCCAACCTAATGGTGCACAGTACAAAGTAGCCTTGGAATTTGGGTTTCAAATAAGGAGCCTCAAGAGTTAGTTTGGGAAGAAAAAGCTAGATATTATTATTTTCCAAGCTCAAGTAACAACTCAATTCATACATGTTTCCTTCATGCAGTCTTATATTTTATAAAATAAATATGCCAAATTTAAACTATTGAAGAAACTAAGATGTGAAGGAATATTTCTGGGATGTAACTTAGATAGGATAGTGTAGGAGATAGATGATGATGTAAGATACAGTTACCCAGGAGTAGCCTAAGAAGAGAAAGATAAAAGGACATAGAGATCTGGAACCTTGGAATGCCATGGAAGCAGGCAGCTTCATAGTTTTGTCCACTTTTCCCCTTCTCTATCACTGACAAAAGGAATCAAATTTGTGGTCATTCCATTGAATTCAACAGCTAATGTGTATGTGACAGATACACACTCCCTAAGCAGGGCTGTGTTATAGAAAAAGCCAAAGGTAAATCCGCTAGCACTTGTTAAAATATCTTTGGCTTGATAATAAGATACACTAAAGTGGCCTATTTTATTTTATATTTCATTTTAAAGGTTGTTATTTATTTATTATTTCTCTCACCCATTACATCTTTGTAATAATATCTGTAGCTCATAGGCTTCTGAGGATTAATTTCATAAAAAACATATTTGTTATGTAATTATTTTGGCAAATCAACAAATTTGTTGATCAAATGAAAATAATTCTTTTTTAGATTTCCATTACAGATATTTTGTAAATGATGCAAAAAAATGATTTTTATTCTTTTATTTTTCCCAAATAAAGAATTTAAATGTTTTCTCACTGACATGTGTTTTTTTTTTTTATGTTCACTTTGTTTTCCAATTTTAAAGCGTATTTTCAATTTGGAAATAAACACAATAAATATTGCACAGTCTGTTATTTGATAGGAAAAAAAATAAATGATATTATATCTTTGAATACAGAATGTGTGTTCCTTGCTTCAAATGAAAATAGACCATTTATTACCATAAAATATCATGGCATGAAAGGATTTCATGGCTACAGTGCTCAATGGGAATACACTATCTAAAAATGTATTAATCTTTTGAGATGTGAACACCTGCACCTTTGTATTTTTTCTTTAAAATATGCGTTACACTTTTACTATGTACCACCTTGATTATCTTTAGGAAAAAATATTAACAGCTTGCATCCTCATACCAATGCCCAGTTACAAATTCCAAATGTTTTGTCACATTTCTTGTGAGCAATGCCATCTGCCAGAGGTGGCATTTCATGGCTATTTACTCTGACTCCCTCCAAGAATTCATCTGCCATTATCTAATGCTGCCTGAATAAAGGGGATTAAGACTCTGATACAACAGAGACTATTGATAATTTGGTATAATTGGGAAGAAATGAAGATAAATGAGGTTGAGAATGGAGAGGCAATTAGTTGAGCCGCCTGTACAGCTGTGTTCTCAGCCTAGCTCCCCTGGCCTTTTCTTCAGTGAGGTATGTGCAAATTAACCATAATGACAAATACACACTTTCCAAAGCTCTTGTACTTTGTAAAACTTGAGAATTCACTTTTCACTTCTGATAACTGAGTTAGTTGTTTGGTAAAGTTGTTTTAACATGGTCTTTTAATGTCCATATCACACAGGACTACTGCACCTGCTATACTTTAGGAATAATCCACCCTACACCCTATTTCCTTGTTCTCAGTTGATGTCAGGCTACTGTTTACAACCTCAGTACATTGAGGATCTAAAGCCTATTTTGCCTTAATTGTAGTCCGGTGTTTAGGACAGAGTGGCAATGTTTTCCTTTTTACATGATTAGAAGCCAAGAGTTGATGAAAAGAAGCTTCTCTTTTGATTTTAGGAATATAGTCTACAAATAGCATCCTTTTTGAGAGTTTTCAATGAAAAGGTAGAGCCTGCTTTATAAACCAGCTCTAATGGATCTTTAGAGACTGGCAAAACCAATATTTTCATGGATGAAATTTACATATTCATATTAAGGTCATTATTATTATGCTTCCTAAATGAAAATGGCAACTCAGCAAAAAATTAACTACAAAAAAATTTAGGCACTGATTAACTTAATTCTAAGATCCCTTCTCCTAACCACAGAAATGGTTATACCAGGTATTTGGTTAAGATGCTTTCATAGGAACTAAATATTTTGAGGTCTGGTATTTTGATTGGTAGTTTTTCCTCTATTTTGTCATTGAAATTATTCTTATTATTTCTTGTGTTTAATAAAAAATTGTATCACTGTGTGCCTCTCTATTGTTAGTCCTTGTGAGAAAACAATAAATCTGCACTGTTTTAGAATATGTAACTGTACTAATAGAGTGTAGGGTGATGGATTTCTCCCCACATTACAAAAAGGGATGTATCAAGAAAATAAACCCTTCCTCAGTTTTGATTTGTTTCACTCACTTAAGAAACTAGCCTAAAATTATTTATGTCAAAACAAACAGTATACTAGTTACAAATGCTTATCAACTCAGGCAAATGTGTCTAGTAGGATGACTCTTTAAGGTTATATCCTTATTTCTTGAACATCACCAAATTAACCTTTTGATAGTTTCTATCTGAACTGCCCAAAATGGTAGCCATTAGCCAAACGTTGTTATTTAAATTATTTAAATAAATAAAAGTAATAATTCAATTCCTCAATCACAATAGCCACATTTCAAGTGCTATATTAGTCAAATGTGCATGGTGATTATCATATTGGACAGCATGGAAAATAATTTTCATCATTACAGAAAGCTCTGTTGGTCAGTACTGGTCTATATTTCATACTTACTATCTTCCCATTAACACAAATAAGTCAGATTGAACTGTGGACAAAACTATGAATTTAAGAACAAATAAATCAAATACTGAATCTTCAATTTACAAAAAAGTTCAGGGGGTGCCAGAGTGGCTCAGTTGGTTAAGTGTCTGACTCTTGATTTTGGCTCAGGTCATGATCTCAGGGTCATGGGATTGGGCCCCGTGTTGGGCTCCACACTTAGCCCAGAGTCCGCTTGTCCTCTGCTCTTCTGCTCCTCCCCCCAAAAATAAATAAATAAAATCTTTAAAAAAAAGAATTTGGAATTCCTTTAATTTCCTCATTATGAGAGTAAGAAGCTCCAGTTTAAATAGCTTCAGTTGATAAACAATTAGAAAAACATTATGGTGTGTTTACAAAGCACCCATGTCTTTTTAAGGCTTTAGAAAACTTTAGCAAAGTTTATTCTTTTCTCCCTTATGCTGCGCCTTTTATTTCCATGATTTATTCATTACATTACTGGAAGCCTGTATCTCTCTTTCCCCTTCACATATTTTGCCCATCCCCTCCACAACCATTAGTTTATTTTTTTATAGGTCTGGTCCTACTTTTTGTTTGTTTAGTCATTTGTTTTTTTAGATTCTACATAGGAGTGAAATCATATGGTATTTGTTTTTCTCAGTCTGACTTATTTCACTTAGCATAATACCCTCTAGGTTCATCCATGTTGCCACAAATGGCAATAGGTCATCCTTTTTATGGCTATATAATATTCTATTGTAGTATTCCTTAGCTACATCAGTGCCATTTTATCCACAATTCTCCTCAAATGAATCCATTAACCAACATATGAAGTGTGACAATGACAAGCCATCAGAAAGAAGTCTTACATTATCAATTCTGAAAGGAGATGACTGTGATATGCTACAATTTCTAAGGACAGTTTTAGAAATTAATAATCTGCTTAACTGGTCTGAAAATATTATATGTATTAGTACACTAGTTCATCATACTATTTAATGTATGCAGTAATATAATTCCAAAGAAAATCAGAACACATTAATATTTTTGTCAGAATTTTTTTTATTGAGATATGTCTTTTAAAAGAATTTACTGAACATTTAAATATTTATAATGGGACTGATGCTCTGGGTTTATAATAGAATTCAGAGACTAAGGTACAATATATACAATTCTTATTTATAGGCAGTTTTTCTGTAGATATGTTATTATATAATTTTTATATTTTTAAGTTACAAAGACTGCTGATTTAAGACCTATAGCACCTGGATTTATTGTTAAATATTTTACCATCAATTATTATGATTGCAGTTATTACCAAATAGATAGTAGACTCATAGAACATTAGTATATTTCCAACCTCCCAACTGATGATTAAATTCCCACCGAAAGTCCAGCTATCCTCATTCTACCTCCCCCGGGTCTCAGTTTCCCTTTATGTAAAATGATGGAGTTGAGCTGGATGATCTCGCAGGTACATTCCAGCTCTGACATTCTATAATTCTTTAAGTTGTTTCTAAAAATAAATATTTCCTTTCAAATAAGTAGTGTAAGAAAACAAGAAATTAAACACAAAATTTTAGGGAGTGCTTACCTTTGGTGGGGAGGCAGAAGTAGAGGAAAAGGGATGGACATATAAATAGATGCAAGTTTTTGATAATGTTTTAGTTCTTGAGTTGCATGGTGTGTTCACTGACATTTATATTATTGTACTTTATAATTTGCATATGTGTTACATATTTTTACATTTGAATTTTAAAAATATATAATAAAGGGAAAAATACAATAGCATTTGGATGCTCCATTTGGTTCTAAGAAGCAAATTATTTAACAGTAGTGTTACATGAGTGTGTAGAGCAAGACTTCTTTTAAGCAAATACTGATGGGATAGGAGTAAATGATATGTCCAGATTCCCAGAGTGTACAAAGCTAGCTTGAAGCTGTTATTTCTTTATAAGATAGAAATCTTGTATTTTCAAATAAGACAAACCAAAATCTAGAAAAGTAACTGATTTGTAATTTGTGCAATGTCATTCTTAAGGAGAAAAGATAAACACTGGATACCCAAAATATTTCTATTCACAATGATGTTATTTACCCTTAATAAGCTCAACATCTTAATGAGTAGTCTTGATTTATATCGAACATCATTGTAGTATTGATTTACATTGAACATCATTCTAGTCTGCTCTTTTGACCATTCAGCTGTAAAAGATGAAAAAACAACCATACAGGGGCACCTGGGTGACTCATTTGTTTAAGTGTTGGGCTTTGGCTCAGGTCATGATCTCATGGGTTGTGGGACTGAGGCCCACAACTGGCTCCATGCTCAGTGGGTAGTCTGCTTGAAGATACTCTCCATCTGCCCATCTCCCCACTCACACACATTCTTTCACTCAAATAAATAAATAAATCTTTTAAAAAACAAAACAAAAACAAACAAACAAAAAAACAAGCATACATATACACCAGTAAAAATCAGTTCAAGATGGAGCAAGCTCAACAGTGAAGCGTTTACAACCTTCTTTTCTGGTAAAACACTTGGACATTTACAGTGAATTGTGACTTTCAAAGTTGTCAAATGAGAGATTGTGGCTAGGTAAGGATAAGTGATTTCTCTTTTGAGTGTCTGTAAAGGTGATTTTCAAACAACAGTAATAAATGATGCCCTCTGAATGCATATGTAAAAATGAACCAGTGATGAAGCTTGGCTGTCACTGAAAGTGCAAAGAAAAGACCAGAAGGTTGCAAGAAGTCTTTACAGTTCTGGGGAACTATGTAAGAAACAAAATTATCCAAAGATCCTTCTTCTATAACAATTTTGGTGTCAATGTTAATAAGCTAAAAGTAGCTAAATTGATATTACTAAATTAATGCTTTTTTTCCTTAGCACAATGCATAGATTTTAACAGAAAAGCTAATGTGGAATATAGCTGATCTTCATTGAATTAGCAGCTATCACATATATACAATTAGGATCACTGAGAATTGTGATGCTAGAAAATAATTATATTTATTTCTAGCTTTATCTAGTCCATTTTATACTCATATAATATATATGAGATAGTCTTTTATCAGTGTACTACATAAAATTCAATTAGGTCACTAAAAATTGAACATTCAATGCAAGTGAATATGTTTTAGGCATTTGGATTGTGAGGCTATTACTATTGACATCCTTAATATATCTTTTTAAAAACACCCTATTCCCATTTCTTTCTGTTACCAGCAATTCTGTCTGCACCAAATGGATAGAGAGCATTGACTCCACAATGTAGCCACAATAAGGGGTGAATGAAAATATGCTGGTTAGTTTGGTCATCACAACATTGTCCATGCCCTATTCCTTCATGTCCTAGATAAGAAGAGAAACAAATTCTAATTTGTGCTTATAGCAACAGTATATTTCAGCTGAAAGTTCTTAAATGATCTTTTCCCCCCACATGCTTAGCTTCCCAATTTTGGCTCCCCCATTGCACCCTAAGGAGTTTACAGCATTAGCGAGGTGTCGTCATCAACTAAATGATCTTTGTTTGTTTGTTTTTGTTGTTGTTTTCTTTTTTCGTATTTCAATTCAATTGACCAACATATAGTACATCATTAGTTCCAGATATAGTGTTCAATAATTCATCAGTTGTGTATAACAACCAGTGCTCATGACTTCACATTAAATGATCATGTTTTGGATGGACAAAACTGAGATTCACACAGATGAGAATTAAGATCATACTATCACATAGTGGCTGAACTGCTAAAACCTCTTTCTATTCATCGGTCAAAAAGATAGGTAGAGAGGTGTGTCCACATTAGGACACAGGGGTTCTTACAACGAGTGGACCACAAAATCTGGGGTTTAAGAAGTCTGCACCATGGCTGGTGTTGAGTCTGGTGGGCATTGCAATGCTCCTGTGGAGGAGGGCAGAAGCCCAGGAGCAGATGGTGTCATTAGAGACTCCCCTGAGATGCACTGGGAGAGAGAGTCCCCCCTTCTTAGAGTGCATCTGGGAAAGGTGGTATTGCCTCTCAGGGGACAAAAGACCTGGTGGACACCATTGTTCCACTCTACCCCTTAAGCTTAGGGGTAGAGACACTTGCCAAGGGCAGCTTATCTGGTCTTGGGCTTTTTGCTGTGCTTTACTCTAAACTCAACTCCTACACATTGGTGCAACTGCCCTTCTGGGACAAACTGTCACCAGCTCCAGTGTGGCAAGTCCCTCCCCTAGAAGGCCAGCATGGATCCTCACTGCACCAGGTCCCTAAAGCTTGAAATTTTAAAACTCAGCTTGTGTTTCTGAGATACAACACAGGTGCACAATGATGCAAGGTGGGCAGATGGCCCAGACATAGAGGGCGAATGTGGGGATCTGAGGGACATCTGAGACACATGAGGAAAGATTATTTGATCTTCTATGAAGGCTTTCTGGAGAGTAGATAGAATCAAAAGACAAGGGACAGGGCTTGTGCCATTTTCTTCCCCCTCCCATCAACATGAACTGATTTTATCAACAGTGAAGGTCTGAGCCACTTACACCAAGTCATACCTTATTTGTGCACTGCAGGTGCTTCTTTTCTAGGGCAAGTGTGAGAACCAGAGCAGCGGTCCCCTCCCCCAAAAGAAGAACACAAAGTCGACTGACCATAGAACACTACAAAGCTTCAGTTCTAATGGAAATAGGATCAGGCCTCTTCTAACAAGCAGACCAAAACACACCTATTTAAAACTTACCACATTCTGAGCAAGGTACAAACACTTTCCATGGCAGGCAAGGAGGAGCCATACAGAGAACTGGCCTGGGAGAAAAAGAAGTCAAACACAGCAGCAGAGTACACACAGCATACACCAGAGACACCTCTTGAAGCACTGGGTCCTGGACAGTATATGACTTCTTCTTAATAAAGGAATTACTCTCAGGAGCATAAAACATAACAGTCTTTCCTAACACAGAATAAGACAGACACCTAAACAAAATGCCAAGAGGGAGGAATTATCACAAAGGAAGGGTCAAGAAAAGGTCATGGCCGGGATCTAATTGAAACAGATTTAATATACCTGATCCAGAATTTAAAGCAGCAATCTTACGGTTACTAACTGAGCTTGAGAAAGGCATAAGAGACACCAGGAAGTCCCATACTATATAGATAAAAGACCTAAAAACTAGTCAGGATTAAATAAAAAGTGTTATAACTGAGATGTGAAACTGACTAGATGCAATGACCATAAGGATGGAAGAAGCAGAGAAATGAATAAGTGATATAGAAGATAAAATTATGGAAAACAATGAAACTGAAAAGAAGAGGGAAAGAAAAATATTGGATCATGAATGTAGACTTAGGGAACTCAGTGATTCCATAAAGCTTAAAAACATTTAGATCATAAGAATCCCAGAAGTGGGACAGAGGGGAAAAGAAGTAGAAGGTTTAGTTAAACAAATTATGGCAAAAAATTTCCCTAATCTGGGGAAGGAAACAGACATTCAAATCCAGAAGGAAGAGAGAATTCCCATCAAAATCAAGAAAAGCAGGACAACACCAAGAATACTGTAGTAAAATTTGTAAATTACAGAGATAAGGAAAAACTCCTAAAAGCAGCAAAAGAAAAGAAATCCCTAAATTATGAGGGAATGCAACTAAGTTACCAGTAGATCTGGCCACGGAAACTTGGCAGGCAAGAAGAGAGTGGCATGATATATTCAACACACTGAATGGGAAAAACATGCAGACAAGAATATTCTCTCCAACAAGGCTGCCATTCATAATAGAAGAAGAGATAAAGAGTTGCCCAAACAAAATTTAAAGGAGTTCATGACTACTAAACCAGCACTGCAAGAAATATTAATGATAACTCTTTGAGTGGTAAAGAAGGACCAAAAGCAACAAAGAAAGGAACAGAGAAAATCTCCAGAAACACCAACTTTACAGGTAATACAGTGTCAATAAATTCGTATCTATCAATAATCACTCTGAGAGTAAATAGACTAAATGCTCCAATCAAAGGACATAGGTTATCAGAATGGAAAAAAAAAACAATCTGTATGCTACAAGAGACTCATATTAGATGCAAAGACATTTACAGATTGAAAGTGAGTGAATGGAGAACCATTTATCATGCAAATGGACCTCAAAAGAAACCTGAAGTACCAATACTTATATCAGACAAACTGGATTTTAAACCAAAGACTGTAACCGGAGATGATGAAGGGCACTGTATCAAAATAAAGAGGTCTATCCAACAAGATCTAACAATTGTAAATGTTTATGCCCCCAACTTGAGAGCACCCAAATATATAAAACAATTAATAACAAACATAAAGAAACTCATTGATAATAATAAAATAATAGTAGGGTTACTTTAATACCCCACTTACTTCAATGGATGGATCATCTAAAGAGAAAATCAACAAGGAAACAAGGGCTTGGAATGACACACTGGACCAGATGGACTTAACATATACAAATATATATGAACGTATATGATACATACAACAGATGAACTTAACAGATATATTAAGAATACTTAATTAAGAATACTTCATCCTAAAGCAGCAGAATACACATTCTTTTAGAGTGAACATGGGACATTATCCAGAATAGATCACATACTGGGTCACAAATCAGGCCTCAACATATACAAAAAGATTGAGACCATGCCATGCATATTTCCAAACACAATGCTATGAATATGAATGCAGTCAGTAGAAAAAAATTGGAAAGACCACAAATACATGGAAGGTAGGGAATATCCTACTAAAGAATGAATGGGTTAACCAGGAATTAAAGAAGAATTTTTTTAAAAAGTCATGGAAACAAGTTGGAAGAAAGGGATAAAGAAAGGGGGGTAATCAGAAGGGGGAGTGAAGCATGGGAGACTATGGACTCTGAGAAACAAACTGAGGGCTTCAGAGGGGAGGAGGGTGGGGGGATGGGATAGACTGGTGATGGGTAGTAAGGAGGGCACGTATTGCATGGTGCACTAGGTGTTATACGCAACTAATGAATCATCAAACTTTACATTGGAAACCAGGGATGTACTGTATGGTGACTAACATAATGTAATAAAAAAACATTAAAAAAAAAGTCACGGTAACAAGTTAAAATGAAAACACAATGGTACAACACCTTTGGGATGCAGCAAAAGTGGCCTTAAGAGGAAGGACACAGCAATACAGGCCTACCTCAAGAAGCAAGAAAAGTCTCAAAAATACAATCTTACACTTAAAGGAATTAGAAAAAAAAAAACAATGAAGCCTAAAGCCAGGAGGAGGAGGGAAATAATAAAGATTAGAGCAGAAATAAATGATATAGAAGAAACAAAACAAAGCAAAAACAAAACCCAGGAGAACAGATCAATGAAACTGGGATCTGGCTCTTTGAAAGAATTAATAAAATTGATTAACCCATAGCCAGACTGTCAAAAAGAACAGAGAAAGGACACAAATAAATAAAATCACAAATGAGAGAGGAGAGATCACAACCAACACCACAGAAATACAATTATAAGAGAATATTATGAAAAATTATATGCCAACAAATTGGGCAATCTGGAAGAAATGGACAAATTCATAGAAACATACAAACTAAAAAACCTGAAACAGGAACAAATAGAAAAATTGGACAGACCTATAACCAGCAAAGAAGTTGAATCAGTAATCACAAATCTCCCAACAAACAAAAGTCCAGGGACAGATGGCTTCCCAGGAGAATTCAACCAAACATTTAAAGAAGAGTAATACGTATTCTCAAATTGCTCCAAAACAAAGAAATGGAAGGGAATTTTCCAAACTTAATCTACCTTGATTCCAAAACCAGAAAAGGCCCCAATAAAAAGGAGAAGTGCAGGCCAATATCCTTGATGAATATGAATACAAAAAATCTCAACAAAATACTAGCAAATCAAATCCAACAGTACATTAAAAGAATTATTCACCACGATCAAGTGGGCTTTATTCTTAGGCTGCAAGTGTGATTCAATAATTGCAAATCAATATGATACACCAAATTAATAAAAGAATGGATAAAGACCATATGATCCTCTCAATAGATGCAGAAGAAGCATTGGAAAACATACAACATCCATTCTTGATGAAAACCCCCAAACAAGTAGGGATAGAGGGAACATATGCAACACCATAAAGGCCATATACAAAAGACCCACAGCTAATATACTTAATGGGGGCACTTCTCCTCTCTGGTCAGGAACAAGACAGGCATGTCCACTCTCACCAACCTTATTTAACAAAGTACTGGAATTCCTAACCTTAGCAACCAGACAACAAAAAGAAATAAAAAGCATCCAAATCAGCAAGGAAAAAATCAAAGTAAGTTTCTTTTCCTTCCTTCCTTCCTTCCTTCCTTCCTTCCTTCCTTCCTTCCTTCCCTTCCTTCTCTCTTTCTTTTTCTTTCTTTCTTTCTTTCTTTCTTTCTTTCTTTCTTTCTTTCTTTCTTTCTTTCTTTTTCTTTCTCTTTCTTTCTTTCTTTTATTTTACAGAGAGGGAACACAAGCAGGAGGGGATGAGTGGGAGGGAGAGAGAAATCCAAGTAGATTCCCTACTGAGTGCAGAGCCTGATGCAGGGCTCGATCTCACTATCCTGAGATCATGACCTGAGTTCAAAGCAAGAATTGGTCATTTAACTGATGAGTGACCCATGAGCCCCTCAAACTTTAATTATTTACAAACAACATGGTACTCTACCAAGAAATTGTTATAACTGATACACAAATTCAGCAAAGTCACAGGATACAAAGTCAGTGTACAGAAATCTGTTGCATTTCTATACACCTACAATGAAACAGCAGAAAGAGAGTTCAAGGAATCCATCCCATGTACAATTGCACCAAAACACATACAATACTTAGAAATAAGCTTAACCAAAGAGGTAAAAGATCTGTACTCTAAAAACCATAAGACACTTATAAAAGAAATTGGACATGACACAAAGAAATGGAAAAACATTCCATGCTCATGGATTGGAAGAATATTGTTAAACTGTCTATACTACCCAAAGCAATCTACACATTTAATGTAATCCCTATCAGAATACTACCAGCATTTTTCACAGAGCTATAACAAATAATCCTAAAATTTGAATGGAACCGCAAAAGATCCCAAAAAGCCAAAGCAATCTTGAAAAAAAGAAACAAATCTGGAGGCAGCACAAGTTATATTACAAAGCTGTAGTCATCAAGACAGTATAGTACTGGCACAAAAAAGATGCACAGATCGATGGTACAGAATAGAAAATCCAGAAATTGACCAACAACTATATGGTCAACTAATCTTTGACAAACCAGGAAAGAATATCTAATAGAAAAAAGACAGTCTCTTTAACAAATGGTGTTTGGAAAACTGGGCAGCCACATGCAGAAGAATGAAACTGAACCACTTTCTTACACAATACACAAAAATAAATTCAATATAGATGAAAGAGCTAAATGTGAGACAAGAATATCAAAACCTTGAGGCAGCAACCTGTTTGACACGGGCTGTGGCAAGGTCTTACTAGACACATTGCTGAAGGCAAGGGAAACAAAAGCAAAATGAACTATTGGGAGTTTATCAAAATAAATAGCTTTTGCACAGCAAAGGAAACAATCAAGAAAACTAAAAGGTAACCTAAGGAATGAAGAAAATAATTGCAAATGACATATTTGATAAAGGGTTAGTATACAAAATATATGAAGGACTTAGAAAATTCAACACCCATACAATGAATAACCCAATAAAAATGGGCAGAAGCCATGAATATGTATTTTTTCCAAAGAAGACATCAACATCACTCATTATCAGTGAAACAGAAGTCAAAACTACAATGAGATATCACCTCACACCTGTTAGAATGGCTAAAATCAACAACACAAGAAACAGCAGGTGCTGGTGAGGATGTGGAGAAAAGGGAACCCTATTGTACTGTTGGTGGGAATGCAAACTGGTGCAGCCACTCTGGAAAACAGTATGGAGATTCCTCAGAAAGTTAAAAATAGAACTATCCCATGACCCAGAAATTATATTAGTAGGTATTTACCCAAAGGATACAAAAATATTGATTCAAAGGGATACGTGTGCCTTGATGCTACTATGTTAATAGCAGCATTATCAACAAGAGCCAAATTATGGAAAGAGCCTCAGTGCCCACTTATAGATGAATGGATAAAGAAGTGATATATATAGATATATATATATATAATGGAATATTACTAAGCCATCAAAAAGAATGAAATCTTGCCATTTGCAGTGACATGAATGGAGCTAGAGTGTATTATGCTAAGTGAAATAAGTCAGTCAGAGAAAGACAAATACCATATGATTTCACTCATATGTGGAATTTAAGAAACAAACAGATGAACATAAGGGAAATGGAAAAAAAAAAGAGACGGAGACAAACCATAAAAGAGACTCTTAAGTGTAGAAAACAAATTGAGGGTTGTTGGTGAGGAGGTGGGGGGGTGGGCTAAATGTGTGGTCGGTATTAAGTATGGTAGTTGTGAGCATTGGGTGTTCTATGTAAGTGGAGAATCACTAAATTTTACTCCTGAAACTAATATCTCACTATCTGTTAACTATGAATCTAGATATAAACATGAAAAATAAAAAGTATAGATCCTATACTCTAATACTTTCAGTTTTTTTAAATGTTCTCCAAATTCTCTATGATCACTTTTTTACATTACCTGCCATGCCTAATGCTTGAGTTTCCCTGTACTAATGCTCCCATCACTAAGACAAAGCCTATCTTTCATTGGAAGTTATCCAAAATAACCCGTTGTTAAGAACTACTGTAATAGACTGATTGACTTTTCTTGCAGTAGTAAATCACAGCAACAAATTTAATTTTTTCCTTGGAAGTTTCTAAATCAAAAGTTATTACAGAATTGTTCATCTTAACTATTTTATCTTTAAGCATACTTTCCTGTAGGCTATTTAGAAGACAAAACAATGTTNGTTATAAAATTTCCATCTATGTATTTATTTTGGACATTGCAGGGGAATGTAGTTCTTTGTTTCTAATTGGCAAAAAAAATTTTTTTGTCAATAATGAAGACAGAGCTAGAATTACAGTGTGTCCTACAGTATATTAATCCATAGGACTTTCAGTTATATATTAAATGAAATGGCATACTACACAATCAGCATCCAGTAAATATTTATTGACTACCAACTATATTCCAGAAACAGCTGCCAAATTTGATACAATTGATCTATCCTTTACATATTTTTCATACCAAATTTATGTATGAGACTGTTCTAGGCTAATGAATATAAACAGGAAAACTAGACAATTATCACATTGCTGCAAAGTATAAGGAGCTTTCTAGTATTTCATAATGGAACAGCTAGAATCCCTAGAGTTAATTTGTACATTTGAACGCAAACAGGTCATTTCATTAGCTCTTATAGCTAACATATTATGTGTGCCAATAACAAAGACATTGTTTTTAAGAAGTGGAAAAAGAAAATCTAATGATAACCATATATATGTGTCTGTGTTTGCAATATATTGCCAGAAGGGAGGCAAACAGCACACCACTTGCTTTTAATCTTAAGAAACAAGGATTTTATAATTGTTGCTCTGTCACTGATATGATCTTTGATTTCTTTTGCAAAGAAAGAGTAGGGAACCCATTGATGGTCTAATGTTTCATGGGAAAAAAAGCTAGTTATCATAGCAAATAAAGATTCTGTTCACCATTATCAAATTGAAATCTACTTGATTGCTTTGCAATGTTAGCAGAATCATGAACCCACTGTTTGGGAAAATTTCCTTTCTCATTACATTGTGTTCCTACCCATTATGAAGTCACCAAAAGCTATTAACCTGTATATTGATGAAACCATAGGTGTTCTCGCTTTAATTTCTCCACCATGAGCTATTTTGCCATGGGAGAATGTTGTCTTTGGAGTTTAAAGTAATGTATTGACTTATGTACTATCTATTTGAACTTAGCCAAATTGCTGAGCCTCTTCGGGTTTTGGTTTCTTCAACTACCAAAATGTAATAATACCTGTTCTATTTACTTTGCAGAATTTTTGTGATAATCAAAGGAAATAAATAGGTGTGAGACTGCTTTGTGAGCTAAATTGCTAAACAAATTTGAGCTTCCAAATAAGGGCCTCACAATATTTTTTCTCTTTTCCCAAGTCTTGGATCTACTAAGAAGAGTTCAACGCATGAATTAGAAAGCAAAGGAATGCAGTAACAACTAAATTGATCATCATATACTATTAAGTATGTACTAATCAAAATCTCTAAGAAAGTGTCCAACCATTCTTACTACCATAAATGTCAATAATACATGTGTTTTGGAGGGAAGATGAAACCTATCTATAATACATTTCTTTGTAAGACTTTTTTGTGGCTCCTGGAGTCCATTAGCATTAAATGGAAAAAGATGTAAAATTTACAAACATTACTAAATCTTTAGTGACCAGAATGATTTGTGGCAGTAGCATTTACTGACAATGAAGAACATGATGTACAGAATAGCTGTTGCACTCAGTCTGTCCAGTCTTTAAATTCTTTGGTTTGAAGATAAAATTGTTCTTTAAAAGAAGGTATTATTTTGTGTGATCATGCTAATGTAAAATACATGCTTCAGTAATATGGTCTCTGGCACTTAATTAAACTTCTCTATTTAGTCTTTGCAATAACATTCAAAGATCATTATCAGGAACAAAGCAACAAATATAAAACCCTTGTTTCCTAAAATTAAACACAAGATACATGCCCTTTCCTTCCCCCACTACAGTCAGTATATTGAAAGTAACACTAAAATATTTGGATTGGAAGTTTTTATTAGATCTTATTTTCCTCCTTTTAAAAATCAATTTCTTTGTTCTTGCACACATCTCCTGTCAATAAAATGAAAAATGATATAGATTTAGGAGGATAGTGGTCTCAGTGTAGCATCTCTCATATTATTATTCCAGTATCATCTGTTACAAAGTAAGACCAATTCCCACATCTAATTACAAACAGGATTTCAGAGTCATTAAACAAAATACATTTCCATTAGTGCTGCTGTAAGATGATAGAGAAAAAATGAAGATTAGTTCATGTTCCACCTTTGTTTTTCAAGCTTTGAAGATTTAGACCTCTGTACTCAGACACCATAAATTTGTGGAGAATCAACAAGGTGATAGACATGTAAAAATGCTTCATTCTTCTAAACAGTTTAACTACACTACTTGCATTTTGTCATTAGTTTTTGTTCCATTGTATTTAGTTCTGATAGTAAAAATAGCAAGAAACTGAAAGCTTCCTTCCTTATTACTTGGAAGGTGCCTGGAGGTATGTCCTTGTGCTCTACAAAGAATTGTTCTACATATCTCAAAGTAAATTTGGTACAACAAAGCTTACATAAGAAAATGGATTACTTGCAAGTAGGTAATCTTGATTCAATGAGACAAAGTTTTTTTTCTGCTATAAAATGCAGTGTCTGTTTTTAGAATGCAAGAAGGTTATAGACTAGATAAATAAAGTAAAGTAGATCATACAATATGCTTAAATGGCTGAAATACAAACTAAGAGGTATATATTTTCCTTCAATGAATGCATGCCAGTCCATTAACATTAATGCTTCCAGGGAGGACTATACCTTGAAGTATTGCTGAATGACTGAAGTACACAATCAATGGCATTTTATTTAGTTACAGCTTTTCTTATGGAAAGTCTGTTTAGATAGTTCAAAGAGACCTTTAATGTTTTGCTGCTCATAGTATGTTAAGACATATAGTTCATGAAGATCAGAGCTTTTCTAAACTGGAGGAAGATAAATAGAATTGATCTGGTTGTATAAGTAAAGGAGAGAGAAGGTTTCTCATTTCAGTTTTAACTCTTTCAAGAACAATGATAAGCCCAATTCTTATTCTATCATATATTAATGATTTTACCCTTTTATTTTGGGGGTCGTTGGACCAGGACTATGTTTTTTTTTGCCATGTGCTGTTGAGATGCATTATATAGCAATTCAGCATTATCTCATGTGTATTAAGAAGATGTATTCTAGTTATAGTAGTATTCTAGAAAAGAAACAGAAGGTTGATAATCAAACCATATGTGCATTATTAGTTTTCTAAAATTTATTTATAGGCAGTCTCTGAACTAAATGGCCACCCTTACATATGTATAGAACATTTCTCTTGCTCCCTTCTGAAATTAGAGTGCTGGAATAACCAGTTACCCTATACCCAAAGGTAGAATTACCATAGCTGGTATTGACCTTAAATGTCCCCCACTTCTTATTTTTATATATGTTTTAAAAAAGCACACAGAGGGTCAGATACAGGAAGAAAATTGCTTCTTGGCAGACATGGTTCTAGAACCCAGATCTCCTAATATCCAATGATCATTTGGCTTCCTCTGAGACCTTGCAACTTAGTTTCAAATGCATCCTCTTATTTTTCCTTATTTCCAAACCATCCTGACAGTTCTTGTTTCTTGCCTGAAGGTAGGGATTCAGCCTGCTCAAATGTAATCCAATTATCTACAATCCACACAAATACTTTATAAATTTAAGTATGTACCAAATGTATTTTCATAAATAATTTTAACAGATATTGATAACATCCAAAATGGGAAATAATCAGAAATTGTCAGGAAGATTTTGCCTAGGAGGGATATGTCTCTCTTCTTTTTCTCTTTTCTCTCTCTTTCTCTGTCTCACACACTTCCAGAAACATTATTTCAGTATATGAAATGCTATTAATATACCCAGCAGGTAATTCCAAAAGTAGACTCAGCTCAGAAATGCAGTAAAAAGAGGATGGTGAAGAGGAAAAGGAGAGGATAGAGTTGGAAACATCATTAAGAAACACAGGAGCTAGGCATAAGTGGTGATTTAGACCTCACACCATTCCACAGGTAGACTGAAAATATCAGTTGAGCTCCCTGAGTGTTTCACTTACTGTGATTCTGCCAGTAGAACTTTCAGATAATGGTGATAATTATGAGTTTTCCAAAAATAAAAAAAAAAGTGTAAATCTATACTCCTACCAAAACAGTCCTCTATGGAACACAAACCCCACAAGAACTTACAAAAAGAAAGTTTAACCATCCATATGCCAAAGTATGCACATCTCTCCATAGAAAGGCTGGAGACCCAGAAATCAGGGGATAACATGTGTTCTACAAATTACTCCTAGGAGCACCTGGGTGGCTCAGTCAGTTAAGCATCTGACTCTTGGTTTCAGCTCAGGTCACAGTCTCAGGGTCATGAGATCAAGCCCCATGCTGGGCTCTGCATTCAGTGCAGAGTCTGCTTGAGATTCTCTTTCTCCCTCTCCTTTTGCCCCCCCACCCCATCCAAAATAAATAAATACATAAAATCTTTTTAAAAAATTACTCCTATGCGTTATTTCCAGTGGTAATATCAAAAAGTTTATAATTTTCTACCAAAGTAAGGTGCAATTTTAAATTGGACCACCTCACTAGGAATCCAACTTTTACAACCTTTCTTGAGACTTTTCCAAAATATAGTGACACCAAAAATCTCATTTTTCAATTTTATGCCATTATTCCTGGTTAGCTAGTTATGTGATTTTTTCCTTTGTTGACTATAAATTAGCAGCTAACATGGAATAGAACTATTTTATTAAAATAGAATATTTTATTAAGATAATATGGAATAGAAGAGTTTTATTAAATGTAAAGACAAACTTATAAATGCACAATGACTTACAGAGAAAAGTCAGGGTATAACCATACTATAGAAAATACTAGGATCACCAGACTGAAAACATAAAAGTCTTGTTTCTATTACCACTAAATTTCTCTTATTGCTAAACTATGTAACTTTAAGGAAGGCACTGGATTTGTTTGTGCCTTTCTTTTCTATACTTTCAACAATAGGAAGAGTATTGGCTTCTTACTTGCCTCACAGGAGTAATATAAAGGCATAAGGAGATCAATAACTATATTTTGGCAATACGTATTTAAAAATAATTAAAATACTATGTCATTTTTATATTAGTAGAGAATAAAACTTTCCATGTTTATAAATGATATAGTACTGTGGTTAAAGCACTAAAACAAAGTATTTTCTCCCGTTTGTTGAAAGAAAATGATTAAGAAAATACTTTGTTCATGGGATAAATGTGTAAAAATAATACATACCTTAACAACCCCAAAACACTCCTGGGAAACCTGCACAGCACTCACAAAGATGAAAAACAGTCTTTCTTTGGTCTTGTCATCTTTAACACTAAAATAACAGCCTAGACATTTTGCTTTTTTAGAATAAAAGATCTACCTCTTTTGCGTTTTGAAGCACTTGAAAATTTAAAAGAGAAAAACTAAAAAATGCTGACCGCATAATAGCTGACTATTCATGGTGGGTGTAGAACATGAAAGGTTACAATATAGATCTGTGCCTACGCATTTCTTTTCAACTTGAACAGCATCCTCCTGCTTCTGCTAACTTGGCAATCATACAGCTGACAGATTTCTGAGTTTTCTAAATAATGCATGGGCTTTTCTTCTAACGTGTCAGTGAAAAAGTATCAATTCTGCCCCAGTGTCATTCATGATGCTGATTTGACTTGACAGCATTCCATTAAACCAATGAGATTTTTTTTCCTTCTTCATGGTTCCTTAAATATGCCTCTGAGTGATGTATTTGTGGTTTTTTAAACAGATTATGAAGGAATCACATTTATAAGAAAACTCCATGGCAGATACAGTTGGAAAAAAAGTTACAAAACAATAAAACTTTATAATAGGACACATTTCCCAATTCTCTTGATTCCTCAAATACCACCCCTCTTACCTCCCCTGCCCCAAAATGAAAGGTCTACACTCAAAAGTTTTGAACTTCTAAGGAAATATCACTGGAATATGTAGTACTGCTTGGTATCTTTCTTGGGAAAGCAAAAACACATTCATTAAATCATGCATGTTAACTTCAGAGACAATACAAGGACTTACTCAGTCCTTTAGGAAAGCAGGACTTTATGAAAGTTTTTTTATGAAACCAAGACAATGAACTGATGCTCCATTGATTATGCCCCAGCAGTATAAATCAGCCTAAAGCCAGAAAGTCTGAGAAGACCATTTGTGCTCTATTTTTAGACTAAGGTATATATTTTTCAGAGAAGCTGCTGCCCCATAAAATGTAAAGCTTGAGCATCCGGAGAAAAAAACTTTTGCCTGGTGGTTAATAATGATTTAGATATAAGTAAGTCCTAGGGGGTTCTAAAGGTTTCTTTGCAAAATTCTGCAAGCCATTTAAGATAAATATTAGGATCTTGTAGTGATCTCCTAGAGGAGGAATTTGTAACTATTCATGACCCAGCTAGAAAGGTTTGACAATTTGATTCAGATCGGAAAAAGAAACCTGGTCTAGGAATGCATCAGGTAAAGTAGACATGGACTCAGTTTGCATGTGAAGAATAATCCTTGTGAAATGACTTTCATTTTGTTGGCAAGAAAGAGAAGTCAAGCATCTTCAATAAAATTTTGAAATACATTTCTTTAGAAAATGTTCTGGGCTCAAAAAAGGGGTAAAATCTGAAACAGAGTTAAGTATTTGGGCCCCCAAATCTCTTTTCACCTAGTTGTACACAATCTCTATCCATTAGCCTTTCTTTGCCCAGGGAACTCCCTCCTTTCATCAGCACCAACTCTCACACTTTCATTCATACTAATATGTAAACAACTGAAAAATGTGAAAATTATAATATCCTAGGGAAATTTAAAATGGACTTTGTACTTTGCATTAGACATGTACTAAGAGAGTTGGCAATGTCAGAAACATTTCCCAGAGACCATGAAATCATCTTACTTACAGATAAAACCAGCTCTGGTGAAGTATCCTATATTACTTGATTAATTAATTTTGCTAAAGGGAAAATGTTCTTTGAGAATCCATGCCCAATCAACTTCCCTCAGTAAGTCAGAAACCAAAACTCTCACACATGAATGAAATACTTCCTACAGTGAGCGCCTACATTAAGTTTCTATATTGAGTTTCTACAGTGACAGTCAGTGGCTTTAATTAAGATTTTAGAAAGTTTCTCCAACTCTATTTTTTTATTCCTGGAGAGTGACTGATTTTCACTGTGTATACGCAGGTGTTATTTT
>NW_024423319.1:54883873-54892637 GCF_017311325.1 Ursus maritimus
TTTTTTTTTCATTTTTCTTCCATATATATTTACTGCTTATTTATTAATAAAATTTAAGCAGAAATATAGTCAGAGTATTTTGATAAATAATTACTTATGGTTAAGTATTTTCCTTTTATCATTAACATAATATATATTTATATGTATGTGTGTAATACACATATTTATAAATGTGAGTGTATGCCCTCTAGCTGCCACCTTGTGTCCCCATGTGTGTGTACCTCATCTCAGCTAGTCCTCCTGAGACCCCCTGTGCACTGATCTTAGAGCCCCAGGTGGTCCCATTTCTGCTCCATCATGTGAAAGATACTACCATGAACCAGGAGAAACTCACCAAACTGCAAGCACAAGTGTGCATTGGTGGGAAAGGACTACTTGTCAAAAGAAGGTGGTTCATAGAACAACTACAGCAAATGATAAAACAACAACAACAAAAAAAACCACTTTGGTCTTTCTTAAAGAAGTTAGGGGTAAACAATAACTCTGGTATTGAAGAAGTGAATATGTTCACAAACCAAGGAACAGTGATCCACTTTAACAACACTACAGTTCAGGCATCCTTGGCAGTGAACACTTTTGCTGTTAGGCCATGCTGAGACAAAGCAGCTGACAGAAATGCTACCCAGCATCTTAAGCCAGCTTGGTACAGACAGTCCAACTTGTTTACGAAGACTGCCTGAAGCTCTGCCCAAATAATCTGCAAATGGAAAAGCACCACTTGCTACCAGAGAGGAGGAGGAGGATGAAGTTCCAGATCTTGCAGAGAATTTTGATGAAGCCTCCAAGAATGAAGTAAACTGAATTGAGTCAACTTTGGAACAAGATAAAATTTGAAGTTACTGGAAACTGCTATTTTATGATTACTTTTTATAAAATCTTGTTGATGGATCTGATAAAATCTAGATCTCTAATATTTTTAAGCCCAAGCCCCTTGGACACTGTGGCTCTTTCAGTTTTTTGCTTATGCACAATTCATTCTTTGCAGCTAATTAACCTGAGGAAGCCTGGGAATAAAGTTTGAAACAAGATTAATAAATTTCTTTGAATAATAAAAAAATGTGTATGTGTAATTTGGGGTGTGATGATTCCCTTGAAAGGCCTCTTATTTAACTATTCTAAGGTTTAAGATTAAGGCTTTTGTCTTTCCGTATTGTAAAACAGAAAAGAAAGGAAAAGTCCTAAGAGGAGAATAATTCCCTTGAGGACATACCTGAATCCATAAACAATGTATCTTAAGAGAGTTCAGCCTCTGGCAAACTTTCCAATATGTAACTTCTTTTCATCCTGTGCTCATGGTCGTGCTATTTCAGCAGGAAAGTCTTGTAAAACCCTTCCTCCCAATCCTGGAGTCAAATAGTCATGTGTTTATCCCTGGTAGTAATACTCTTTGCACTCTTCTTGGACTAAACTTTTGTCCCTTAAACAATCTTACCTCCACCTGTGACCAGTAGGCAAGGGTTGGAATGCTAGGCTAATTCTAGAAAGATCATACAAAAGCTTTGGTTTTGATGAAATGCTGCTATAATGATCCCTTTGTGGTATGATTTTTCTCTGTTGCATATTGGTATACTATAAACTTTGAAAAAATAGTCAGAGGTCAGTTCCTCTTTCCCTACATCAACTAAACTATCATATATCACTTCTTAAAATCTCTTTAAGTCACAATATTTGCTATTTTCAACATTCTTGGGAGCACTGGAGTTTCTGCTATCCAGCAGGATCAGCTTTCCTGTAAAAAGGGAAATTATAACGTTGGAATATCATGAAATCTGCACAACAAAGAAGAGGGCAGAGTATCCAGGAAATGTATGATAAACTACATTCTAATTTTTGAAACCAATCTGTAGATATATAATCCACAAATTTCACTTTGGGAATATAAAATGTTGTAGCCACTTCATAAAACAGTTTGGCATTTCTTCAAAATAGTAAACATAGAGTTACCATTTGACACAGCAATTCCACTTCTAGTCATATACCCAAAAGACACAAAAACATATGTCCACATAAAACCTTGCACATGAACATTGATAGCAGCATTATTTATAACAGGCAAAATGTAGAACAACATAAAAGTCCATCAACAGATGAATGGTGAAACAAAATACAATGTTTTTATATGATGGACTATTATTCAGGCATTAGAAGCAGAGAAGTACTAATAAATGCTACAATATGGGTGAGACTTGAAAACATTATGTCAAGCTACAGGCCAATATCCCTGATAAACATAGATGCAAAAATCCTCAACAAAATACTAGAATACAAAATATTAGCATACAGAATTCAACAATACATTAAAAAAATCATTCACCACAACCAAGTAGGATTTATTCCTGGGTTACAAGTGTGGTTCAGTACTCACAAATCAATCAATGTGATACGTTACATCAATAAGAGAAATGGTAAGAACCATATGATCATTTCAATAGATACAGAAAAAGCATTTGATAAAGTTCAACGTATATTCATGATTAAAAAAACAAAAAACAAAATAGGTTTAGAGGAACATACCTCAACATCATAAAGCCACATAAGAAAAACCCACAGCTAACATCATCCTGTATGGGGAAAACCTGATAGCTTTTCCCCTAAGGTCAGGAACAAGACAAGGGTATCCACTCTCACCATTTTTATTCAACATAGTACTGGAAGCCCCTGTCACAGCAATTAGACAACAAAAAGAAATAAAAGACATCTAAATTGGTAAGGAAGAAATAAAACCTTCAGTATTTCCAGATGTCATGATACTATATATAGAAAACTCAAAGGACTCCACCAAAAATGCTAGAACTGATGAACACATTCAGTAAAGTCCCAGGATACAAAATCAATGTACAGAAATATATTGCATTTCCATATACCAATAATGAAGCAGCAGAAAGAAAATTAAGAAAACCCATTTACAATGGCACCAAAAATAGTAGGATACCTAGGAATAATCCTGACCAAAGACGTGAAAGATCTGTACTCTGAAAACTAATAAACACTGATGAAATAAATTGAAGACAACACAAAGAAATGGAAAATAATTTGAAGAACAAATATTGTTAAAATGTCTATACTACCCAAAGCAGTCTACACATATAATGTAATTCCTATGAAAACACCAGCAGCATTTTTCACAGAACTAGAACAAACAATTCTAAATTCTAAAATTTGTATGGAACTTCAAAAGACCCCAATGAGCCAGAGCAATTTTGAAAAAGAAATCCAATGCTGGAGACATTACAATTCCAGACTTCAAGTTATATTACAAAATGGTACTAACCAAAACATGACGTTACTGGCACAAAAAATAGACACATAGATTAATGGAGCAGAAAAGAAAACCCAGAAATGAACCCACAGCTATATGGTCAATTAATCTTTGACAAAGCAGGAAAGACTGTCCAACGGGAAAAAAGAATTACTCTTCAACAAATGGTGTTGGGAAAACTGGATGGCAACATGCAAAAGAAAGAAACGACCACTTTCTTACACCATACACAAAAACAAATTCAAAATGGATGAAAAACCTAATGTAAGACCTGAAACCATAGAAATCCTAGAACACAGGCAGTAAATTCCTTGACATTGGCCATAGCAATTTCTTTCTAGATATGCCTTCTGAGGCAAGGGAAGCAAAAGTAGAAAATAAACTATTGGGAGTACAACAAAATAAAAAGCTTCTGAGCAGTGAAGGAAACAATCAACAAAACTAAAAGGCAACCTATGGAATGGGAGAAGATATTTGCAAATGACGTATCTGATAAAAGGTCAGTATCCGAAATATAAAAAGAACTTATAAGATTCAACACCCAAAAACCAAATAATAATCCAATTAAGAAATGGGCAGAAGACATAGACACATTTTTTCCAAAGAAGATATCCAGATGGTCAACAAACACATGAAAAGATGTTCACCTGGTATTTTTGTCTTTCTCTGATTGACTTATTTCCCTTAGCATAATAGCATATGATTTCACTCATATGTGGAATTGAAGAAACAAAATGAGTCAACATTCAAGAGGGGTAAAAAGAGAGAGAGAAGGAAACAAATCATGAGAGACTCTTAACTATAAAGAACAAAGTGAGGCTTGATGGAGGGAGGTGTGTGGGGGATGGGATAGATGGGTGGTGGGTATTACGATGGACACTTGTTATGATAAGCACTGGGTTTTATATGAAAATGATGAACCACTGAACTCTACTCCTGAACCAATATTGAACTGCACGCCAACTAACTAGAATTTAAACTTAAATGTATATATACATATAGATGTTCATCATCACTTACCATCGAGGAAACGCAAATCAAAACTACAATGAGATATCACCTCACCCTGTCGCAATGATTAAAATCAACAACCAGGAACACAAGAAACAAGAGGTGTTGACAAGGATGTGGTGCAGCCACTCAGGATAACAGTATGGAGGTTCTTCAAAATGTTAAAAATAAAGCTACCCTATGATCTAACAATTGCATTACTGGGTATTTACCCAAAGAATACAAAAACACTAATTCAAAGGGATACATGCACCCCTATATTTATAGCAGGATTATTTACACTAGCCAAGATATGGAAGCACCTCAAGTGTCCATTGATTGATGAATGGATAAAGAAGATACCTCATAATGCAATATTATTCAACTATAAAAAGCATGAAATGTTGCCATGTGCTACAACATGGATGGAGTTGCACAGTATAATGCTAAAAGAAGTCAGTCAGAGAAAGACAAATACCATATGATTTCACTCATATGTGAATTTAAGAAACAAAACAAATGAGCAAAGGGGGAGACAGAGAGAGAGAGAGAGAGAGAGAGAGAGAGAGAGAGAGGCAAACCAAGAAACAGACCCTTAATTATAAAGAGCTGATGGTTACCAGAGGGGAGGGTGGGGGATGGGTTAAATAGGAGATGGGGATTAAGGAGTGTACTTGTGATGAGCACCAGGTGATGTATGGAATTGTTGAATTGCTATATTGCACAGCTGAAACTAATATACCACTGTATGTTAACTAACTGGAATTAAAATAAAAATTTACCAAGCCAAAATAAAATAAAATAAAACAAAACATTATGTCAAGTTAAAGAAGCCAGACCTAAGAGGTCACATACTATATGACTCTACTTACAGGGAACGTCTAAAACAGGTAAATTCATACAGTATAATGAATTATTAGATTAGTGTTTGCCAGGGTAGGGGGGAGTTGGAGGAGAATTGGGGAGTGACTCCTAATGGTTACAGGGTTTCTTCTGAAAGTAATGAAAAATGTCTGGAATTAGATAATGGTGATAATTACACAAATCTATAAATATAGTAAAACCACTGAGTTATACACTTTGAAAGGGTAAATTTTGTTACGTGTGAATTTTACTTTAATAAGACTCATAAAAATTCACTTTGTGACAATGTGGATGGACTTTGATGGCATTATGCTAAGAATAAATCAGACAGAGAATGACAAAAACTGTGTGATTTCACTTTAGGCGGAATCTGAAAAACAAAACATCTAAGCTCATAGATATAGAAAACAGATTGGTGTTTGCCAGAGGCAGGGTTTGGGTGATGGGCAAAATGGGTGAAGGGGTACAAAAGGTACAAACTTCCAGTTATAAAATAAGCCATGGTGATGTAATGTGCAACATAGTATCTATAGCTAGTAACAGTATATTGTATATTTGAAAGTTGCTAGGTGAGTAAATCTTAAATGTTCTCATCACAAGAAAAAATTTTGTAACTGTGTATGATGACAGGTGTTAACTAGATTTATTGTGGTGATCTCACAACATATATGTCAAATCATTATGCTCTATAGTTGAAACTAATATGTCAATTATATTTCAACAAAGAAATATTATATAATTGTTTTCTAGTTCCAATGTGCAGAAGAATATTTGCAGTTGACAGACTAACACCACCCTGAGCCACAAAATAATAGAAACTTTCTGAACAATTACTTTCCAAGATTTCTGTATAATAAAAGCTGATTTTTCAAGACCAAAACAAACAAAACCCCCCAAAAAACCCAAACCCAAAACCAAAAACAAAACAAAACCCTCACTTCAGATGGTTAAAACCTTTTTAACTTTCCATTAGAGACACAAGTATTTATTGAACTTGAGTTCAATGCATGCAATAGGTCATCACATACACTGGTCATATTCATACTGCAGTAATTATGACATCCAAGTATCATAGAACCATAGAGAATTACAGTTTAGAAAAAAATAGTGATTATTTCCATGTCCCTTACACTAATAGGTTCACTAACTGAACATTCATTAAATCTGGAAGATATTTAATGATCCCAACTCTAAAACTTAATGCATATTAAACTGCCCTTTTTAAAGGAAATAGAAAATTTTTAAAAATGACAGTACCTGATGACTATTTTAATTTTTTTACACACACATATACTCTTAAGAGGTAGATATGTGCTATAAATCAGCTTTTGAAATCTGGCACGGTAATAAGCTAAGCAAATTACTATTGAATTTTTTTCAAGTTCCAATTCATTTACAAAATTTTATTTTTAAAATAAAATATACCAATAGTCAGCTATTGTAAACCCCATTTATGAGTACATTCTCCCAAGTAACATATACATGACAACTCATTTACAATGATTTCTCCAAAGGTTTTAGAGAAAGGAATTAAAATTCTATTTTTCTTGGCCTAGTTTAAGAGCTATTGCTTATATTTTCCTTTTCTGTTGTCACCTGTTTGTGTTTAATCTGTAAAGAAAATATGTGTTTCCTAGAAGATACTGCAAATCGATTTGCAAATACCTTGAAGAGAACAGTAGGGTGGGTAACACCAAGCATAACTTCCTAAAGATCAAGACTTGTCAGTTGAATCTAATCTCCTCTGTGACAGAATGACAGCCTGAGGATAGAGGAGAAGAAATAGATGTAATTTATTTTGACTTTATCAAGCTTTTCAGACCAGTCTAAACAATTGGCTCATCAATAAAGTGTGAAAATCCAGGCAGGTCCATGAATAGAGAGAGTTCCCAGAAGGCAGGAGAGGAGCACTCAAAGAGTGGTCACCCCTGAATTAATGTCAGTCTGGGGCGATGATACAAAGTATCTCCTAGATCCCAAGGATAGTCAAACATTTGTATCAGTGTCCTAAACACAAACATAGGACATTTTGATCAGGTGACACTAGGCTAAAACTTCTGACAATGGGTTCAGAATCTGAAGTGACATTGCTAAATGCAAGACACAATAAGAAATAAATGATATGGAATTTCAGAGCACTGGATCCAGGAGAGTACCCATTAAATAAAAACAATATAAACAGGTAATGGGGACAGAAAGATGTTCACATATCATAAAAATGAAGATTAGAATTCAAAAACAATAATGATTATCTCAAACTCCTTCACTTTAACTAAGGCACAAAAATAGAAGGGACTTGTTCAAATCACAAACAGAAAAAAACTGTAGCAGAAATACATATTTAGAATTAATGTACAAAAACACAAAAATGCTTAAAGAGCTTAACGTGTAGGAATCAAGGCAATAAATCCAACACTGGTTAGATTCTTCCCCAGAAGTGGAGTTCTGCCCTTTGCTCTAAATAATGGACTAGTTTGGGGCAGGAAGAAAAAGAAGTATTAAGAATAAAGACAAACAATGATTGTAGTCTGAAAAATAAGATCAATAAGGAAAGATCACATTGTTTTGAATTATTCACTGTGAAAAAAAGATAATGCTTAGGCTTAACTTGGAGGTGTTTTTATACAAACTACCCTAATAATACTGACAGAACAAGTTCTTAATCCACCATATGAGTTATTAAGAGTAGACATAATAAATAATTCTTCCTTAGTCAGAGTTGCTTATGCCTGGAATAAGTTTTTAGAAGGGTCTTGGTAAAAATATGATGGGTTCTGGGGGCACCTGGCTGAGATCATTTGGTAAAGCAAGCAACTCTTAATCTTGGGGATTGAGTTTAAGCCCCACATTAGGTGTAGAGACTCTCAACTCTAGGAAATAAACTGAGGGTTGCTGGAGGGGAGGTAGATGGGGGGATGGGGTAATTGGATGCTGGGCGTTAAGGAGGGCATGTGATGTGATGAACACTGGGTGTTTTACAACTGATGATTTATTGAACTCTACGTCTGAAACTAATGAAACTATATGTTGGCTAATTGAATTTAAATTAAAAAACAATGGGAAAATAAATAAGCGAACAAAACAAACCAATGGTTCTTGTGGCTTACATTTCTTTTTAAGGGGCCACAGGCATGAAAGTAAGATGGATAAAGTGCCCAAAATTCACAATTCTATGAAAAAAGGCATCTAAAACCAGTTCTTGATATCAGGATCCAATAAAAACAAGCATGCTTCACTTGATTCTCTAGAACCATCTTGCTCCACATCTAATGAAGGGTTTGGATAACATAAAGAATGAAGGTAACTTTGGGATTTTCTATTTCGACTTTGCAAGTTAATCAACCATATATAATTTGATTCTTTCCACTATAAACTATATTGTCTAAAAGGTTAAATATACAAAATCTGCTCAGAAGCTAAACCAACACAAAAGTCAGAACAAGCAGGGACTCAGAGGATAAAGATTTACATGATTATCATTTTGGATTCTCTAGAGGAAGTCACCATGCACAGTTCTTACTGAAATAAGCAATGTAGTTGAAAAATACTCTGCTTATTTCTTCTACTTTCATTTATTTCCAAATGGGCAACCCTTGAAGTCTTTGTTATAGCAAAAAAAAAAAAAAAAAAAAAAAAAAAAAAAAAAAAAAA
>NW_024423319.1:54892647-54894961 GCF_017311325.1 Ursus maritimus
AACTATATTTCTCATTTGACAGTTACAATTATAATCATTCAGGCATCTATTTCCCACAAACTCTCCACAGCCATAACCTTTAGTGATTAATTATAAAGCTCCAGGAGCAATAATACAGAGACTAATTTCCTAAAACAATAAAAGACAGAATTTCTCATTTGGAGCTAAATGAAACACGAACAGGTTGTTATTCATGCTGAAATCTTGATGCAGAGTCATGGTGCAGCCATTATAGAAGCTATTAAACAAATTCTCAAATCAAAGAAACTATAGGTCTGTCTTCAAAAGGGAAAATACTGTGTTTGCCTAAGAAATTTCTAATATCTATGCTTGTCTTTCCTTTTTTAAGTCTCATTAATTCTTTCCTGTTTCTTCTCTTACTGAATCATCTAAAAATATCAATTTTAACCAAACAGGAGGAGATACAAGAATTAACAGAAGGGAAATTCCTATTCACTCACATTCAAACATCTCGAATACAGGCTTCTTGTCCTGCTTATTTCAAGATATGTCAGTAGATTTGGAAATTACCTTGGGTCATGGAATATGTGTTCTATGACTACCCTAGTTGTGTTTTGAAGAGCATAATGCACAATGGCTGATTTCATACCCACTAGGAAAATGTTACATTTCTGCACATTTTACTGTTGAGTATAAGTATGAAGAAGATGATATTTCACTCCACACTCTGATAAAATCTACCACAAATAAATAAAAACCAAGAATTCCACAATTAAATGGCACAAGTCAAGCAGGCAATGGGAGGATTGGAATAACAAGTTATGAGAAATGTGCAGAGAAAATAAGTTGTGATTTTTTTAAATGACAAGATAGATAAACATATTAACATCAACACAAATTTTAATTGAATCTTTGTTATATTTTTACAGCTGCCATACTTTGCTTTCTGGGGATTTAGCAACTAAGAACAATGATGAAATTGAATAGTAAGCTTGCCAGGATATGGCATTTAGAAAAGAGCATGCTCCTTCTAAAATTAAACCAAACAACAACAAAAAAAACCTCCCCATTTTTTGAGCATTCTGGTTATATAGATCACTGTGAAAATGGTTCCTAAGTGCCAAAAATCTTTTTCTAAGGTAAAATATTCACATGACCACAGATAAATGGGGTGAAAAGAAATTATTCATTTCTGCTTAAAATTTTACCTTATAATAACAAATGTTTCACATTAGGGAAAAATAAGAAACAGATTGATTTGAGAGCTGATATGTAAGTCATTGAGCTTATACTTAAAAAATGGTAGAAAGTTCTAAATCATTTTTCATCTGCAATATTTGCAGGTCTAGCATATTTTAAGGCTTGATTAATTGGACCCAGTTTCAGAACTCCAAACGTTTATTTTCTGTAACACACTTGATGTAGGAGAAAGAAGATACTATCAAGAAAGAAAACTGGGGGGAGGAGTTAAGATGGCGGAGGAGTAGGGAACCCCTTTTTCAGCCGGTCCCCTGAGTCGAGTTGGATAGGTACCAGACCAGCCTGAACATCCATGGAATCAACCTGAGACACAGGAAGATACATCTGGATCTCTACAAATGAACATCTCCAGCACTGAGTATTGAGGTACAAAACAGGGAGCCCTGAAACCGCGCACAGATATCGGAAGATAAACGGAAGGGGGAGGGAGCTGCCGCGTTCGGGTGTCGGGAAGCGGTAGCCACCTGCACGGGGGAGCAGGCAGACTCGTGGACCGGCATCCGCAAGAGAGCAGACTGACACCGTGAGCCGGGAACGCGGGCGACCAGACTGAGGGCTGGAGCATCGGAGCACGTGGGGGCAGCTGGCGGCTGGTGGTATTAGAACACAAAGAACAGAGACACGCCAGCCCTGGAAGTGAGGGCTGGGACTCCGGGTGTGGGGCGCACATCCCAGGACACTGCAGGGTTGAGCAGCACCAACAGAAACAGAGTTAAAGTGGCCAGATAATCAGTGGAGAACGGTCCGCGATCCCTCTCTTCTGAGACAGAGGCTGAGATTCGGCCATTGCTGCTCTGACTCTCAGAAGAGGCACAGCAAACCGCCAGGGAAAGCCGCCAGAGAACAAAAGCCTGGAAATACCGGCTCACAGTGTGCCCATCCCCAACCCCCTCGCAGGGGACACGGAGACTCTACCTAAACAGGGTTGCCTGAGTATCAGTGTGGAGGGCCCTTCCCCCAAAAGGCAGGCTGAAAAATCAAGAAGCCCACATCCCTAAGATCCCTATAAAACAAGGGCGCATGGCCTGGGTCCCGGTCAATAATTTAGGCTCTGGACAACCCCGCAACCTCTCCTCATCAGAATGAAGAGAAG
>NW_024423319.1:54894971-54978908 GCF_017311325.1 Ursus maritimus
ATGATGTATAGCTGATTTCAGTTACGTATTGCTTATGAAAAATAATGAAATTGAACCCTTATATCACATCATATACAAAAATCATCTCAAAATGGATGAAGACTATAATATAAGACCTGAAAAAATAAGACTACTAGAACAAAATACAAGAAAAATCTTCTTGATGTTGACCTGGGCAATGATTTTTTTGGTTAAGATACCAAAAGCACAAGCAACAAAAGTAAAAATGACAAATGGGATTTCCTAAACCTAAAAAGTTTCTACCCAAAGGACAATCAACAGAGTGAAAAGGCAACCTATGAAATGGGAGAAAATATTTGTAAACTATATATCTAATGAGCAGGCTATTAAAACATAAGGAACTCTACTCAATAGCCAAAAGAAACTCCAAATAATCCAGCTAAAAATGGACAATGGACCTGAATAACCATTTCTTAAATGAAGACATACAATCACCAGCAGGTATTTGAAATGGTGCCCTACTTCACTAATCATCACAGAAATGAAAATCAACACCATAAGATATCATCTCACACCTGTTAGAATTGCTCTTATCAGAGAGACAAAAGATGAAGAGTATTGGCAAGGTTGTGGGAGAGGAACTCTTGCATACTGTTGAGTAATGTAAATTGGTACAGACATTATGGGAAGAGTATAGGGTTGTTCAAAAATTAAAAATAAAACTACCTTATGATCTAGCACATCACTCCTGGATATACATCCAAAGAAAATGAAATCAGGACCTCAAAATGACATCTGCATTCTTGTGTTCATTGCAGTAGTGTTCACAATAGCCAAGATATGGAAGCAATTTAAATGTCTTTCTAAAGATGAATCAATAGAGAAAATGTGATATATACTGGAATACTATTCAAAGCCATAAAATGCAACTCCTTCTGTTTCCAACAGCATAGATGAATGGAGGATGTTATACTAAATATGAAAAAGCTAGAGGCAGAAAGGCAAAGTACTACATGACCTTGCTCACATGTGGGAAATGGGGAGATGTTGGTCAAGGAATACAATGTTTGTTATGCAAGATGGAGTAAGTTTTGTAGATCTAATGTACAACAATGTGACTATAGTTAACAATACTGTATTGTTTACTTGAAATTTGCTAAGATCTTAAGTGTTTTTACCACAAAAAGAAAAAAGAAAATGCTAATTATGTGAAGTGATAGACATGTTAATTCCCTTGATTATAGAGGATTATTTCACAATGTATATGTATATCAAATTATCAAGTGTATACCTTAAATATATACAATTTTTATTTTATAATTATACCTCAATAAATGTGGGAAGAGTCTGCATAAATGAAATATCTGCTTATTGTAAAAAAAGCTACAGTTTCACAGGTGATCATTTGTAAATAGAAACTCATATCAAGAATTTTGGAACTGAATTTTTTTTTTGATAAGTCAAGAACTAGTATGTCTTTGATACTCTTGTATTCTAACTCAGGATTTAAATTGGTGATGTTCTTTAATGTTGTTTGAGATCAAACACTGCTTGATTTCTCTTTTTGATTTCTATGGTTATAAACTTTTGATTTACTTTAGTGCAGTTCAAGAAGGGAAGAAGCAGGTAGATATTGACAAGGGAGATATCAATTAACATCATTTATGGTCTGATTACTATTAATAGGTATAGTTTTCCTGAATGTTTGTGGTTCAGTAGAAATGGGAAGTCAGACGTTCAAACCAAAGGTAAACAGGGTATTGGAGAATCACTAAGCTCTCTATTACAAGATAAGTACTAGATCCAATTAGGTCAAGAAAATCAGTCAATGCAGTAATAATATTCAATCAAATGGGTTGTGAAGTATGGTATGAGGAAAACATATTGAATGTTTTATATGACCTGTGTGATGACCTAGATGCTGATCATTAGATTACTATGGTGGTTATTTTTAGCTTTGCTGTCACATAATTCCAGTGGTGTAGTTGAAGTGACTAGCAAATGGTAGACATTTCATAAAGGTCCAGCATGTGAGTGAAATGAACAGTGTGGATAATGACCACATTGGACACTTAGAGCGCCTGGGTGGCGCGGTCAGTGCGCTACCTTCGGCTCAGGGTGTGATCCCAGTGTTCTGGGATCGAGCCACATCAGGCTTCTCTGTGGAGCCCTGCTTCTTCCTCCCCACTCCGCTGTTTCCTCTCTCGCTGGCTGTCTCTCTGTCAAAATAAACAAAATAAAAAAATCTTTAAAAATAAGACACTCCTATAAGAGGTTAGAGTAATTCTTGGATATGATTCTTTAATAAAATCAGTTTTCATCCACAATGTATAATATTTCAGTAATAAAAAGGCAATATGCTGATACAATGGGGAGAAAAGACAAAAATAAATGGCTTTCAAATGCTTATGATCTAGGAAGAAATATAAAAATAAATATATGAATGACTCTACTCTAAAATGGAATGCATTAAAAGCAATGAGAGGAACAAAGTACTGTGTGACTATAGAGAAAGGGGAAATTTCTTATGAATAAAAGAATCAGAAAGACATTCAAGTGTGAGGAGTGTGACATTAGCAGTGGTCTTTAAAGAATCTGAAAGTGAAAATGAGAAAATGGATGGCCTTGAATGATGTAAGGAGATTGTACAATGAATTCCCCAGGATGGTCATTTTCAAATAGTGGTTCTCAGAACTCTCAATGGAGTTGGTAAGAGTTGAGGTTTGGCTTGAGGAAGCATTATGTTTAATAACTGAAAGTTTTGATTAATTGCATTCTTAGATTAACTATAAAGCATGTGTTATTTACAATCTTACTGACAAGTATTTTTAAATTAAATTTTAGAGTACTACATAGTTTGAAATAATTATGCCAGGCCTTCATAGTACAGATATTACTTAGAGAAGAAATTAGCTTTTTTTTTTCACATAGCTAGATAACGAAAGAGTTGACACTGATCTTTCTGTTACAACATTATGCTCTAATGTTTGAATTGATTTTACACTATAGCCTAAGATATATAACAGAAATTCTTTCATTAATGTTGGTGTCAATCATAATCCCAGAGATAGAGATGCAGCTGATAGAGGAGACTGTCCTAATTTGGCCTGCCCAAAGTTCTATTTACAATGTAAATACTAGATCTCAGGTTAGACTTGACATGACCTCAGGATCTACTGTGGGCATTACTATTTTGACTATAACCTGATGGGTTTTCTTTCTTTTTTATTTTAATGTTTTTAATTACATTATGTTAGTCACCATGCTAAGTACATCCAGGATTCCGATATAGCTCGATGATTCATTAGTTGCATATGATACCCAGTGTACCATACAATACATGCCCTCCTTACTACCCATCACTGATCTATCCCATTCCCCCAACCCTCCCTCTGAAGCCCTCAGTTTGTTTCTCATAGTCCATAGTCTCTCATGCTTCATTTCCCTTCTGATTACCCCCTTTCTTTATCCCTTCTTCCCCTACCGGTCTTCCTAGTTCTTATGTTCCATAGATGAGAGAAATCATATGATAATTGTCTTTCTCTGCTTGATTTATTTCACTCAGCATTATCTCCCAGTGCCGCCATGTTGTAGCAAATGTTGAGAATTCAGTCTTTCTATAGCTGAGTAACATTCCTTGTATATATGGACCACAACTTCTTAATCGAGTCATCTGTTGAAGGAGCATTAACTGCTGGGCATGCTAGCCCAATGTGACAATGCTATATGGTGGGTGCATATGGCCCTTCTCTTCACTACGCCTGTATCTTTGGGGTAACACCCAGTAGTGCAATGGCTGGGTCATAGGGTAGCTCAATTTTTAAATACTTAAGGACCTCCACACTGTTTTCCAGAGTGGCTGTACCAACTTCAGTTTCCCACCAACAACGTGGGAGGGATCCCCTTTCTCCACATCCTCCTCAACTTGATTGTTGTTTTCTTGCCTTGTCTATTTTTACCATTCTAACTGGCATAAGATGGTATCTTAGTGTGGTTTGATTTGAATTTCCCTCGATGGCTTGTGATTTTAAACATTTTTTCATGTGTCTGTTAGACATTTGTATGTCTTCATTGGAAAAGTGTCTGTTCATATGTTCTACGCATTTTCTTTTTTTTCCATTTTTATTATTTATTTATTTATTTATTTATTTATTTTTTAATGATTTTTTATTATATTATGTTAGTCACCATACAGTACATCCCGGTTTCCATGTAAAGCTCGGATGATTCATTAGTTGTGTATAACACCCAGTGCACCATACAATATGTGCCCTCCACTACCCATCACCAGTCTATCCCATTCCCAACCCCCCTCCCCTCTGAGGCCCTCAGTTTGTTCTCATAGTCCATAGTCTCTCATGCTTCATTCCCCTTCTGACCCGTTCTTTATATCATCCTTTCTTTACAAGTCTCCTAGTTCTTATGTTCCATAGATGAGAGAAATAGTATGATAGTTGTCTTTCTCTGCTTGACTTACTTCACTTAGTATTATCTCCTCCAGTGCCGTCCATGTTGCAGCAAATGTTGAGAATTCCGTTCTTTCCAATAGCTGAGTTATTCCATGTATATATGGACCACAAACCTTAATCCAGTCATCTGTTGAAGGGCATCTCGGCTCCTTCCACGATTTAGCTATTGTGGACATTGCTTCTATGAATATTAGGTGCATTCTTCTACCCATTTTCTGATTTGTTTATTTGTTTCTTGTGTATTGAGTTTGAGAAGTTCTTTGTAGATCTTGAATACCAGTCTTTTATCTGTAGAGTCATTTGCAAATATATTCCCCCATTCCTTGGGCTGCCTCTTAGTTTTTTTTTTTTTTTTGTTTTGTTATACTATGTTAGTCACCATACAGTACATCCCCGGTTTCCGATAAGTTCAGATGATTCATTAGTTGTGTATCACACCCAGTGCACCATGCAATACGTGCCCTCCTTACTACCCATCACTGGTCTATCATATCTCTCCTCCCTCCCTCTGAGGCCCCCGTTTGTTTCTCAGAGTCCATAGTCTCTCATGCTTCATTCCCCCTTCTGATTACCCCCCTTTCTTTATCCCTTTCTTCTCCTACCGATCTTCCTAGTTCTTATGTTCCATAGATGAGAGAAATCATATGATAATTGTCTTTCTCTGCTTGACTTATTTCACTCAGCATTATCTCCTCCAGTGCCGTCCATGTTGCAGCAAATGTTGAGAATTCATTCTGTCTGATAGCTGAGTAACATTCCATTGTATATATGGACCACAACTTCTTAATCCAGTCATCTGTTGAAGGGCATCTTGGTTCCTTCCACGATTTGGCTATTGTGGACAATGCTGCTATGAACATTGGGGTGCATTTGGCCCTTCTGTTCACTACATCTGTATTTTGGGGGTAAATACCCAGTAATGCAATGGCTGGGTCATAGGGTAGCTCAATTTTTAACTTTTTAAGGGACCTCCACACTGTTTTCCAGAGTGGCTGTACCAACTTGCATTCCCACCAACAATGTAGGAGGGATCCCCTTTCTCCACATCCTCTCCAACAATAGTTGCTTCTTGTCTATTTTTGCCATTCTAGCTGGTGTATGATGGTATCTCAATGTAGTTTTGATTTGAATTTCCCTGATGGCTAATGATTTTGAACATTTTTTCATGTGTCTGTTAGCCATTTGTATGTCTTCATGGGAAAAGTGTCTGTTCATGCCTCTTATTTTTTTTTTTTTACTGTTTCCTTGGCTGTGCAGAAGCTTTTTATCTTGATGAAGTCGCACAAGCTCATTTTATCTTTTGTTTCTTGCCTTTGGAGATATGTCATGAAAAAGGTTGCTTTGGCCGATGTCATATAGGTTGCTGCCTATGTTCTCCTCTAGATTTGATGGTTGCCTGTACCATCGATCTTTCATCCATTTGGAGTTTATCTTTGTGTATGGTGGAGAGTGGTCAAGTTTCATTCTTTTGCATGTAGCTGTCCAATTTACGCTGCACCATTTATTGAAGAGACTGTGTTTTTTCCACCAGACGTTTTTCCCCTTTATCAAAGATTAGTGCCCAAGAGCCGAGGGTCCATTTCTGGTTCTCTATTCTGTTCCATTGGTCTATGTGTCTTTTTTGTGCCAGTACCATGCTGTCTTTGTGATCACAGCTTTGTAGTACACCTCGAAATCGGCATTGTGATGCCCCCAGCTTTGTATTTCCTTTTCAACAGTTACTTGGAGATTCGGGGCCTTTTCTGGTTCCATACATATTTAAGGACTATTTGTTCCAGGTCTTTGAAAAATGTCCTCGTATTTTGACCGGGATAGCATTGAAAGTGTAGATTGCTCTGGGTAGCATGGACATTTTAACTATGTTAATTCTTCTACCATGAGCACGAATATTTTTCCATCTTTTTGTGCTTCCTCAATGTCTTTCAAGAGTGATTTATAGTTTCTAGAATATAGGTCCTTTACGTCTCTGGTTTAAGGTAATTCCAAGGTAACGTATGGTTTTTGGTGCTATTGTAAATGGGATGGATTCCCTAATTTCTCTTTCTTCAGTCTCATTATTTGTGTATAGAAATGCAACTGATTTCTGAGCATTGATTTTGTATCCCGCCACATTACTGAATTGCTCTATAACTTCTAATAGTTTGGGAGTGGATTCTTTTGGGTTTTCCATATAGAGTATCATGTCATCTGCGAAGAGAGACATTTTGACTTCTTCTTTGCCGATTTGGATACCTTTGATCCCTTTTTGTTGTCTGATTGCTGTTGCAAGGTCTTCTAGTACTATGTTGAATAATAATGGCTACAGTGGGCATCCTTGTGTTCCTGATCTTAAGGGAAAGGCTTCCAGCTTTTCCCCACTGAGAATAATATTTGCTGTAGGCTTTTCATAGATGTTTTTATGAGATTGAGAAATGTACCTCTATCCCTACACTCTGAAGGGTTTTAATCAGGAAAGGATGCTGTATTTTGTCAAATGCTTTTTCTGCATCAATTGAGAGGATCATATGGTTCCTGAGACTTTTCCTGTTGATATGATGTATCATGCTGATCGATTTGCAAATGTTGAACCACACTTGCATCCCAGGGATGAATCCCACTTGGTCATGATGGATAATCCTTTTAATGTACTGTTGGATTCTATTAGCCAGGATCTTGTTGAGGATTTTGGTGTCCATATTCATTAGGGACATCGGTCTGTAATTCTCCTTTTTGATGGGGTCTTTGCCTGGTTTGGCGAATAAGGTAATATTGGCCTCGTAGAATGAGTTTGGTAGCTTTCCTTCTGTTTCTATTTGTTGAAATAGCTTTAGGAGAATAGGTATTATTTCTTCTTTGAATGTTTGGCAGAATTCCCCATGAAACCGTCCAGGCCTGAAGTTTTGTTATTTGGAAGGTTGTTTATCTCTGACTCAATCTCTTCATAATTGATTGGCCTGTTAAATAAATCAATTTCTTTCTGTTTCAGTCTTGGTAGTTTATAGGTCTCCAGGAAGGCCTCCATCTCTTCCAGATTGCTTAATTTATTGGCATCTAGCTTTTGATAAAAGTTTCTAATAGTCCTTCCAATTTCATTGGTGTTGCTTGTGACCTCTCCTTTTTCATTCATAGTTTTATTAATTTTGGTCTTTTCTCTATTCTTTTGGATAAGCCTTGCCAGCAGTTTGTCAATTTTATTGATTCTCTCAAAGAACCAGCTTCTAGTCCTGTTGATCTGCTCTACTGTACTTCTGGTTTCTCATTCATTGATTTCTGATCTAATCTTGGTCAACTGCTTCCTTGTGAGTGGATTAGGCCTGTCCCTCTGTTGCTGTTCCAGCTTCTTGAGGTGGGAATATAAAAACTGCATTTTAGATTTTTCTATTCTTTTGAGTGAGGCTTGGATGGCTATGTATTTCCCCCTAGGACTGCCTTTGCAGTATCCCATAGGTTTTGGACCATTGTGTTTTCATTCTCTTTGGTCTCCATAAATTGTTTGAATTGATTTTTGATTTCCTCGTTTATCAAGTCATTCCTGAGCAGGATGGTTCTTAGTCTCCAAGTGTTTGAGTTTCTTCCAAATTTTTCCTTGTGGTTGAGTTCCAGTTTCAGAGCGTTGTGGTCTGAGAATATGCAGGGGATAATTTCAATCTTTTGGTATCGGTTGAGACCTGTTTTGTTTTCCAGAACATGGTCTATTCTTGAGAATGTTCCGTGGGCATTAGAATAAAATGAGTATTCTTTGGTTCTGGGGTGTAGTCTTCTATATACATCTATGAGGTCCAACTCGTCGAGTATGGCATTCAACGTTCTTGTTTCTTTGCTGATTTCTTGCTTAGGTGATCTGTCTATTGCTGATAGTGGAGTGCTGAGGTATCCTACTATTAGTGTATTTTTACCTATATGTCTCTTTATTGTGGTTAAGAGTTGGCTTGTGTATCTTGCTGCCCCCCTCTTGGGGGCATATATATTTATAATTGTCATATCACTTTTGGATACATCTTTGAAAAGAATATATCCTTCTTTGTGTCTCTAACTATAGTCTTTAGTTTAAAATCCAATCTGTCTGATATGAGAATTGCTACCCCAGCTTTCTTTTGAGGTCCATTGGCGTGAAAGATGGTATTCCACCCCTTCACTTTCAGTCTGAATGTATCTTTAGGTTCAAAATGAGTCTCTTTAGACAGCAAATGGATCAGTCATGTCTTTTTATCCAATCTGCAACCCTGTGGCATTTATGGAGACATTTAGGCCATTTACATTGAGACTGATTATTGAGAGACATGATTTTAATGATGCCATGTTGCCAGTAAAGTCTTTGTTTCTATAGATTGTGACTTTCTGTTCTGTATGACTCTTGGGGCATTTTACTTTTATAGAACCCCCCTTAGTATCTCCTGTAGGGCTGGTTTCATGGTTATGAAATTGGTCAATGACTGGCAATTCTGGGAGGTCTTTATTTCTCCATCCATTCTGAATGACAGCCTTGCTGGATAGAGGATCCTTTGCTGCATGTTTTTCTCTGAAAGAGCTTTAAAATGCCCCCTTTCTCTCATCTCCAGGTCTGTAGACAGGTCTGACGTAATTCTGATACCTTTGCCTTGGTACGTGAGAAATTTCTGCCCTGGATGCTTTCAATATTGTATCCTTGGATCTGATATTTGTGAAATGCACTATGATGTGACGTGGCGTAGGTTTGTCATGGTTGAGCTTGGGAGGGGTCCTCTCTGCCTCTTGGACACAAATGTTTGTTTCCCTTGCTAGATTAGGGAAGTTTTCAGCTACAATTTGTTCAAGTATCTCTTCTAGACCTCTGTTTTTCTCTACCCCCTCGGGGATGCCGATGATTCTGACAGTGGAACGTTTCATTGAGTCAGTAATCTCCCGTAATCTACATTCCTGTGTGTGGATTTTTTGAGTCCAGATTTTATTTTAGCTTTTTCTTCTAATAACCCATCCTCCAATTCCCTGATACATTCTTCTGCCTCATTCACCCTGGCCGTCAAAGTCTCTAGTTTTGACTGCATTTGGCTCATAGAATTTTTAATTTCTGCCAGATTTTCTCTCATTCCCGCCCTTAGAGATTCTATATTCTCATTAACATTTTCGTTAATACTTTTTTCAAGACTACACATCTTCTTGACCATTGTTGTTCTGAATTCCATTTCTGATAATTTGGTTATATCCATATCCATCAGTTCTGTGGCAGAGGCCACAGACTCATTGTCTTTTCTTTGCTGGGGGGGACTTCTTCTCTTCATTCTGATGAGGAGAGGTTGCGGGGTTGTCCAGAGCCTAAATTATTGACCGGGACCCAGGCCATGCGCCCTTGTTTTATAGGGATCTTAGGGATGTGGGCTTCTTGATTTTTCAGCCTGCCTTTTGGGGGAAGGGCCCTCCACACTGATACTCAGGCAACCCTGTTTAGGTAGAGTCTCCGTGTCCCCTGCGAGGGGGTTGGGGATGGGCACACTGTGAGCCGGTATTTCCAGGCTTTTGTCTCTCTGGCGGCTTTCCCTGGGTTTGCTGTGCCTCTTCTGAGAGTCAGAGCAGCAATGGCCGAATCTCAGCCTCTGTCTCCAGAAGAGAGGATGGCGGACCGTTGAGAATCCACTCCCAAACTATTAGAAGTTATAGAGCAATTCAGTAATGTGGCGGGATACAAAATCAATGCTCAGAAATCAGTTGCATTTCTATACACAAATAATGAGACTGAAGAAAGAGAAATTAGGGAATCCATCCCATTTACAATAGCACCAAAAACCATACGTTACCTTGGAATTACCTTAACCAGAGACGTAAAGGACCTATATTCTAGAAACTATAAATCACTCTTGAAAGACATTGAGGAAGACACAAAAAGATGGAAAAATATTCCGTGCTCATGGATTAGAAGAATTAACATAGTTAAAATGTCCATGCTACCCAGAGCAATCTACACTTTCAATGCTATCCCGGTCAAAATACCGAGGACATTTTTCAAAGACCTGGAACAAATAGTCCTTAAATATGTATGGAACCAGAAAAGGCCCCGAATCTCCAAGTAACTGTTGAAAAGGAAATACAAAGCTGGGGGCATCACAATGCCGGATTTCGAGGTGTACTACAAAGCTGTGATCACAAAGACAGCATGGTACTGGCACAAAAAAAGACACATAGACCAATGGAACAGAATAGAGAACCAGAAATGGACCCTCGGCTCTTGGGCACTAATCTTTGATAAAGCAGGAAAAAACGTCTGGTGGAAAAAACACAGTCTCTTCAATAAATGGTGCAGCGTAAATTGGACAGCTACATGCAAAAGAATGAAACTTGACCACTCTCTCACACCATACACAAAGATAAACTCCAAATGGATGAAAGACCTCGATGTGAGACAGGCAACCATCAAATCCTAGAGGAGAACATAGGCAGCAACCTATATGACATCGGCCAAAGCAACCTTTTTCATGACATATCTCCAAAGGCAAGAGAAACAAAAGATAAAATGAGCTTGTGCGACTTCATCAAGATAAAAAGCTTCTGCACAGCCAAGGAAACAGTAAAAAAAAAAAAAAAATAAGAGGCATGAACAGACACTTTTCCCATGAAGACATACAAATGGCTAACAGACACATGAAAAAATGTTCAAAATCATTAGCCATCAGGGAAATTCAAATCAAAACTACATTGAGATACCATCATACACCAGCTAGAATGGCAAAAATAGACAAGAAGCAACTATTGTTGGAGAGGATGTGGAGAAAGGGGATCCCTCCTACATTGTTGGTGGGAATGCAAGTTGGTACAGCCACTCTGGAAAACAGTGTGGAGGTCCCTTAAAAAAGTTAAAATTGAGCTACCCTAGACCCAGCCATTTGCATTTGCTGGTGTTACCCCCAAAATACAGATGTAGTGAACAGAAGGGCCAAATGCACCCCAATGTTCATAGCAGCATTGTCCACAATAGCCAAATCGTGGAAGGAACCAAGATGCCCTTCAACAGATGACTGGATTAAGAAGTTGTGGTCCATATATACAATGGAATGTTACTCAGCTATCAGACAGAATGAATTCTCAACATTTGCTGCAACATGGACGGCACTGGAGGAGATAATGCTGAGTGAAATAAGTCAAGCAGAGAAAGACAATTATCATATGATTTCTCTCATCTATGGAACATAAGAACTAGGAAGATCGGTAGGAGAAGAAAGGGATAAAGAAAGGGGGGTAATCAGAAGGGGGAATGAAGCATGAGAGACTATGGACTCTGAGAAACAAACTGGGGGCCTCAGAGGGGAGGGGAGTGGGGGAATGGGATAGACCAGTGATGGGTAGTAAGGAGGGCACGTATTGCATGGTGCACTGGGTGTGATACACAACTAATGAATCATCGAACTTTACATCGGAAACCGGGGATGTACTGTATGGTGACTAACATAGTATAACAAAAAAAACATTAAAAAAAAAAAACTAAGAGGCAGCCCAAGGAATGGGGGAATATATTTGCAAATGACTCTACAGATAAAAGACTGGTATTCAAGATCTACAAAGAACTTCTCAAACTCAATACACAAGAAACAAATAAACAAATCAGAAAATGGGTAGAAGAATGCACCCCAATATTCATAGAAGCAATGTCCACAATAGCTAAATCGTGGAAGGAGCCGAGATGCCCTTCAACAGATGACTGGATTAAGAAGTTGTGGTCCATATATACAATGGAATATTACTCAGCTATTGGAAAGAACGAATTCTCAACATTTGCTGCAACATGGACGGCACTGGAGGAGATAATGCTAAGTGAAGTAAGTCAAGCAGAGAAAGACAACTATCATATGATTTCTCTCATCTATGGAACATAAGAACTAGGATGATCGGTAGGGGAAGAAAGGGAGGGGGTAATCAGAAGGGGAATGAAGCATGGAGACTATGGACTATGAAAACAAACTGAGGGCCTCAGAGGGGAGGGGGGTTGGGGAATGGGATAGACTGGTGATGGGTAGTAAGGAGGGCACATATTGCATGGTGCACTGGGTGTTATACGCAACTAATGAATCATCGAGCTTTACATCGGAAACCGGGGATGTACTGTATGGTGACTAACATAATATAATAAAAAATCATTAAAAAATAAATAAATAAATAAATAAATAAATAAATAATAAAAATGGAAAAAAAGAAAATGCGTAGAACATATGAACAGACACTTTTCCAATGAAGACATACAAATGTCTAACAGACACATGAAAAAAATGTTTAAAATCATTAGCCATCAGGGAAATTCAAATCAAAACCACACTAAGATACCATCTTATGCCAGTTAGAATGGTAAAAATAGACAAGGCAAGAAACAACAATTGTTGGAGAGGATGTGGAGAAAGGGGATCACAATCCTAACATTTGTATAGAACCATGAAAGATCTTAAATAGCCAAGGCAATCTCGGAAAAGAAAAACAAAATGTAAGTATCACAGTCTCAGATTTCAAATTTTACTACAAAGTTATAGTAATCAAAACAGTATGGAAAACAGTGTGGAGGTCCCTTAGAAAGTTAAAAATTGAGCTACCCTATGACCCAGCCATTGCACTACTGGGTGTTTACCCCAAAGATACAGACGTAGTGAAGAGAAGGGCCATATGCACCCCAATGTTCATAGCAGCATTGTCCACAATAGCCAAATCGTGGAAGGTGCCGAGATGCCCTTCAACAGATGACTCGATTAAGAAGTTGTGGTCCATATATACAATGGAATGTTACTCAGCTATCAGAAAGAATGAATTCTCAACATTTGCTACAACATGGACGGCACTGGAGGAGATAATGCTGAGTGAAATAAATCAAGCAGAGAAAGACAATTATCATATGATTTCTCTCATCTATGGAACATAAGAACTAGGAAGACCGGTAGGGGAAGAAAGGGATAAAGAAAGGGGGGTAATCAGAAGGGGAAATGAAGCATGAGAGACTATGGACTATGAGAAACAAACTGAGGGCTTCAGAGGGGAGGGGGTTGGGGGAATGGGATAGATCAGTGATGGGTAGTAAGGAGGGCATGTATTGTATGGTACACTGGGTATCATATGCAACTAATGAATCATCGAGCTTTACATCGGAACCCGGGGATGTACTGCATGGTGACTAACATAATGTAATTAAAAAAACATTAAAATAAAAAAAAGAAAGAAAACCCATCAGAGTTATAGTCAAAATAGTAATGCCCACAGTAGATCCTGAGGTCATGTCAAGTCTAACCTGAGATCTAGTATTTACATTGTAAATAGAACTTTGGGCAGGCCAAATTAAGGACAGTCTCCTCTATCAGCTGCATCTCTATCTCTGGGATTATTGATTGACACTCAACATTAATGAAAGAATTTCTGTTATATATCTTAGGCTATAGTGTAAAATCAATTCAAACATTAGAGCATAATGTTGTAACAGAAAGATCAGTGTCAACTCTTTCGTTATCTAGCTATGTGAAAAAAAAAAAAGCCAATTTCTTCTCTAAGCATTATCTGTACTATGAAGGCCTGGCACTTAATTATTTCAAACTATGTAGTACTCTAAAATTTAATTTAAAAAATACTTGTCAGTAAGATTGTAAATAACACATGCTTTATAGTTAATCTAAGAATGCAATTAATCAAAACTTTCCAGTTATTAAACATAATGCTTCCTCAAGCCAAAACCTCAACTCTTACCCAACTCCTGAGAGTTGGCTGAGAGTTCTGAGAACCACTATTTGAAAATGACCATCCTGGGGAATTCATTGTACAATCTCCTTACATCATTCAAGGCCATCCATTTTCTCATTTTCACTTTCAGATTCTTTAAAGACCACTGCTAATGTCACACTCTACACTTGAATGTCTTTCTGATTCTTTTATTCATAAGAAATTTCCCCTTTCTCTATAGTCACACAGTACTTTGTTCCTCTCATTGCTTTTAATGCATTCCATTTTAGAGTAGAGTCATTCATATATTTATTTTTATATTTCTTCTCCTAGATCATAAGCATTTGAAAGCCATTTATTTTTGTCTTTTCTCCCCATTGTATCAGCATATTGCCTTTTTTATTACTGAAATATTATACATTGTGGATGAAAACTGATTTTATTAAAGAATCATATCCAAGAATTACTCTAACCTCTTATAGAGTGTCTTATTTTTTTAAAGATTTTTTTTATTTGTTTATTTTGACAGAGAGAGACAGCCAGCGAGAGAGGAAACACAAGCAGGGGGAGTGGGAGAGGAAGAAGCAGGCTCCTAGCAGAGAAGCCTGATGTGGGGCTCGATCCCAGAACACTGGGATCACACCCTGAGCCGAAGGTAGACGCTTAATGACCGCGCCACCCAGGCGCCCCTAGAGTGTCCTATTAATGGTCATTATCCACACTGTTCATTTCACTCACATGCTGGACCTTTATGAAATGTCTACCATTTGCTAGTCACTTCAACTACACCACTGGAATTATGTGCAACCAAAGCTAAAAATAACCACCATAGATCATAATCTAATGATCAGCATCTAGGTCATCACACAGGTCATATAAAACATTCAATATGTTTTCCTCATACCATACTTCACAACCCATTTGATTGAATATTATTACTGCATTGACTGATTTTTCTTGACCTAATTGGATCTAGTACTTATCTTGTAAATAGAGACTTAGTGATTCTCCAATACCTAGTTTACCTTTGGTTTGAACGTCTGACTTCCCATTTCTACTGAACCACAAACATTCAGGAAAACTATACCTATTAATAGTAATCAGACCATAAATGATGTTAATTGATATCTCCCTTGTCAATATCTACCTGCTTCTTTCCCTTCTTGAACTGCACTAAAGTAAATCAAAAGTTTATAACCATAGAAATCAAAATGAGAGAAATCAAGCACAGTGTTTGATCTCAAACAAATTAAAGAACATCACCAATTTAAATCCTGAGTTAGAATACCCGAAGAGTATCAAAGACATACTAGTTCTTGACTTATCAAAAAAAAAATTCAGTTCCAAAATTCTTGATATGAGTTTCTATTTACAAATGATCACCTGTGAAACTGTAGCTTTTTTTTTACAATAAGCAGATATTTCATTTATGCAGACTCTTCCCACATTTATTGAGGTATAATTGACAAATAAAAATTGTATATATTTAAGGTATACACTTGATAATTTGATATACATATACATTGTGAAATAATCTCTATAATCAAGGGAATTAACATGTCTATCACTTCACATAATTAGCATTTTCTTTTTTTCTTTTTTGTGGTAAAAACACTTAAGATCTTAGCAAATTTCAAGTAAACAATACAGTATTGTTAACTATAGTCACATTGTTGTACATTAGATCTACAAAACTTACTCATCTTGCATAACTTAAACATTGTATTCCTTGACCAACATCTCCCCATTTCCCCACATGTGAGCAAGGTCATGTAGTACTTTGCCTTTCTGCCTCTAGCTTTTTTCATTTAGTATAACATCCTCCAGATTCATCTATGCTGTTGGAAACAGAAGGAGTTGCATTTTTATGGCTGAATAGTATTCCAGTATATATCACATTTTTCTCTATTGATTCATCTTTAGAAAGACATTTAAATTGCTTCCATATCTTGGCTATTGTGAACACTACTGCAATGAACACAAGAATGCAGATGTCATTTTGAGGTCCTGATTTCATTTTCTTTGGATGTATATCCAGGAGTGGGATTGCTAGATCATAAGGTAGTTTTATTTTTAATTTTTTGAACAACCCCTATACTCTTTCCCATAATGTCTGTACCAATTTACATTACCAACAGTATGCAAGAGTTCCTCTCTCCACAACCTTGCCAATACTTTCATCTTTTTGTCTCTCTGATAAGAGCAATTCTAACAGGTGTGAGATGATATCTTATGGTGTTGATTTTCATTTCTGTGATGATTAGTGAAGTAGGGCACCATTTCAAATACCTGCTGGTGATTGTATGTCTTCATTTAAGAAATGGTTATTCAGGTCCATTGTCCATTTTTTAGCTGGATTATTTGGAGTTTCTTTTGGCTATTGAGTAGAGTTCCTTATGTATTTTGAATTTTAGCCCCTCATTAGATATATAGTTTACAAATATTTTCTCCCATTTCATAGGTTGCCTTTTCACTCTGTTGATTGTTTCCTTTGTTGTGTAGAAACTTTTTAGGTTTAGGAAATCCCATTTGTCTATTTTTACTTTTGTTGCTTGTGCTTTTGGTATCTTAACCAAAAAAAATCATTGCCCAGGTCAACATCAAGAAGATTTTTTCTTGTATTTTGTTCTAGTAGTCTTATTTTTTCAGGTCTTATATTATAGTCTTCATCCATTTTGAGATGATTTTTGTATATGATGTGATATAAGGGTTCAATTTCATTATTTTTCATAAGGATTCCCTGTTTTCCTAGCACATTTATTGGAGACTGTCCTTTCCCCATTTTGTGTTCTCAGAACCTCTGTCAAAGACCAATTTATTGTAAATATATAGATTTATTTCTGTGCTCCTAATTGTGTTCCATTGGTCTATGGGTCTGATTTTATGCAAGTATCATACTTTTTTGATTGCTAAAGCTTTATAGTATATTTTAAAATCAAGCACTGTGCTGTCACTAGCTTTTTTCTTTCTCAATCATGCTTTGCTTATTCAGGATATTTTGTGGCTCCATAAAAAATTTAGAATTAATTGGTTTATTTCCATGAAAAGTGCCACTGGAATTTTGATAAGGATCAGAATTGAATTTGCAGACCACATTGGGTAATATGGATATTTTAACAACATTTTCCACCACGACTATGGGATATTTCCCATTTATCTGTGTCTTCTTTAATTTTCTTCACTAATTTTTTTTTAATTTTTGGTGTACAAGTCTTTCATCTTTTTCATTAAGTATATTCCTAAGTATTTAATACTTTTTGTTGCTATTGTAAATGAAATTATTTCTTTAATTTCCTTTTTGGGTAGTTCACTGTGTATAGAAACACCACTAATGTTTGTATACTGATTTTGTATATTGAAAATTTATTAAATTCATTTATTGGTTATAACTTTTGTTGTTGAGTCTTTAGAATTTTCTACATATAAGACTATATCACAGGTTTACATATATGATTACCTGAAATAGAGGTAATTTTACTTCTTCTTTTCTGATTTGATATCTTTTATTTCTTTCTCTTACCTAATTGCTCTGGCTAGGACTTCCAGTACTATGTTGAATGGAACTGTTGGAAGTAGGCATGCTTGCCTCCTCCCAGAATGTAGAGGGAAAGCTTTATAATTTTCCCCACTGATTAAAGTGTTAGCTGTGTGCTTTTTATATATGGTCTTTATTTTGTGAGTTAAGTTACTTCTATACCTCTTTGGTTTAGATTTTTAATTGTAAATGGCTGTTGAGCTTTGCCAAAAGTTTTTCTGTGTCTATTAAGATAATCATGTGGTTCTTTCTTTCATTTTGTTCATATTTTATTGCACTGATTGATTTGCATATGTTAAACCAACTTTGCATCCCAGTGATAAATCCCTCTTGATCATGGTTTATTATCCTCGTAATGTGCTGTTAAATTTGTTTTGCTACTATTTAATTGAGAATTTATGCATCTGTATTTATCAGGGATATTGGCCTTTAATTTTTCTTGTAGTTTTTTTTTTTAATCTGGTCTTTTAAAAAAGATTTTATTTATTTATTTGAGATAGAGAAAGAGCACAAGCAGGGGGAGGGGCAGATGGAGAGAGAGAAGCAGACTCCCCGCTGAGCGGGGAGCCTGGCACAGGTCTTGATCCCAGAACCCTGAGATCATGATCAGAGCCAAAGGTAGAGGCTTAACCAGCTTAAACAATTTAGCCACCCTGGCACCCCATTTATCTGGCTTTTTAATCAGTGTAATGTTGGGCACATAAAATGAGTTTGGGAGTGTTCCCTTCTCCTCAATTTTTGGAAGACTTTAAGAAAAATTGGGGTTATTTCTTATTTAAATGTTTGGTAGAATTCACCAGAGAACCCACGTGCACCTGGGATAGTTGTTATTGTTGGGAGGTTTTTGATTACTGATTCAATTTTCTTACTAGTAATTGATCTATTCATGTTTTCTATGTCCTCTTCAGTTTTGGTAGGTTATGTATTTCTACAAATTTATCCATTTCTTCTAGATTGTCCAGTTTGTTGGTGTATAATTATCCCTTGTAATCTCTTGCCATCCTTTCTATTTCTGAGGCATTATTTAATGGCTTATCTTTCATTTCTGATTTTATGTATTTGTATCTTTTTTCTTTGTTCCTTAGTCTAGCTAAGGTTTGTTGATTGGTTTCTTTTCAAAAAAACAACTTTTATTTTGTTGATTTTTCTATTGTCTTTTAATTCTCCACTTGATTTCTTTCTGCTGTAATCTTTATTGTATCCTACCTTCTTCTAACTTTGGGTTTAATTTGTTCTTATTTTTCTAGTTCCTTCATGTGTGAAATTAGGTTGTTTTGAGATTTTTTTCTTTTTAATATAGGCATTTATCACTATAAATTTCCTTCTTAGTACTATTTTTGCTACATCCCATAGTTATGTTTTATTTTCATTTTCATTTGTCTAAAGATCTTTTTTAAATTGTACTTTTTTATTTATTTAAACACCCTTTTGATTTCCTCTTTGACTCAATGGTTGGTCAAGAGAGCATTGTTTATTTTCCATATAGCCATACATTTCCCCTTCTCCTTGCTGTCATTGATTTTTAGTTTCATTCTATGATAGTCAGAAAGGATACTTGGTATGATTTCACACTCTGTAAATCTGTGGAGACTTGTTTTGTTACCTAACATGGGACCTATCAAGAAGAATGTTGCAAGTGTGCTTAAAAATATTGTGAATTCTGCTGTTGGATAGATCCTTCTGTGTATGTCTGTTATGTTAATTTGTCTATACAGTTGTTCAAGGTATTTTTGATAGCTTTTTCTTTATTGATTTTTTGGTCTAAATGTTCTATCCATTATTTTAAGTAGAGTATTGAGGTCCCCTACAATTACTGCATTGTTGCAAATTTCTGCCTTCAGGTCTGTCAATATTTGCTTTATATACATAGGTGCTCTGATGTTGGAGGTACATATATTTATAAATGATACCACTTCCCATTGAATTGATACTTTTTATCATTTTATAATGACATTCTTTGTTTCCAGAAACAATTTAAGACATAAAGTCTATTTTGCTAGATAGAATTATAACCACTCTTGCTTTCTTCTGGTTACCATTCGCATTGTGTATCTTTTTTTCATCTCTTTGCTTTCAACCTATGTGTGTCATTAAAACTGAATTGAGTCACTTGTAGATGGCATATTTCTGGACCTTGTTTTTTATTGGAACACTTGTTGTTTATTCATGCTTTACATTTTCCAACTATACACAATCACCATGTAGTATTTTTTAAATTTTATTCAAGTATAATTAACATACAGTGTTATATTAGTTTCAGGTGTGCAATATAATGATTAAAAAATTCTATACATTACCCAGTGCCCATCAAATAGCTGCACCCATCCTAACACCCACTTCTTTGCCAGCACCACATTGTGTTCTGTATTTAAAGGTCTATGTTTGTCTCTTTTTTTTTTCTTTGTTCATTTATTTTGTTCCTTAAATTCCACATATGAGTAAAATCATATATTTGTCTTTTTCTGACTTATTTTACTTAGTATTATACAGTCTAGGTCCATTGGTGTTGTCTCAAATGGTGAACTCACATTTTTTTTATGATTGAGTAGTATTCCATTGTATGTCTATACCAGACATTCCTCTAACACAATTACTTCCATATCTTGGCTGTTGTAAATAATACCCCAGTAACTATGGTGGTGTGTATATTTTTTTCAAATTAGTGTTTTTGGATTCTTTATTAAATACCCAGAAGTGTGATTACTGAATCATAGGGTAGTTATTTTAAATTTCTTGAGGAACCTCCATATGTTTTCTGCAGTGATTTCAAGTTTGAATTTCCACCAACAGTGTAAAGGGGTCCTTTGTCTCCACATCCTCACCAATACTTGTTTCTTGAGCTTTTGATTTTAACCACTCTCAGGTGTGAAGTGATATCTCATTGTGGTTTTGCTTTGTATTTTCCCGATGATGAGTGATGTTAAGCATCCTTCCATGTGTATGTTGACTATCTGGGTGCCTTCTTTGGAAAAATGTCTTTTCATGTCTTCTGCACATTTTTTAAACTTTTTTAGATATTTTTATTATTTATTTGAGAGAGAGACAGACAGACAGACAGAAAATGCACACATGAGTGTGGGGAGGGACAGAAGGAGAGAATCTTCAAGCAGACTCCCTGCTGAGTGCAGAGCTCCACATGGGGCTCGATCCCATGACCCATGAGATCATGACCTGAGCCAAAACCAGCAGTCAGATGCCCAACTAACTGAGCCACTCAGGTGCCCACTGCACTTTTTTAAATTGGATTCTTTGTTTTCCTTTTGTTGAGTTGTACATTCTTTATATAATTTGGATATGAACCCTTTATCAGATATGTCATTTGCAAATAACTTCTTCTATTCTGTACGTTGCCTTTTAGTTTTGTTGACTGTTTCTTCACTGTGCAGATGATTTTATTTTGATACAGTCTCAATATTTTGTTATTTCTTTGGTTTCCCTTGCCTCGGGAGACTTATTTAGAAAGATGTTGTTACAACTGATGTCAGAGAAATTATTGCCTGTTCACTGTTAAAGGATTTTTATGGTTTCAGGTCTCACATTTAGGTCTTTAATCCATTTTGAGTTTACTTTCATGTATGGTGTGAAAAAGTGGTCTAGTTTCATTCTTTTGCATGTTGTTGTCCAGTTTTCCGAACACCATTTGTTGAAGAGACAGTCTTTTTCCCATTAGATACTCTTGACTCCTTTGTTGAAGATTAATTGACCATATAATCATGGGTTTGTTTCTAAGATTTCTATTTTGTTCCATTCATCTAGATGTCTATTTTGTGCGTGTAGTGTTTTTGATTACTATAGCTTTGTAATATAACTTGAAGTCTGGAATTGTGGTACCTCCAGCTTTGCTTTTCTTTTTCCAAGTTACTTTGGCTCTTCAGAGTCTTTTGTGGTTCCATACAAATTTTAGAATTGTTTGTTCTACTTTTGTGAAAAATGTTGTTGGTATTATGGTAGGGATTGCATGAAATCTATAAATTGCTTTGGGTAATATAAACATTTTGAAATATTTGTTCTTCCAATACATGAACATAGAATGTCTCTCCATTTCTTTGTGTCATCTTCAATTACTTTTATCAATGTTTTATATATTTCAGAGTACAGGTATTTCTCCTCTTTGGTTAGGTTTATTCCTAGATATTTTATTATTTTTGGTGCAATTGTACATGGGATTGTTTTCTTAATTTCTCTTTCTCCTGCTTCATTATTAATGTATAGGAATGCAACAAATTTCTGTATATTGATTTTGCATCCTGTGACTTTACTGAATTCATTTATCAGTTCTAGCAGTTTTTCAGTACAGTCTTTCAGGTTATCTATATAAAGTATCATGTCGTCTGCAAATAGCAAAAGTTCTACTTCTTTCTTACCAGTTTGGATGTCCTTTATTTCTTTTTGTTTTCTAATTGCTGTGGTTAGGAATTCTGATATTATGCTGAATAAAATAAGTGAAAGGGAACATCCTTGTTCTGTTCCTGACCAAGGGCAGAACCTCTTAGTTTTTCACCATTGTGTATGATGTTAGCTGTGGGTTTTTCATATAAGACATTTATTACTCTGAGATATGCTTCTTCTAGACCTACTGTGTTGATGGTTTTTATCATGAATGGATGTTGCACTTTGTCAAATGTTCTTCCGCATCTATTGAAATGGTCACGTGGTTTTTATCCTTTCTCTTATTGATGGACTGTATCATGTTGATTGATTTGTGAATACTGAACCACACTTACAAACCAGGAATAAATCCCAGTTGATCGTGATGAATGATTTTTTTAATGTTTTGTTGGATTCAGTGTGCTAGTATTTTGGTGAGGATTTTTGAATCTATGTTCATTAGAGGTATTAGCCTGAGTTCTCTTTTTATTGTGGTGTCTTTATCTGGTTTTGGTATGAGGGTGATACTGGCCTCATAGAATGAACTTGTCAGTTTTCCTTCCTCTTTTATTTTTTGGAAAATTTTGAGAAAAATAGGTATTAACTCTTCTTTAAATGTTTAGTAGAATTGACCTGTGAAGTTATGTGGTCTTGGGTTTTTATTTGTTGGAATTTTTGGATTATTGATACAATTTCATTGTTGGTTATTGGTCTGATCAACTTTTCTAGTTCTTCCTGCTTTAGTTTTAGTAGTTCATATATTTCTAGGAATTTATCCATTTGTTCTAGGTTATCCAGTTTGCAGGCATATAATTTTTCACAATATTCTCTTACCATCCTGTTTCTCTGTGATGCCAGTTTATTTCTTCTCTTTTGTTCCTGATTTTGTTTATTTGAGTCTTCTCTTTCTTTTTGTGAGTCTGCTAGAGGTTTATCAATTTTGTTGATCTTTTCAAAGAACTAGATCGTGGTTTCATTGATCTGTTTTATTATTATTTTAGTTTCTATATCATTTATTTCTGACCTAATATTTATTATTTAGTTCCTTCTCTTTTTCATATGTCAATTTTTATTGAGATATAACTGACATGTAACATTGTATTAGTTTTAGATGTACACATGATTTAATATTTGTGTATATTGCAAAATGATCACCACAATAAGTCTAGTTAATGGTTTTGGGTATGTTTGTTCTTTTTCTTCTTCCCTTAGGTGTAAGTTTGGTTATTTTTTTGAGAGTTTTCTGGCTCCTTGAGGTAGGCCTGAATTGTTATAACCTTCCCTCTTCTCATTGCATCCCAAAGATTTTGGAACTTTGTGTTTTCATTTTCATTTATCTCCATATTTTAAAAAAATTATTCTTGATTACTTGGTTGACCCATTCGTTGCTTAGTACCATGTTGTTTAAACTTCATGTATTCATGCTCTTTCTAGATTTTTTTTATGGTTGATTACTACCTTCATAAAGTTATGGTTAGAAAAGATACATGGTATAACTTTGATGTTTTTAGTTTTTGAGGCTTGTTTTGTGACCTAATATGTGATTTATTCTGGAGAATGATCTGTGTGCACTTGAAAAGAATGTGCATTCTGCCATTTTAAAATGGAATGTTCTGAATATATTTATTAAATCCATCTGGTCCAGTGTGTCATTCAAAGTCACCGTTTCTTGGTTTTCTCTTTGGATGATCTGTCCATTGATGTAGGTGGGGTGTGAAGTCCCCTACTATGATTGTGTTACTACTGAATTAGTTAGTTCCTTCATATTCGTTGCTAACTGTTTTATGTATTTGGGTGCTCCCATAATGGGTGCATAAGTATTTACAATTGTTATATCTTCTTGTTGGATTGTTCTGTTTATTATTATATAGTGCCCTCCTTTGTCTCTTTTACAGTCCTTGTTTTAAAGTCCAGTTTGTCCAATATAAGTGTTGATACTCCAGCTTCCTTTTGACATCTATATGCATGATAAATGCTTCTCCATCCCCTCTCTTTCAATCTGCAGGCATCTTTAGGCCTGAAATGAAGCTCTTCTAGGCATCATATTTTTGTATCCATTCCATCTCTCTTTGTGTTTTAATAGGAGCATTTAATCAGTTTACATTCAAAGTAATTATTTATAAGTATGTATTTATTGCAATTTTTAAATTTGTTTTGTGGTTGTTTTCATAGAACTTCCCTGTTCCTTTCTTCCCTCTCTCTTCTCTCACCATAAGTTGGCTTTCTTTAGTGATATACTTAGATTCCTTTCTCTTTATTTTTACAATATCTATTACTAGTTTTTAATTTTTGGTTACCATTAGGTTTGTATATAACATCTTCTGCATATAGCTCTCTATATTGAGCCGATGGTCACTTAAATTTGAAACAACTTTTTAAGTTTCTTCTTCTTACCTTTTAGATACATGGTGTCATAACATATCATTTTATTATGTGAGCCTGTCATTCACTGATTTTAACAGATATATTTATTTTTACTGCTTTTGTGCTTCTCGCTTTTTTTACTCTTATGGTCTTTCCACTGAAAGTCTTCTTTAATATTTCTTGCAGCGTTGGTTTAGTGGTTATGTACTTCTTTAGCTTTTGTTTGTCTGGAACATTCTTCATCTCTCCTTTTATTCTGAATGATTTCCTTGCTGGATAGAGGATTCTTTTGGCTGCAGATTTTTTTTTTCTTTCAGCACCTTGAATATATCATGCCACTGCCTTCTGATCTGCAAAATGTTTGTTGAAAAATCTGCTGGTAGCCTTATGGGGTTTCCCTTTCATGTAACTGTTCTGCTGCTGCTTCTAAAATCCTCTCTTTATCAATACATTTTCCACTTTAATTACTCCTTGGGTTGATTTCTTGGGGGATCTCTGTACCTCCTAGAACCTGATTTCTTTTTCCTTCACCAGATTAGGGAAGTTTTCAGCTTCTACCTTTTTGAATAAATTTTCTGCCCCATTTTTTATATTCTTCTTTTGGAAACCTATAGTGTGAATGTTATTACACTTGATAAAGTTGCTGAGTTCCCCAAATCTATTCTCATATTGCATAATTGTTTTCCTCTCACCTACTCAACTTGATTATATTCCATTACTCTGTCCTGCAGGTTGCTAATTCATTCTTCTGTTTCCTCTACCCTGCTATTTATTCCAACTAGTATGTTTTTATTTTTATTTTTATTTTTATTTTTATTTATTGTGTTCTCCAGGTCCAGTTTATTCTACTATATGTTTTCTATCTCTTTGTTAAGGTTCTCATTGATGTCCTCCACTTTTATCTTAAGTCCAGTGAGTATTCCTATGATTATTACTTTCTTTTTTTAAATTTTTTTATTTAAATTCCAGTTAGTTAACATGAAATGTAATATTAGTTTCACAAATAAAATTTAGCAATTGAATATATAGAACAACTGGTGATCATCATAACAAGGGCCTTCCTTAATTCCCAACACATAATTAACACATTTCTCCACCACCTGCCCATCTGGAAACTGTCAGTTTGTTCTCGATAGTGCAGAGCCTGTTTCTTGGTTTGCATCTCTCTCTTCTTTTTCATGTGCTCATTTTTTTCTGTTTCTTACAATCCACATATGAGTGATTTCATACTGTATTTGTCTTTCTTTTAGTGACTTACTTTGCTTGGCATAATACTCTCTAACTCCATCCACGTCATTGCAAATGGCAAGATATTAACTTTTTGTGGCTGAGTAATATCCCATTGTGTATATATATTATTTCCTCTTTATTCATTCATTAGTCGATGGACACTTGGGCTACTTCCAAATTTTGGCTACTGTAAATAATGCTGCTATAAACATCATGGTTCATTTCTTCCTTCACTTTTGTATATTTGTATTCTTTGGGTAAATACCTAGCAGTGCAATTGTTGGATCATAGGGTAGTTGTATATTTAACTTTTTGAGCAACATCCATACTGTTTCCCAGAGTGGCTGCACCAGTTTCATTTCCCACAAACAGTGCAATGGGTTTCCCTTCCTCCATATCCTCAACAACACATACTGTTTCTTGTGGTCCTAAATGTTGATTTTAGCCATTGTGATAGGGATGAGGTAATATATCATTGTAGTTTTGATGTGCATTTCCCTGATGATGAATGATGTTGAGTATGTTTTCATGTATCTGGTGGCCATCTGTACACCTTCTTTTGAAAAATATCTAGTAATGTTTTCTGCCTATTTGTATTTTTACTTATTTTTTTAATTTGGAAAAATATTTTTTTAATGTTCAATGATTCATTAGTTGTGTATAGTACCCAGTGCTCATCACATTACATGCCCTCTTCAATGCCCATCACCCACCTGCCCCATCCACCCACCCACCTCCCTTTTCACAAACTTCAGTTTGGTTCCCAGAGTCAAGAACTTCTCATGGTTTGTCTCCTTCTCTGATTTCTTCCCTTTCAGTTTTTTCCTCTCTGTCCCTATGATCCTCTGTGTTATTCCTTATATTCCATATATAAGTGAAACCATATAATTGTCTTTCTCTGATTGACTTATTTCACTTAGCATAATACTCTCCAGTTCCATCCATGTTGATGTAAACAGTAGTATCCATCCTTTCTGATGGCTGAGTAATATTCCATTGTATATATGCACCACATCTTCTTTATCCATTCATCTGTCGAAGGACATCTAGGCTCCTTACACAGTTTGGCTACTGTAGACATTGCTGCTATGAATATTGGGGTGCATATGTCCCTTCTTTTCACGACATCTGTATCTTTGGGGTAAATACCTAGTAGTGCAATTGCTGGGTCATAGGGCAGCTCTATTTTTAACTTCTTGAAGAACCTCCATACTTTTCCAGAGTGGCTGTACCAACTTGCATTCCCACCAACATTAGGGTAAGAGGGCTCCCCTTTATCCACATCCTTGCCAACATTTGTTGTTTCCTGTCTTATTAATTTTAGGCCTTCTAACTGGTGCAAGGTGGTATCTCATCTTCTGCCTATTCTTAATTGGATTATTTGTATTTTAGGTGTTGAGTTTTATAATTTCTTTATACATTTAAGATATGAACCCTTTATCAGATATGTCATTTGCAGATGTCTTCACCAATTCCATAGGTTGCTTCTAGTTTTTTCATTGTTTCCTTTGTTGTGCAGTACTTTTTATTTTGTTGAAATCCCAATAGTCTATTTTCACTTTTGTTTCCCTTACCTCAGGAGACATATCTAGAAAGAAGTTGCTACAACCAATGTCAAAGACATTATTGCTTGTGTTCTCCTCCAGGATCTTAATGTTTTACTACCTCAAATTTAGATCTTTCATCCAATTTCAATTTATTTTTTCTGTTTGGTGTAAGAAGGCTTTCCAGTTTTATTCTTTTGTACATTGCTGTCCAGTTTTCCCAACACCACTTGTTGAAGAGATTGTCTTTTTCCCACTGGATCTTCTTTACTACTCTGTTGAATATTAATTGAGCATATAGTCATGGGTTCATTTCTGGGTTTTATATTCTGTTCCATTAATCTCCATGTCCATTTTTGTGCCAGTACCATACTATCTTGGTCACTACAGCTTTGTAATAGCACTTGAAGTCCGGAATTCTGATGCCTCCAAATTTGATTTTCTTTTTCAAGGTTGATTTGGTTATTCAGGGTCTTTTGTGGATCCATACAAATTTTAGGATTGTTTGTTTTAGCTCTGTGAAAAATTCTGTTGGTTTTTTTTTTTATAGGGATTCATTAAATGCATAGATTGCTTTGAGTAATGCAGATATTTTAACAACATTTGTTCTTCTAATCCATAAGCAAGGGATATTTTTCCATTTCTTTGTGTCATCTTTAATTCCTTTCATCAGTGTTTTAAACTTTTCAGAGTATAAATCCTTTACCTTTTTAGTAAGGTTTATTATACCTAGGTATCTTGTTGCTTTTGGTGTAATTGCAAATGGGATCAATTCTTTGATTTATTTCAGATGCCTCATTTTTACTATATAGAAATGAAACATATTTCTGTAAATCGATTTTTTATCCTGCAACATGACCGAATTTGTGTATCAGTTCTAGCAATTTTTTGGTGGAGTCTTTTGGTTTTCTATATAGAGTATCAGGTCATCCGCAAATAGTAGAAGTTTTCCTTCTTCCTTGTCAATTTGGATGCCTTTTATTTCTTTTTTTTTTTTTTTTTGTGGGATTGCTATGGCTAGGACTTCCATTACTATGTAAATAACAGTGGTGAGAGTGGACATCCCTTTTTCTCCCCTGACTTTAGAGGAAAAGCTCTCAGTTTTTCCCCATTGAGGATGATACGAGCTGTGGGTTTTTTTATTTATGGCCTTTATTATTTTAAGATATGTTCACTCTAACCCTACTTTGTTGAGGGTTTTTATCATGAATGATGTACTTTGTCAAATGCTTTTTCTGCATCTATTGAAAAGATCATATGGTTCTTATCCTTTCTTTTTTTAAATATGATGTATCACATTGATTGATTTGTGAATATTGAAACACAATTGCAGCCCAGGAATAAATCACACATGATTGAGGTGAGTGATTATTTTAATGTAATATGGGATTCAGTTTACTAGTATCTTATGGAGAATTTTTGCATCTATGTTCATCAGGGATATTGGCCTGTCATTCTTTTTCTTTCTTTCTTTTTTTTTTTTTAGTGGAGTCTTTATCTGATACTGTATCACAATAATGCTAGTTTCATAGAAGGAATTTGGAAGTTTCCTTTCTTTCCTGTTTTTAGTTTCTTTTCTTTTTTCTTTCTTTCTTTCTTTCTTTCTTTCTTTCTTTCTTTCTTTCTTTCTTTCTTTTTTTTTGGATGGGGGAACAGTTTGAGAAGAATAGGTATTAAGTCTTCCTTAAATGTTTGGTAGAATTAACCCTGGAAGCCATCTGGCCCTGGACTTTTGTTTTTTAGGGAGTTTTTGATTACTGATTCAATTTCTTTGCTGGTTATGGTCTGTTCAAGTTTTCTATTTCTTCCTGTTTCAGTTTTGGTACTGTATATGTTTCTAGGAATTTCTCTGTTTCTTCCAGATTGTCCAACTTGTTGGCATATAGTTTTTCATAATATTCTCTTATAATTGTTATTTTGGGTTATTTGTTGTTATTTCGTCTCTCCCATTTGTGATTTTATTTTTGGGTCCTTTCTCTATTCTTTTCCACAAGTCTGGCTAGGAATTTATCTTTTTTTTTTTTAATTTTTGCAAGCAACTAGCTCCTCCTTTCATTAATCTTTTTTTATTGTTTTTTGTTTGTTTGTTTCTAGAGGATTTATTTGTGCTCTAATTTTTATTATTTCTTCCTTCTGATGGCTTTAGGCTTCACTTGTTTTTCTTTTTCTAGCTCCTTTAGGTGCAAGGTAGGGTTTTTGAGATTTTCTTGCTTTTTAACATATGCCTGTATTGCTGTATATGTCCCTCTTTTGACCACTTTTGCTGCATCCCAAATGTTTTGGACCATTGTGTCTGCATTTTCATTTGTTTCTCTGTGTTTTTTTTAAATTTCATCTCTCATTTCCTGGTTGACACATTCATTGTTTAATAGCATGTTGTTTAACCTACACGTATTTGTGGTCTTTCCAGTTTTTCTTGTGGTTGACCTCATGTTACATATCTTTGTGAACAAAAAATATGCATGGTATGATTTCAATCTTTTTGTACTTTTTGTGGCCTGATTTGTGACCTAGTATGTGCTATATTCCGGAGAGTGTCCCCTGTGCACTCAAAAAGAATGTGTATTCTGCTACTTTGGAATGGAATGTTCTGAATTCAAAGCCATTGTTTCCATGTTGATTTTCTCTTTAGGTGATCTGTCTATTGAAGTAAGTGTAGTGTTAAGTTTCTTACTGTTATTGTATTATAATCAATTAATTCCTTTATATTTGTTATTAATTTATATATTTGGCTGCTCCCATGTTGGGTACATAAACATTTATAATTGTTAAATCTTCTTGTTGGATAGTCCCCTTTATTATAATATAATATCCTTCTTTGTCTCTTTTTACAGTCTTTGGTTTAAAGTCTAGTTTCTCTGATATAAATATGGCTGCTGAAGCTTTCTTTTGACATCCATTTTCATGATAATTGTTTCTCCATTATTTTACTTTCTATCTGCAAGTGTCTTTAGGTCTAAAGTGAGTCTTTTCTAAGCAGCATATAGATGGTTCTTGGTTTATTTTTTTTATCCATTCTGATACCTTATGTCCTTTGATTGGAACATTAATTTCATTAACATTCAAAGTAATTATATTTTTTAATAGAGAGACTGTGAATTGGGGAGGGGCAAAGGGAGATGGAGAGAGAGAATCTTAAGCAGGCTCCACACTCAGCACAGAGGCCAACTTGGGGCTCAATCTCATGACCCTTAGATCATGACCTGAGCCAAAATCAAGAGTTGGACACTTAAACAACTGAGCCATCCAGGGGCCCCAACATTCAAAGTAAGGATTGATAGATATGTATTTAGTGTCATTTTATTACGTATTTTGTCATTTGTTTCTAGAGATTTTCTTATTCCTTTCTTATCTTTGTCACTTTGGGTCTCTCCTTTCCACTCAGAGAGTCCCTTTAATATTTCCTGCAGGGCTCATTTACTGGTTATGAACTCCTTCAGTTTTTTGTGCGTCTAGGAAACTCTTGATCTCTCCTTTTATTATAAATGATAGCCTTGCTGAATAGAGCATTCTTGGCTGCAGATTTTTCTTATTCAGCGCTTTGAATATATTATGCCACTCCCATCTGGCTTGCCAAGTTTCTGTTGAGAAATCTCCAGCTAGCCTTATGTGTCTTCCCTTGTAAGTTAAGGACTTCTTGGCCTTGCTGTTTTTTAGATTTTTTTCTTTATCAGTATATTTTGCAAATTTAATTACCATATGTTTTGTTGTGGGTCTGCTTTTGTTGATTTTGTTGGGAGTTCTCTGTGCCTCCTGGATTTGGATATCTGTTTCCTTCCCCAGATTAGGAAGTTTTCAGCTATTATTTCCTAAAATACATTTTGTGTTCCTTGTCTTTCTCTTCTTTATCGGGGACTCTTGCAATATGAATTTTGTTATGTTTGATGAAGTCACTGAGTTCCCTAAGGCTATTCTTGTGTTCCATACCTCTTCTTTCTCTCTATTGTTCAGCTTTATTATCCTCCATTATTTTATCTTCTATATCATTATTTACTCTTCTGCTTCTACCAGCATTGTGTCCTTTGCATCAAGCCTGTTTCCAAACTCAGTTATCACATTTATCATTTCTGAATATTTATTTTTAACACTTTTATCTCTGTGGTAAGGACTTCCCTGAAGTCTTCATTCTTTTCTCAGTCCCAGTGAGTATCCTTATGATTCTTGCTTTAAATTCTCTGTCAGTCACGTTACTTACATCTGTTTCATTTAGATCTCTTGTTTCGTTTGTGTGGAATTTCTCCATCTTGGTTTCTGTCTTCTTCTGTGTGTTAAAAAAGCCCATTATGTTTCTTTTTTGTGAGAGAACTATGTTTATGAAAAAGAGATCATATAGTTTCCAGGGCCTGGTGTTTTAGGGATTGTCTTTGCTATGTGTTGCATACGCACTGCTATTGTGTTTTGGCTGCTCTATCCTTCAGATCCATTGTTTGCAGAGTTTCTCATTGACTGTGGTAGGCAGTGTTTGGTCCTTGGCTAGAATGTGGAGAGTTTTAATTAAGTGCACTCTTGTCTGCTTGTGGAATGAGAACTGATACTACTCTCACTAGAACTGAAGTCCTGTAGAACTCTCTGGTCAGGAGATGCAGTGTAGGCATGGGTTTCTGCTGTACTTTTGGTGACAGGACCCACTGCACTGGGAATGAAGCAGTCTTGACCGAGAAAGGCAGTCCAACCAGAGCACAGGGGTGTGGTACTTGATTTAAGCAAGTTAAGCAGCCATTGAGGGAGCTACATTGTTTTTGTCAGGTGGCTCCTGCTTTATGCTGAGGGGCGGGGAAGGAAAATGATACTGGCCAGCTCCTTTGTTCCCAGAGAGACTTCTGGAATGCTTCCTCTCAGGGATGCACTCCAACAGAGGAAATAGTCTCCCCAGTATATGCCCCAGACATACTTCAGATAACTGTTCCCATGGCTTCTGCCCCAGATTGTTTTTTTTCTCTCCAGGTGTAGGGCAGTTCCCTCAGGGCTCTATCCCAGTCATGTCCTCTGACCTTTAAAACTCCACTCTTTAAGCCCTGCTGGTTGCAAGAACTCACAAAAATCAGCCCATCTTGTTTTCCCAGCCAATGGCTTTAGGAAAATCTTTAAGAAATTGTTGTCCTTCTGTGTTCCCCTGTGTGCTCCTCTCTCTCTCACCCTTCTCTGTGACCCTGGCTCCCACCCCTCCTCAGCACCGGCTATCTGTTTCCTCCCTAAACCATGTCTCGCACTTCCTGCCTTCTTCAATGTGTCTTCCTCTCTCCCTTTAGATGTGGAGTTTATTCTGTCAGTCTTCAGGTTAATTTCTGGGGTATTTAGAATGATTTTGTAGTTATCTTATTGTGTTCCTCCTACTCCTCCACCATCTTCTCCCTTCCACCCTCTTATGATCATTACTTTAAATTCTCTATTGGGCATATTACTTTTCTTTATTTCACTTAGGGATCTTGCTGTGGTTTTGTCCTGTTCTTTCATTTGGGAAATATTCCTCTGTCTCCTCATTTTGTCTATCTCTCTGTGTCAGTTTTTCTGTGTTAGGAAAAGTGAGCTATATCTTCTGCTCTTGAAATTAGTGGCTGGGATCTACAATTTTAATACGGTGGTGCTAGTCTTTGCCAGAGAGGATATGTCTTTGCTGTGGTTACCAGGGCCAACCTGGTCTGCTCTGCAAAGTGCACACAGATGGAGCTCACTGTGCCAGCTAGTTTTGTTCACTGGTCCTCTTCCACAGGGGACTCACAGCTGCTATGTATGTACACTGGGGCCAGCTGGGGCCACTCAGGCAGGGCACACTGTGTCCACATATTTTCTGCACCTGTCATCTTCCATTGAGGATGCACAGCTGCTGCCGAGCCTGGGACAGTGGGGAGATGCTCTGCAAATTGAGTGTGGATGGGCTGCATAATGCCTGCAAGTTTTGTGCACCAGTCCTGTTCCACAGGGAACATGCCACCACTATCAAGACACAGGTTAGCTGGTGTCTAATTCACAAAGTGCATGAGTGGGACCCATAATTTTAATAAGTTGTTGCATCATCAGCAGATGGTGACTGGCCATTGCCAAGGGACTGAGGCCCCACAAAGCATGCAGTTGGGAGTAGTGTTGGCAAACTTTTCATGGGTCTTCTGGGGGATGGGGCCCATAGCACTGGTACTGAAGCAGGCCCGGGTGTGTGTGTGTGGGGGGGTGAACTGTAACTAAGTTATAATGTGAATGCTTATGCTGTGCTAGTTCACACAGGTGGCTGTGTGTATATGCTGGGGGTTCGGGGAGGGAAATGGAGACTGCCAACTCCTTTGTTCCTGGAGGAGTCTCCCAATGAAAACTGTCACTCTGGGACCATGCTCTGTTATTAGTAAATAACTCTTCCATATATTCTAGGTGTTTTTCAGATTGCCACTTCTATGCTGTATCTCACAAGCAGGTTTTGTGCTATTTAGAGGTAGGAATTCAGTTTCCTCTGGCTCTCCCAGAGCCGAGTCTGCTGATTTTTAACATTCCAGGCTTTAATTCCTGCTGCTGTAAGAACTCATGAAATTCAGACCCTCTGGGTCTTAGAGCCAATGCTATGGGGATTTTCCTCACTATGTGAGTTCCCTGATGTGAGGGTCTGTTTATCTCCCTTCTCTGAACCCATGGCTCCTTCCCAGAAATGGCCCACAAGTTCATTTAGCTCCCCACTGTGTCTCCACCCTTCCTACCCTCTTTGATGTGGCCTCTTTTCTCCATTTGGTTGTAGGGTTTGTTCTGTCAGTCTTCATGTTGTTCTCTGGGTTATTTACACTGATCTGAGCATTATCTAGTTGTGTTCATGGGACAAGGTAAGCTTAGGGTCCTCCTGCTCCACCATCTTCCCCAGAAGTCTATATGTTCTACTTCTGTCAAAAATGCTGTTGGCATTTTGATAGAGTTTGCACTCAATGTGTAGATGGCCTTGAGTAGTATGGACATTTTAACAGTGTTGGTTCTTGCCATCCATGAGCATGGAACATCTTTCCATTTGCTTGTATCATCTTCAGTATCTTTCATTAATGTTTTCTAGTTTTTGGAGTACAGATCTTTCACCTAAAGAGGTTAAGTTTAACCAGATATTTTATTATTTTGGTACAATTTTATATGGGATTATTTCTTAATTTATCTTTTTACTACTTCATTATTAATGCATAGAAATACAACAGAATTCTGTTTATTATTGTGTACTGCAACTTTACTGAATTCATTTATAAGTTCTAGTAGTTTTTTTTATTATATTATGTTAGTCACCATATAGTACATCCCTAGTTTTCGATGTAAAGCTCCATGATTCATTACTTGCGTATAACACCCAGTGCACCATGCAATACGTGCCCTCCTTAATACCCATCACCAGCCTATCCCATTCCCACACCCTCTCCTCTCTGAAGCCCTCAGTTTGTTTCCCAGAGTCCATAGTCTCTCATGGTTCATTTCCCCTTCTGTTTACCCCCCCCTTTATTCTTCTCCTTCTTCTCCTACTGATCTTCCTACTTCTTATGTAGTTTTTTTTTAAGTGGAATTTTTAGGGTTTTCTATATATGGCATTGTGTCATCTGCAAATAGTGAAAGTTTTATTTATTTCTTACCAATTTGGATACCTTTTATTTCTTTTCTCATTTGATTGCTGTGGCTAGGACTTCTAGTACTATACTGAATAAAAATGGAGAGTGGGCATCCTTGTCTTGTTCCTGATCTTAGAGGAACAGCTGTTTTTCACCATTGAGTAAAGTGTTAGCTGTGGGTTTTCATATATGGCCTTTATTATGTTGAGGTATGTTCCCTCTAAACCTATTTTGTTGAGGGTTTGTAACATGAATGGATATTGTACTTTGTCAAATGCTTTTTGTGCATCTATTGAAATGGTCATATGGTTTTTATCCTTTATTCTGTTAATGTGATGTATCACATTGGTTGATTTGTTTATATTGAACCACACTTTCATCCCTAGAATAAATTCCCACTTGACTAAATCTTATTTTTTTATCCTTTAAGCCTCTTGATTCATTAATTGGTTAGTTTAATCCATTTACATTTAAATAATTAATAGGTAATGACTTACTCTTGCTATTTTGTTAATACATTTTGGTTTAAACTTGTTTTCTCTTTCTCTTCTTCTATTGTTGCCTTTCTTCGTTATTTGTCGAGTTGTTATGATAGTGATTTGCTTTGATTCTTTTCTCTTTATCTTTTGTAGATCTACTATAGCTTTTTATACTTTCTGTTTAACTTGGGCTTGCATACAATATGTACTTAAATTTTTTATTTTGTTATTTATTTATTTATTTATTTATTTATTTATTTATTTATTTATTTATTTTTAGTGAGAAGCAGACTCCCCAGTGAGCAGGGAGTCTGATGCAGGCCCCTCTGATCATGACCTGAGCTGAAGGCAGATCCTTAACTGACTGAACCACCCAGGGGCCCCTGCAATGATGCTATTTCTAAACAAGTTCACATTCTGAAGTGCTGGGGGTTAGGATTTCAATACATCTTTTTAAGGGACACAATTCTACCCATAAGAAAAAGTGAGTAAAAACAAATCATAGATGCTGAGTGCTGGACAAAGACTCAGTTGGTCCCTTCCTCCTTGAGTTGGTCTCTCACTACCTGGGTTGATTGGTCCCTCACATTACTTACAGAGCTCTCTAGTGAGAGCAACTACTCAACCGCCTTGCATTTCAATACAACTTTTATTTTTATTTTAAGTAGATAACAATTTAACTTCTTTTTTTTACTATGTTCAGTTAGCCAGCATATAGTACATCATTAGTTTTTGATGTAGTGTTCAACTAATGAATTGTTGAACAATTTAACTTTTATTGCATACAAAAACTCTCCCACTTTTACTTTCCCACACACCCTTTGTGTTTTTGTAGTCAGAATTTGCTTCTTTTTATATTGTGTATTCGTCAACAAATTTTTATCTTTTAATTTTTATATTAGAGTTAAAATTATTTATGCACCATTACGGTGTTACATTATCTATACATTTACCTTTACCAATGATATTTACACATTCCTATGATTTAACACTGCTGTTTTTATTGTGTTTTCATTTTATTTTGAGAATGCCCTCAAGCATGTCTTGTAAGGGAATTCTAACAGTGATGAACTCCTTCAGTTTTTATTTGGGGAAAAATTTATTTCTTGTTCTATATTTTCCAGTTATTATATTTTTGTTGTGAAGTTTATTTCATTTAGTACTTTAAATATAACATCACACTCTCTTCTGGCCTGCAAATTTTCTGCTGAGAAAACCACTTATAGTCGTATTGTGGTTTCTTCATATGTAAGAAATTGATTTTTCCCTTGATTCTTTCAAATTCTCTCTCTGTCCTTGATCTCTGACAATTTGATTATAATGTATCTCAGTGTAGTCTTCTTTGGACTGATCATATTTAAGGATTTTTGAACTTCATTAACCTGGATGTCAATTTCCCTCCCTAGATTTGAAAGTTTTTCAGTAATTATTTCTTTAAATAAGTCTGTTTTCCCCCTTCTCTCTCTTTTCTCCCCCTGGAACTCCCGTAACACATATATCAGTGCAAGAGAATCAATATATCCTGATATTCTGTAAATCCTGGAGGCTTACTTTCCTCTATTTCATTTTTTCCCTGTTTCTCCTCTGACTGAAAAATTTCAAATGACCTATCTTCAAGTTCACAGTTTCTTCCTTCTGATTGATCATGTCTGATATTGAAGTTTTTACTGTATTTTCTGTTTCTATCATTGTATTCTTCAACACCAGAATTTATGCCAGATTCTCTTATTGACTTCTATCTCTTTGTTGAACTCCTTATTTTGTTCATGTCTTGTTTTCCTGATTTCCTTGAGTTACTTAATTGTGTTCTCTTATAATTCATTCAGCTTTCTTAAAACAATTATTATATAATTATTATTTGAATTCTTTGTCAGGCATTTCACCACAGATCTCCATTTCTTTAGGGTCAATTTAGTAAAAAAAATATTTTGTTCCTCTTGAGTGGTGTTTTATTGATTGTTCATGTTCTATATGACTTTTCATTGATGTCTGCACATTTGAGTCAGAAGGCACCTCTTTCAGTCTTTATCGACTCACTTCAATAGGGAAAGAACTTCTCAAGCAGGTGGGTTCAAAGACATTGGCTGGGTGGAGTGTGGCAGCTCTGGATCTAAGGAAGTGAAATGGAAGCTCCAGATTTGGGAATGGGGAGAGCAGAGCAGTGTTTACTTTGTGAAATGCCATCAACTGAGATCATCATTGGCAAAGAGTGTGAGGTTCTTTGACAGACAAATCTGTGGTTGTCTGTGGTGACAGTGAGAGCTGCTGGAGTCCTCAGTGGCAAAGACTGCCAAGGTCTAATTGTTTTCCAATACAGCATGAGGGGAAGTTATGGCTGAAGGGATAACACAAATTTGGTGTGCATATACATGCATGGCAGCGGTGCTCATTTATAGACTTTGAAAATATCAGGGGCTTCATATAAATATGTATTATTATTATCATCATCATTATAATTATTTTTTATATCTGCTTACCTTCATTACATCAAGATAAGGATAGATCGCAATCTTCAAGGTCAAACACAGTGACTACTGTAATTTCATTTCTGTAACACCAAGTATAACATTATACACAAATGGAAACCTAATACTTTATTTTATCACAATGATGGATAGATGGAGTTAAAACAGATTATATTTAGAAAAATTAACTACTTACTAAGTTAGAAATTAGGTCACCAGTACATGTCTCAAAATGTCTTTATTGTCTTGTTACAAAGTAACAACTTATAAATTTTGTACAGTTTTTTTTCCATAAACTGTTATACCTAAGAAAAACATGACAGAAATTACTGCTTCAACTCCCATTAATTTTTATTGGTACAAAAATATTTTTATATACAAGAGGTTTCCTGTCAAATGATGGTCACTTCTAAGACACTACAAGATTTGAAATCCAATATGAAGTAAGAGGTGTTAGGACTAGGAAACTGATCATCAGTTTATCAGTGTATCCTTATCATAAAAACAACTTTTATTTAAAAGTCTTGATAAAATAAAATTTCTGCTACAAAACAGCATTAAAAAGGAGGAAGAATGTGAATAAAACAGACTTTGGACTTAACCAGACATGGGATTGAGATATACCTCTGCCACTTACTAGCTTTGGTACTATGAGCAAAGCTGAACCACATTGTGCTTCTGTTTCCTGATCTGCAAAATGGAGTATTGAAAACACATTTTTTTCTGGAAATTTGGTAAGAATTAAATTGGTTAACACAAGAGATAGATGAATAAATTCTTCACAACATTGAGATTATATTTAACAATAATGTAACTTGAAAGTTGCTAAGAGAATAGATCTTACAGGTTTTCACCACAAAAAAAATGATAATGTGATGTGATGGTGGTGTTAGTTAACACTGTGGTGGATACATATGGATAAGTTACAATGGATAAGTGTAACAAATCAACACATTGTACACTTTAAACTTACATACTATTATATGTCAATTATATCTAAGTAAAAAATGTTTGGAACTGAAGAACAAACATGGGAGATATTTAGTACATAATAACTGGTAACTTCTTATTGTTATTATTCTTTGCTTAATATTAATTTTAGCATTATCTATGTGTTGCTTACAGTTGCCACAAATTCAATAAAAGAATGCATTTTTCCATTGATTTCTTGCTGTGAGCACTGGTTGAAGCCCAACTCTCACTCTATAATTCACTGTGAACATTTCGATTTTAGATAAGAAGAGCTACACTCTATCAAAGTCAGCATATTTTATTATACTGATCTGAGTCAGTTGTTTCCCTCTTTAATTACCCCCTTTTTTCCTCTAAAATAAGGTCCCACCATGCTTGAACTTCTAGGAGCCTAAAAGAGGAGAGATTAGACTGGTACCAATCTGCTTATCACATTATATTAAATTTAGTTGCAGAATTAGATCAGAAACCTACGGCTCCTAAGACTATCTTTGGTTACCCATTCTTATTTCCCAATAAAATGAAACCTTATTTATTTATTTATTTATTTATGCATCCATTAGTGTATGTTGATGTCTATAATCCAAGTTACTTCCAAAAGAGATCTGAGGGGTGGTCCTATGAGCAAAACCAAAGTAAAATTATCACAGAGTAAAGGAGAAAAGACAAGTAGCAAGAAGGGAAGGGATATTCCACTCCACAGGCATCTTTCTGTTCTCTTCCTTTCTTCTGTCTTTCTTTTTTCTTTGCTTTCTCTTTGTTCTACTTCTTTTCGTTAGCCCCTGCCAATGACCTGAGTATGCCAGAACCCTTACTTAGCTAAGGGGGTGGTAGGCCACCTAAAATGACTGCAGATGAACCAAAGTAGATTTTCAGAACTGCCTCTCAATGGTAAGTTGTTGAGAGAAAGTTGAAGTAAGAAGTCTGGGGCAAAACCGAAGGGGGCAGCATTTCACAGGCAGTAGGTCAAATAACTAACAGTATAAAAATTAGTAATTCCACTAGAAAATAATGAAGATAACTGACTATTTCCTGAAATGTAATTCTGACGTGTAATGGTTTTCTAGTTTCACTGTACTAGTTAGAGGTAAGGTTAAGCATCCTTCTTCAATAACTGCTCAAAATCAAAGTATATTAATTATTCTCTCCTCTCCACCTCATCCTTCCTCTCTCCAATCTCAGAATACATTAGTAAGAGTCACCTGCCTTGTAGTACTGAAGACACTCACCAGTATTAGAATTAAGATCGTCAGGCTCTGATTCTGTCCCATTTTGGTTTCCATTTCCCTGAAGAGTGTTCATTGCCATAAGCTTCATCTTCTGCAGCTTCATTGCCTCAGCCATTGCTGCAGCCGTTATACCTAGAACCAGAACCATCCTTTTTAAAATGGGGACAATTTCTTAATGTAATTGAAAGCTGGATACATTTCTTTAACATACCTATGCTGCATAGCACAAGCCAAAAGAAAACTCATGTCTAATTTATGAATAATATTCTTTAACAAAGTAATCTTCAACTTCTGTTTTTTACTTCATCTTACAGTGGACAGTTTAAAAATCTACAAAATCATCAAATGAATAATAAATTCCATCTAAAATAACATTGTCAGAGGAAGTACTGTGAAATACTTGAAAGAATTACTTTCTAGTGAATCTATTGTTGGGAATTCTGCTAAAGGGTGAGCTGTCTTCTCTGTGAGAATTACCTTGGAAGAGAAGGGGAGAGAGGAGGGAGAAAATGATTTCAGATTGTCATTGTACCTTTTACTTTTCTCATGCTTGTACATTAAGGTACCAAATAAATGAAAACATGGCATGTAACCTCTGAAAATATGCCAGCTCCCATAGAATAATTACATTCTTTTGTATTAATAAAAGGTAATGTACTCCAATGTTTATAGCAGCAATATCCACAATAACCAAAATATAGAAAGAGTCCAGATGTCCATCAACAGATGAATGGATAAAGAAGATGTGATTATATATATGTATATATATGTATATATATATATATATGTATTAGAATATTGCTCAGCTAACAAAAAGAATGAGAGCTTGTCATTTGCAACAATGTAGGTAGAACTAAAGGGTATTATGCTAAGTGAAATAAGTCAGAGAAAGACAAATACCATATAATTTCACTCACATGTGGAATTTAAGAAACAAAACTGATGAACATAAGGGAAGGGAAGGAAAAATAAATTAAGTTAAAAACAGAGAGAGAGGCAAACTGTAAGAGACTCTTAACTATAAGAAACAAACTGAGGGTTGTTGAAGGGAAGGGGATGGGGAGGTGGGGTAATTGGGTGATGGACATTAAGGAGGGCACTTGATGTAATGAGCACTGGATGTTATATGCAACTGATGAATCACTAAACTCTACCTCTGAAACCAACAGTACATTATATGATAACTAAATTGAATTTAAATAATATATTTTAAAAATATATAAAGCAATTATTTTTTTAAAACTCTGTATAATGGTACAAAGAGGTAGAAATAAAAAACTCAAAGAAAAAAATGTGAGTGCTTAAGTTTGAAATTATTTCTCTTAAGAAGTCTATATCAGGCAGTACCATAAAGATACATAAAGAAATGGGTACTAAAAATAGAACAAGCTATATTCCAACAATGCCCTCCAAATGTCTAGTAAATTCAACTTAATTATTTTTATTAACTGTCTAAATTCATAGCCATCTATTGGTGCATGGGTGTCATGGGCAAAAAAGGGGGGGGACCTGGCAGATTTAAAACACAGCATTTTAGAATTCAGTGAAATCTAATCTCCCATGCAAAAGCAAATCAAGGAAAATAAGGCATATATTGGTTGTGGCGAACAGAAAATTTAAGTGCCATTATTAGAAGAATCTGATTCTAAGGGGTAGGGTGAATTCCTTATGAAACGTGTAAGGAGAAGCATAGTCTAACATATGTACCTGTGTATGGGAGAATCATTAAGGTTCTATTTTGCCACTCTGTGTTCTTTACAATGCATGGAAAACACCAAATGAAGTAAACTTTTCACTACATTATCTTATCTATGAATCGTGGCAAAAAAAAAAAAAGAATTTGAAAGAAATTGCTTTAGCCTCAGAATTGATATACATTTGTACATTATATAATATAGATGATCCCAGAAATTTTCTTGCTACATTTAGCTTTACAGAATTCCAGTCCCCCAGTGACCTGTCCAACATCAAACAGTAACTCTAGGCAGAAAATAAGATGGCCGTGATTTAAAACAATCAAAGGGCCCTGATTAGGACTGCCAGGAACAAGTGCCTCATAACAAAATATGTATCAGGAAAAGTTTCAACAATTTACATCATCTACTCTGACCAGCAATCCAGAACAGGATCCTCGCTATGATAATTACTGAACTAGTACTTGTTTAATTACTGAAAGTGTAGTAGTGGATTTTTACAATAATATATGGATTTATACTCTGTGAAAAAAAAAGTCAGCATAATATCTTATAGACAGGGTATTCCAGATAAAAAGGGTCTCATACAATGACACTAAGCCAATTAGTAAGCAAGAGTCCCCTCATATTTTTAATTCATAGAAAAAGCAGAAAGTTCCAATATCTATGCATTTTTCAACCAGATGCTATCTGTATGATATCATTGAAGAAAAAAAATCAGTGAGCAAATTCAGAAAGTAATATTAAGGTAGTAAAGAATCAAAAGATGATAGCACTACAAAGATATTTAGGAGCTACCTAGTTCAATCTCTTCCTTTTGAAAATGAGGAAATAGTCTCACAGCAAGCTGTCATAGGTCAGGTATTTAGAGGAAGATATGAAACAAAATCTAGGTTTTGTGATGGGATCTGGATGTATTTGTTAAAATACTGAACTAGTTCAAATGATAGTTAATGAGGAGAGAGGAGTGCGGAAAGACAGCAGAGTAGGAGGACCTTGAGCTCACCCCATCCCACATTTACAAGTAGATATCCATATCCACGTCAATAAATAGGAGAGCAATCCAGAGACTGGCAGAAAAAAAAACCCTCCACAATTAAATATAGAAAAGATGCTGCATCTGGAAGGTTAAGAAGGTTAGAAAGATGGAGAGAGACTGCCCACAAAAGGAAATAAGCTACACACAGAAAGGGTAGAGAAATAGGCCCTTGCACCAGAGAGTTGCTATGGGGAAGACTAATCCTCATAATATTTAGCAGTAAAAACTAGAAGGACTGAATTCTGTGAGTTTGTAAAACAAGTGGGACTTGGAACCTGGAGCTTTAAAAAGTCAGTGCCTCAGCACTAGAGGAGCCAGAAGGGTGAGTGATAGCTGGATTGCCACCCATAAAGAGACAGTAGCCTTTGTGGAAAGACAACATGAAAATCACAGTTTACAAAATGCTGGGGGGAAACAGGAGACAGATCTGTTCATACTGATTTTGTAGCATATTGGAGGACTGAAAATGAGAAAGCTGGGGAGGAAGTAAGCTAGAGGAAGAGAAGGGGACCTCATTTCATCCAGTCCCTTTAATTTAGCTAGGTAACTAAAACCATTCTGAACACCCATGAATTCAGCCTGAGATGTAAGAAAAAAAATATCTGGAGCTCTACAAGTATAAAATCAACTGCTTTTTGCAAGGTAGGAGGGGTGGAGAAGTGAATCTGAGGGGAGATATCAGGAGATAAGCAGAGAGGGGAGGGAACCTCCATAAGCCAGCTACTAGAAAGTGATATAGTCCCAATGGGCAAAATCGGAAATCTTAGAAACCTGCTCCAGGGAGAGACATCCCTGTCTAAAGGGGCTTAGGGGATCAAAAGGGCAGAATTCTAGGTGGGTCAGTGTGGTGTCAGCATCCCAGGGGTTACAGAACTAACAGGGATGCCTGAGCCAGTAAAGTGTGCAAGCAGTAGAGCAGGGAAACTGGTTACTGTCTGTGAGCTGGTGGGGGGGTGGTGGTGGTAAGGGCTCTCAGCTCAGTCACCATAAACCATGAGCCAGACCCAGTTGAGTGACCACTGTCTGCCTGGGCACCGAGAAGTAGACTGGAACTCAGGGACCCTCCACCATCCCCTGGGAATGGTGGAGCAGGTATGTGCACCATCCCGTGACAGCTCTCAATACCAGGGCCCTACAAAGGGCAGTAACTCGGGATCCTCAGACTTCCCCTGGGAGGTTCACTCTGGGCGCACACTGCAGGAGTCTGCAGAGTTTAGCAAAAACAAAAGTTAAGACTGCTTTTTGCAGAGTATTTACTGAAGGGGGAACAACAATCTTCTGGCTCTAAGGCTAGAGATCAGGGCATGGCCATTTTTATTTTTATCCTCTAAAGAGGCACAGAAAGCCTTCAAGGAAAAAAAGCCTTACAGAGGAACAGCATACACTGAACTCAGCCTCCTGGCAAGGGGTGGTACAACTCTGCCCAAGCAAAGACACCTGAGAAGCAACACAGCACCCCTCACCCAGAAGAACAGGTGCACAAGTTTATGGATCCCACAAGACTGTAAAACTCCAGCACTAGGGGAAAATAGTATATAGAACTTGAGGATTTTTCTCATGATTCATTTATCTTTCAGTCTAAAATTTTCCATTTTTTTTCTTTTTTCCCTTTTCAACTAGTTTCTTATTTTATCAACTATTTATTTTTAGGTCGCTTTTAAATTCTTTTTTAAGATTTTATTTATTTATTTGACAGAAAGAGAGCACAGCGGGGAGAGCAGGAGGCAGAGGGAGACAAAGAAGTGGGCTCCCAGGACCCTGGGATCATGACCTAAGCTGAAGGCAGACACTTAAAAACTGAGCCACCCAGAAGCCCTTTTAAGTTTCTTTTTAACTTTTATTTTTTACCTCCACATTTTATAGATATATGCCTCATTTTTTGCCTTTTCTCACTCTATTCAATTTTAGTTTTATATATATATGTGTGTGTGTGTGTGTGTGTGTGTTTTACTTTCTAACACAGAGACCAAAATTCACTCAGGAACAAGTGGATCACCCTGCTTTTTCCACCCTGTGAGATTATATTCTCTCCCCTACCTTTTTTTCTTTTTTCTTTTGTTTTGTTTTTGCTTGTTTTTCTGTTTTGGTTATTGATGTCTTCAGATATGTCTAGAGTGTATTTTGCTTGGGTCATTGTTGATAATTTTGATTCTGCTCATTCACCCATTCTTCTCTGGGCAAAATGATTAGAAGGAGGAATTCACAACAAAAGAAATAACCAGAGGTAATGTTCTCTGCCACAGATCTAATTGATATAGATACAAGTAAGATGTCAGAGATGGAAAACAGGATGACAATTACAAAATTACTAGCTGGCCTTGAAAAAAGCATAAAAGACACTAGAGACTCTCATAGTGCAGAAATGAGATCTAATCAGACCAAATATAAAAATGTTATAACGGAGATGTAGTCTAAATTGGATGTTCTAACAACTAGGGTGGATGAGGCAGAAGAGAGAGTAAGTGATCTAGAAGAAAGGCTGATGGAAAGGAAAGAAGTTGAGGCAAAGAGAGAAAAAGAGCTAATAGCCCATGAACAAAAAGCTTTGAGAAATTAATGATGCCATGAAACATACCAGTGTCAGAATTATTGGGGTGCCTGAGGGTGAAGAAAGAGAGGGCAAGAAGGTACATTTGAGCAAATCACAGCTGAGAACTTCCTTAATCTGGAAAAGGAAACAAGCAGTCATGTCCAAGAAGCAGAGAGGACCCCTTCCAAAATGAATAAAAATACAACACCCCAACATATAATAGCGAAGCTTACAAATTTTAGAGAAAAAGAATCCCGAGAGAAGCTCAAAACAAGAGGCTTCTTACCTACCGACATCAGACTGATATCGTACCTATCCACAGAAACCTGGCAGGCCAGAAAGGGCTGGCATGTTGTATTCAGGGTACTAAACAAGAAGAACATGCAGCCAAGAATATTTTATCCAGCAAGGCTGTCATTCAGAATGGAAGGGAGTGATTAAAAAAACTTCCAGAAAAAACAGAAACTAAAAGAATTTGTGATCACTAAATGAGTCCCACAAGATATAGTAAAGGGGATTCTGTAAGCAAAGAGAGAACCCAAGAGTAACATAGACCAGGAAAAAGAGAGAGAGAGAGAGAATCTACAGAAACAGGGACTTTACAGGCAATACAGTGGCACTAAATTCATGTCTTTCAATAGTTACTCTGAATGTAAATGGGCCAAATGCTCCCATCAAAACACACAGGTTAGCAGACTGGATGAAAAAGCAGAACCCATCCATAGGCTGCCTACAAGAGACTCATCTTAGACCTAAAGACACCTCCAGATTGAAAGTGAGGGGATGGAGAACAATTTACCATGCTAATGCATCTCAAAAGAAAGCTGAGGTTGCAATCCTCATATCAGACAAATTAGATATTAAACCAAAGGCTATAGTAAGTATATCATACTTGAAGTATTTATCCAACAAGAAGATCTAACTATAGTAAATATTTATGCTCCCAACATGGGAGCAAAAAATTTTATAAACCAATTAATAACCAAAGTAAAGAAACACATTGATAATAATACATTAATAGTAGGGGACTTCAACAACCCCCTCACAACAATGGACAGATAATCTAACTAGAAGATCAACAAAGAAACGAGGGCTTTGAATGACACAATGGACCAGATGAACTTCACAGGTATATACAGAACATTCCAACCTAAAAGAACAGAATACTCATTCTTCTCAAAATCATGGAAATTTCTCCAAAATAGATCACATAGTGGGTCACAAATCATGTCTCAACTGATAGCAAAAGACTGGGATTTTCCCTGCCTATTTTCAGACCACAGTGCTTTGAATCTTGAACTCCAACACAAGAGGAAATTTGGAAGGAACTCAAATGCCTGGAGGTTTAAAAGCATCCTACTGAAGAATAAATGGGTCAACCAGGAAATTAAAAAATAATTTTTAAAAAAATCATGGAAATTAATGAGAATGAAAACACATCTGATCAAAACCTTTGGGATTCAGTAAAAGTGGTCCTAAGGGGGAAGTACATTGCAATACAAGCCTCTCTCAAAAAATTAGAAAGATCTCAAACACAAGCTAACCTTATATCTAAAGGAGTTGGAGAAAGAACAACAAATAAAGCCTAAACCAAGCAGAAGACAAATAATAAAGATTAGAGCAAAAATCAATGAAGTAGAAGCCAGAAGAACAGTAGAACAGATAAATAAAACCAGAAGCTGGTTCTCTGAAAAAACTAAAAAACATTGATAAACCTCTAGCCAAACTCATTCAAAAGAAAAGAGAAAGGACCTAAATTAATAAATCATGAATAAAACAGGAGAGATCATGAACAACACCAAGAAAATAGACAACTTTAAGAACATATTATGAGCAACTATATGCCAACAAATTAGGCAATCTGAAGAAATGGATGCCTTCCCGGAAACTTATAAAACACCAAAACTGAAACAGGAAGAAACAGAAAACCTGAACAGACCCATAACCAGCAAGAGTATTGAAGCAATAATCAAAAATCTCCCAGCAAACAAGAGTTCAGGGCTGGATGGCTTCCCAGGGGAATTCTACCAAATATTTAAAGAAGAAATTATACCTATTCTACTGAAGCTATTTCAAAAAATAGAAATGGAAGGAAAACTTCCAAACTTGTTCTATGAGGCCAGCATTATCTTGATCCCATAACCAGACAAAAGACCCCATCAAAAAGCAGAATTACAGAATAACATCTCTGATGAACATGGATGCCAAAGTACTCACCAAGATATTACCCAATAGGACCCCACTGTACATTAAAAGGATTTTTCACCAGGACCAAGTGGAATTTATTCCTGGGGTGCAAGGTGATTCAACATTTGCAAATCAATCAACATGATACATCAAATTAATAAAAGAAAACACAAAAACCATATGATCCTCTCAATTGATACAGAGAAAGCAGTTGACAAAATACAGCATCTTTTCTTGATTTAAACTCTTTCTTGACAAAAAAAACTTACCAAAGATATAGGGATAGAGGGAACATACCTCAATATCATAAAAGCCATCTACGAAGAGCCCACAGTGAATATAATTCTCAATAGTGAAAAACTGAGAGCATTTCCCTTAATGTCAGGAACACGACAGAGATGCCCACTCTCACCACTGTTGTTCAAAATAGTATTGGAAGTCCTAGCCTCAGCAATCACATAACAAAAAGAAATAAAAAGCATTCAAATTGGCAAACAAGTCAAAATTTCACTCTTCACAGATGACATAATACTTTATATGGAAAACCCAAAAAACTCCACCCCCCAATTGCTAGAACTCATAGAGCAATTCAGCAACGTAGCAGGATACAAAATCAATGCACAGAAATCAGTTGCATACACAAACAATGTGACTGAAGAAATTAAGGAGGCGATCCCATTTACAATTGCACCAAAAACCATAAGACACTTAGGAGTAAACCTAACTAAAGATGGAAGGAATCTGTATTCTAAAAACTACAGAACACTTATGAAAGAAATTGAGGAAGACACAAGAAGTTGGGAAAACCTTCAATGCTCATGGATTAGAAGAATAAATATTCTTAAAATGTCTAGGCTACCCAGAGCAATCTGTACATTCAATCAATCCCTATCAAAATACCATTGACATATTTCACAGAGCTATAACAAACAATCCTGAAATTTGTATGGAACCAGAAAAGACCCTGAATAGCAAGAGGTATGTTGAAAAAGAAAACCAAAGCTGGGGGCATCACAATGCCTGACTTCAAGCTATATCACAAAGCTGTAATCATCAAGACAGCATGGTACAGGCACAAAAACAGACACAAAGATCAATGGAACAGAATAGAGACTCCAGAAATGGACCCTCAACTTTATGGTCAACTAATCTTTGACAAAGCAGGGAAGAATATCCAATGGAAAAAAAGACAATACACAAAGATAAACTCAAAATGGATGAAAGACCTAAATGTGAGACAGGAATTCATCAAAATTCTAGAAAAGAACACAGACAGCAACCTTTTTGGCCTTGGCTGAAGCAACTTCTTGCAAGACATGTCTCTACAGGCAAGGGAAACAAAAGCAAAAATGAACAATTGGGGCTTCAAGATAAAAAGCTTTTGCACAGCAAAGGAAACAGTCAACAAAACTAAAAGGCAACCTACTGAATGGGAGAAGATAATTGCAAATGATGGATCAGATAAAAAGCTGGTATCCAAGATCTATAAGGAACTTATCAAACTCAACACCTTAAAAAATAAATAATCCAGTCAAGAAATAGGCAGAAGATGTGAACAGACATTTCTCCAAAGAAGATATAGAAGTGGGCAACAGACACATGAAAAAATGTTCAACATCACGTGTCATCAGTGAAATACAAAGTAAAACCACAATGAGATACCACCTCACACCAGTCAGAATGGTATAATTAACAATACAGGGAACAACAAATTTTGGTAGGGATGTGGAGAAAGGGGAACCTCTTATACAGTATGGAGGTTCCTCAAGATGTTAAAAATACAGCCACCCTATGACCCAGCAATTGCGCTACTTGGTATTTACCCCAAACATACAGATGTAGTGAAAAGAAGGGACGTATGCACCCCAATGTTCATAGCAGTAGTGTCCAAATAACCAAACTGTGGAAGAAGCGGAGATGTCCTTCAACAGATGAATGGATAAAGAAGATATGGTTCATATATACAATGGAATATTAATCAGCCATCAGAAAGGATGAATAGTTACCATTTCCATCAACATGGATGGAACTGGAGGGCATTATGCTAAGTGAAATAAGTCAATCAGAGAAAGACAATTATATCATTTCACTCATATGTGGAATATAAGAAATAGCACAGAAGATCATAGTGGAAGGGAGGAAAAACTGAAAGGGAAGAAATCGGAGAGGGAGACAAACCATGAAAGATTCTTGACACTGGGATACAAACTGAGGGTTGCTGGAGGGGAGATGGGTGGGTGGATGGGTCATCTGAGTGATGGGGCCTAAAAAGGGCATGTGATGTGATGAGCACTGTTTTTTTTTTAAGATTTTATTTATTAATTTGACAGAGAGAGACAGCCAGCGAGAGAGGGAACACAAGCAGGGGAGTGGGAGAGGAAGAAGTGGAGGATCCTGCTGAGATCACGCCCTGAGCTGAAGGCAGACACTTAACGACTGTGCCACCCAGGCGCCCCGAGCACTAAGTTTTATATGCAACTGATGAATTATTGAACACTATATCTGAAACTAATGATGTACTATATCTTGGCCATTTGAATCTAAATTTTAAGAAAGAGAGAGAGAAAATGAGAGAGGTGGCAGGTGACTTTCCCCTCCACCACCCATAGTATAAACACAGACTCATCTGTGAAAGGAAAGGCTTCAGAGATACATTTATCCTCAATTCAGGGCTCAGGGAAATTTTTTAAAGGCTCTACACCTGGCCTGTGCAGCCTAAGTTCAACACCCAGACTCACACCCCCAACCACCATTGTGTCCCCAGCCCAGCTGTACCAAGCCAATGTCCTGCCCAGCCTTCCATTTCCAGCAGCCCCAGGACTCAGCCTTCAGCCACCAGAGCACTTAGGGGGTTATGGCATAGGACTTATCTCAACACAAATTTTGCTAACACCACTATCCTGCTCCAAATTCCCCAGTGGGCACACTCACAAAATACAGCATAGTTCCCACTGACACCACAGAGAGTGAGCATATCCCACAACAAGCAGAGAGTCAGTGCAGATGATTGCACTAAAAGGAAAATTGACTCAGACACAACAAGACACAAGCAACACCCATATGATACTCTCCCAAAGTGCCAAATTTTGGTGAACAGGGGGCACTGTATTGCAAGAGAATCCAGGACCTCTTCCTCATGAAGTCAATAACTTAAAGAGTAGAAGACACAGATGACTTTCATGACACATATAAATAGATACAGAGATCTAAGGAAAACAGGTAAAAGTAAAATGCCTGATGGAGAATTTAAAGAAATGTTCATAAGGATACTTACTGGACTTGACAAAAGGGTGGAAGACATGAGTGAGACCGCTAACACAGAGTTAAGGAATAGCATAGAAGAGATAAAGAGCTCAATAAACAAAAATAGAAATGCACTTGATGAATGAATAGCAGGAATAAATAGTATGGAAGAAGCAGAGGAAGAATTAATGATCTAGAAGTCAGAGTAATGGAAAGTAATTAAGCTGAACAAGAGAGAGAAAAAAGAATTACATGGTATGAGAACAGAAATATGGAACTCAGTGACTACATCAAATGTAACAACATTAGCTTTATAGGAGTCCGAAAAGAAGAGAGAGAAGGGGCAGAAAATTTATTCAAATAAATAATAGCTGAAAACTTCCCTAATCTAGAGAAGGAAACAGACATCCATATCCAGAAGGCACAAAGAACTCCCACCACAATCAACAAAATCAGGTCAACACCAAGATATATTGTAGTTAAATTTGACAAATAGAGGGATAAAGAAAAAAATCTTAAAAGCAGCATGACAAAAGTAGTCCTTAACTTACAATGGAAAACCCGTAAGTGTAACTGGTGACTTCTCAAGAGAAACGTGGCCAGCCAGAAGAGAGTGGAATGACACATTCAAAGTGCTCAAAGGGAGAAAATTGCAGCCACGAATGCTCTATCCAGAAAGGTTATCACTCAGAATAGAAGGACAGGTAAAGAATTTCCAGAACAAACAAAAGCTAAAGGAGTTTGTGACCCACTAAGCCAGCTCTGCAAGAAATATTAAAGGGGACTCTTTGAGTGGAAAGGAGAGAAAAAAATGAGAGCATAAAGTTGGGAAAGAAAAAAGGAGTAAAAATGAATATTTCTGTAAGAAAAATCCATCAAGGTACTCACCACATGAAAAATAGAAAATATAATATATACCTACAAAATGGGTAGGAGAAGGGAAAACAATGCATTCAAACATAAACAACCATGAACTTAAAATGGACTGCTATATGAAAAAGACATATGCAAACATAATGGTAACCAAATATCAAAAATCAGCAAAACATGAAAGAAAGACAAGAAAGTATCAGAGAAAATCTTCAGAAACAAACACAAAACAAGTAATAAAATGGTAATGAATACACACCTACTAATAATTACTTTGAATGCAAATGGAATAAACGCTATAAAAAGACAAAGGGCGCAGAATGGATTTTAAAAAAAAGATCAATCCATATACAAAGACTCATTTTAGACCTAAAGACACCAGCAGATTGAAAATGAGTAGAAGGAGAAATTTCTATCATCCAAAGGTAAGACAAAAGAAAGCCAGAGTAGCAATACTTACATCATACAAAATAGATGTTAAAACGAAGATAGTAACAAGAGCCAAAGAAGGACACTATATGATAATACAGGGGGAAATCCAATAAGAAGATATAACAATTGTAAATATTTCTCTACCCAACATAGGAGAACTCATATATACAAAACAGTAAATAGCAAACAAAGGAAACCAATTGATAATATCATGATAATAATAGGGGACTTTAACACTCCAATTAGATCAATGGACAGATCATCTAAGCAGAAAATCAACAAGGAAACAATGGCTTTGAATGGCACACTGGGCAAGAAGGATTAATAGATACATTCAGAACTCCATCCTAAAAAAGCAGAATACACATTCTTTTAAAGTGCACATGAAACTTTCTCTCCAGAAGAGAGTTGATATTTGACAACAAAACCAGTCTCGACAAATTCAAGAAGATAATAGTTTATACCTCACATCTTTTCTGACTACACCACTTTGAAACTACAAGTCAACCATATGAAAAAATCTGGAAAGACCACAAACATATGGAGGTTAAGTAACATGCTACTAAACAATGAATGGGTCAACCAGGAAACCAAAGGAGAAAAAAAGTGCATGGAAACAAATGAAAATGAAGCCATGGTGGTTCAAAACCTCAGGGATGCAGCAAAAGTGTTTATAAGAGGGGAGTTTATAGGGGCATCTGGGTGGCTCAGTTGGTTAAGCATCTGCCTTTGGCTTAAGTCGTGATCCCAGAGTCCCAGAATCGAGCCCCGCATCAGGCTGCCTGCTCAGCAGGGAGTCTGTTTCTCCCTCTGCCCCTCACCGCGCTAGTGTTCTCTCTCTCTAACTCTAGTTCACTCTCAAATAAATAAAACCTAAAAAAAGAGGGGAGTTTATAGCAACACAAGCCTACCTCAAGAAGCAAGAAAAAACTCAAATGAACAACCTAACCTTGCATCTAAAGGAGTTAGGAAAATAAAAACAATCAAAACATAAAACTTGCAGAATGCAAGGAAATATTGAAGATTACAGCAGAAATAAATGATACAGAAACAAACAAACAAAAAGCCAGAAGAGATCAATGAAATAAGGAGTTCTTTTTATGAAGAAGCCAATAAAATTGATAAATATCCAGCCAGATTTTTTGAGATAGAGAGCTCAAATACTTAAAATCACAACTGAGAATGGAGAAATAACAACCAATACCAAAGAAATACAATCGTAAGAGAATATTATGAAAAAAATATATGCCCACATATTGGGCAACCTGGAAGAAATGGATGAATTTCTAGAAACATATAAACTACCCAAACTGAAACAGGAAGAAAGAGGAAGTTTGAACAGACTGATAACCAGCAAAGAAATTTTATCAATAATCAAAAAGTCCCAACAAACAAAAAGTCCAGGGCCAGATGGATTCAAAGGCAAATTCTACCAAACATTTCAAGAAGACTTAATACCTATGCTTCTAAAACTATTCCAAAAAATAAAAAAAAGAAGGAAAACTTCCAAATACATTCAATGAGGCCAACATTACCCTGATACCAAACCAGGTAAATACTTCACTAAAAAAGAGGACAGGACAATATCCCTGAAGAACACAGATGCAAAAAATTCTCAGTAAAATAATAGCAAACCAAATTCAACAATACATTAAAATAATCATCCACCACAATCAAGTGGGATTTATTCCTGGGTTCCAAGGGTGGTTCAATATTTGCAAATCAATCAATACATTGCATCAATAACAGAAAGGATAAGAATTGTATAATCATTTCAACAGACCCAGAAAAAACATTTGACAAAATACATCAATTCACGATAAAAACCCTCAACAAAATAGGTTTAAAAGGAATGTACCTGAACATTAAAAAGACCATATATGAATAACCCATAGCTAATATCATTCTAAAAGGAGAAAAACTGAGTATTTCCTCTAGTGTCAGGAGCAAGACAAGGATGTCCACAATCATGACTTTTATTCAACATACTACTAGAAGTCCTAGCCATAGCAATAAGACAAGAAGAAATAAAAGGCATCCAACTCAGCAAAGAAGTAAAACTTCTGCTATTTGCAGATGACATGATACTATATATAGAAAACCCAAAATATTCCACCAAAAACCTACTAGAACTAATAAATTAATTTAGTAAGGTTGCAGGATACAAAATCAATGTAAACAAATCCATTGCATTTCTATACACTAATGAAGCAACAGAAATAAATTTAAGAAAGCAATTCCATTTACAATGCCTCCAAAAAGAACAAAATAGCTATGAATAAACATAACCAGAGGCAAAAATGTACTCTGAAAAATATAAAACTGATGAAAGAAACTGAAAATTACACAAACAAATGAAAAACATTTCATGTTTTTCAAACACGTTCATGGACTGGGAGAACCAAGACTGTTAAAATGTCCATATGACCCAAAATGATCCAAAGAGTTAATGCAATCCTTTTCAAAATACCAATAGCATTTCGGACACAACAAAAACAAGCAATACTAAAATTTGTATGAAACCAGAAAGGCCGTGAATAGCCAAAGTAAGCTTAAACAAACAAACAAACAAACAAGAAAAACAAAGCTGTAGATATCACAATTACAGACTTCAAATTATATTACAAAGCTTTGATAATCAAAACAGTATTGTACCAGCACAAATACAAACACATAGATCAATAGAAAAGAATGGAAAGCCCAGAAAGAAGCCCATGTTTCTATGGTCAATTAATCTTCAACAAAGGAGGCAATAATATTCAATGGGAAAAAGACAGCCCCTTCTACAAATGATACTGGGAAAACTGGAGAGCTACATGCAAAAGAATGAAACTGGACCACTTCTTACACCATACACAAAACTAAATTCATAACGGATTAAAGACCTAAATGTGAGACCTGAAATGATAAATATCCCAGAAGAGAACACTAGCAATTATTTCTGACATTGGTCATAGTGACATTTGTTGATATGTCTTTTCTGGTAAATGAAAGAAAAGCAAAAATAAAATATTGGGAATATACCAAAATAAAAAGCTTCTGCACAGCAAAAGAAACAATCAACATAACTAAAAAACAAACTGCAGAATTGGAGAAGATATTTGCAAATGACATATTTGATAAAAGGCTACTAACTGAAATATATAAAAAAACTTATAGAATTCAACATCAATATATAATCCAGTTAAAAACTGGGAAGAAGACATGCACAGATATTTTTCCAAAGAAGACATCCAGATGGCCAAAAGACACAAGCAAAATTGATCAACATCACTCATTGTCAAGGAAATACAAATCAAAACCACAATGAGATATCACCTCACACATATCAAAATGGCTAAAATTAAAAACACAAGAAACAACAACTGCTGGTGAGGATGTGGAGAAAAAGGAATCCTCAAGCACTGTTGTTGGAAATGCAAACTGGTGCAGCCACTCTGGAAAACAGTATGGAGGATCCTCAAGAAGATAAAAATAGAACTAACGGTGTGTTGTTGATTTTAGCTATACTCATGGGTGTTTGGTGATGACTCTGTAGCTTTGATTCATATTTCCCTGATGATCAGTGATGTTGAACATCTTTTCATGGGCCTGTTGCCATCTTTGGGAAAATGTCCATTCAGATCTTCTCCCCATTTTTTAACTATATTATTCATTTTTTCAGTGTTGAGTTTTAGAAGTTCTTTATATAGTTTGGATACAAACATTTTATCAGATATGTCATTTGCAAAAATACTCTCTCATCCCATAGTTCACCTTTTAGTTTGGTGATTGTTTCTCTTACAGTGCAGAAGTTTTTATTTTGATGTAGTCCAAATACTTTATTTTTCCTTTTCTATCACTTGCCTCAGGAGACATACTGAGAAAGAAGTCACTACAGCTGATCTCAAAGAGATTACTGCCTGTGTTCTCCTCTAGGATTTTTATGGTTTCCTTTTTCACAGTTAGGTCTTTAATTCATTTTGAATTTATTTTTGTGTATGGTGTAAGGAAGTGGTCCAGTTTCATTCTTTTGCATGTCACTGTCCAGTTTTCCCTATACCGTTTGTTGAAAAGACTATCTTTTTCACCTTGGATATTCTCTCCTGCTTTGTTGAAGATTAATTGACCATATATCTGTGGGTTCATTACCGGGTTTTTTAATCGGTACCATTGATCTATGTGTCTATTTTTGTACCAGTAACTTACTGTGTTGATCAATACAGCTTTGTAATGTAACTTGAAGTCTGGAATCGTGATGCCTCCACCTTTGCTTTTCCTTTCAGGGTTGCTTTGGCTATTTGGGGTCTTTTGTGATTCCATACAAATTTTAGTATTGTTTTCTCTAGCACTATGAAAAGTACTGGTGGTAGTTTGATAGGGTTTGCATTAAACGTGTTGACTGCTTTGGGTGGTATAGACAATTTAACAATATTTGTTCTTTCAATCCATGAACATGGAGTGTCTTTCCATTTCTTTGTGTCATCTTTAATTTCTTTCATCGGTGTTTTATACTTTTCAGAATACAGATCTTTCACCTCTTTTGTTAGGTTTATTCCTAGATATCTTACTGTTTTTGGTTTGATTATAAATGAGATTGATTTCTTCTTTCTCCTTCTGCTATTTCATTATTGGTGTATAGAAATGCAACATATATCTTTACATTGATTTTGTATTCTTCAAATTACTGAATTCATTTATCAGTTCTAGCAGTTCTTGTCAGAATAGCTAAAATAAGCAACAGAAGAAATAACAGGTGTTGGCAAGGATGTTGAGGAAGGGAAGTCCTCTTTCAATGTTGGTGGCAGTGCAAACTGGTGCAGCCACTCTGGAAAAAACAGTATGGAAGTTCCTCAAAAAGTTAAAAATATAACTACCCATGATCCAGCAATTGCACTACTAGGTTTTTACACAAGGAATACAAAAATCCTAATTCAAAGGGATACATGCACCCTGATGTTTATAGCAACATTATTAACCATAGCCCAATTATGGAAAAAGAACCATGTGTGCATTAACTGATAAATGGATAAAGAAGATTTTGTATCTTCTTTATCACACACACACACACACAATGGAATAGTTAGTACTCAGACATGAAAAAGAATGAAATCTTGCCATTTGCAATAACATGGATGGAGCTAGAGAGTAATAATAAGCAAAATAGATCAGTCGGACAAAGATAAAGAGCATATGATTTCACTCATATATGGAATTTAAGAAACAAAACAAATGAACAAGGGGAAAAAGAGAGAGGCAAACCAAGAAACAGACTCTTAATTATAGAGAACAAACTGATGGTTACCAGAGGGCAGTTGAGTGGGGGAATGGGTTAAATAGGTGATGGGGATTAAGGAGTGCACTTGCTGTGATGAGCACCAAGTGTTCTGTGAAATTATTGAATCACCATACTGTACACCTGAAACTATTATACTGTATGTTAACTAACTGAATTTTAACAAAAATTTTAAAAACTAAATTATACCCTCTATTTAAAAAAAAAATCACACTAACCTGCAATTTGATCATTGCACTACTGTATTTACCGAAAGAATATAAAAACACTAATTCAAAATGATATATTCACCATTATGTTTATAGCAGCATTATTCCTATAGCCAAGTCATGGAAGTACCCTAAGTGTCCATGAACAGATGAATGGATAAAGAAGTATATATACACAATGGAATATTATTCAGCCATGAACAAAAATGATATCTTGCCATTTGCAATAACATGGATAAAGTTAGAGAATATGATGTTAAGCAAAATCAGTAAGTTGGAGAAAGACAAATACCATATGATTTCACTCATACATGGAATTTAAGAAACAAAACAAATGAACAAAGAAAAGCAAAAGAGAGATGAAAACCAAGAAACAGACACTTAAATATAGAGAACAAATTGATGGTTACCAGAGAGGAGGCAGGTATGGGAATGGGTTAAATAAGGGATATGTATTGAAGAGTACAATTATCATTAAGAGTACTGAACAATGTATAGAATTGTTGAATCACAATATTGTATACTTGAAACTAATATAACACTGTATGTCAGCTATATTGGTTTTAAAATAAAAAAATCATTTAAGTGATTCATAAAATAAAAGAACATAAAAAAGATATATACATAAAACATGGAGGGGGAGTAAAAAAAACTTAGTGCTTTTAGAATGGGTTCAAGTTTATGTCCCCATCAACCTGATATAGACTGCTATGTGCAGAGAATCTTATATATAAAAATTTCCCCCAAGTTTTTATTTAAATTCCTGTTAGTTAACATACACTGTAATATTGGTTTCAGGTGTAGAATTTAGTGAATGAACACTTCCATATAACACCTGGTGTTCATCACAAGTGTCCTTCTTTAAAAAATTTTAAAACTTAAAAAAATATATACTAAATGGTAACAACAAATCAAAAGCTTTTAATAGATATGCAAAAATAAAGAGAAAGGAAGCCAAGTATATCACTAAAGAAAGCCATCAATCCACAAGGGAAGAAAGAAAAAGAAAAAAGGAACAGAGAAGAATAACAAAAGTACAGTAAAACAAATAACAAATAGAATAAGGACATAACCATCAAAACAAATCAGGAAAAAATATCCAATGGACCAAAGACAGTCTCTTCAAAAAATGGTGCTCGGAAAATTGGACAGCTACATACAGAAGAATGAAACTGGAGCGTTCTCTCACACCATACACAAAGATAAACTCAAAATGGATGAAAAACCTCAATGTGAGACAGGAACCCATCAAAATCCTAAAGAAGAACATAGGCAGTAACCACTTTACCATTGGCCACAGCAACTTCTTTCAAGACATGCCTCCAAAAGCAAGGGGCTGCTCCATACCCCCATCACCCTCCTCCACCAATGTCATTGCAAATGACAAGATATAATCTTTTTTATGGCTGAGTACTATCCTATCATATATATATATATATATGATATATATATAAAACAAAGATCACATATATATATATATTCTATCATATATATATATGATATATATAAAACATTATATATATATATATACACACATACACGCACACACACACACACAAAATCTTCTTTATCCCTTTATCTGTCAATGAACACTTGGGTTTTTTCCCATAATTTGACTATGGTTGATAATGCTGCTATAAACACTAGGGTGCATGCACCCTTTGAATTAGTATTTTTGTGTTCTTTCAGTAAATACTTAGTGAAGTTGCCAGATCATAAGGTAGTTCTATTTTTTAACTTTTTGAGAAACCTCCATACAGCTCTCCATAGTGGCTGCACCAGTTTGCATCCCCACGAACGGTGTAAAAGGGTTCCCCTTCTCTGCATCCTCGTCAACACCTGCTGTTTCTGGTGTTGTCGAGTTTAGCATTCTGATAGGAGTGAGGTGATATATCATTGTTTTTTATTTATATTTCCCTGATGATAAGTGATTTTGAACATCTTTTCCTGTCTCTGTTGGCCATGTGTATGCCTTATTGGAAAAATGTTTATTCATGTCCTCTGCCCAATTTTAATTGGATTGTTGGTTTTTTAAATTCTTTATAAATTTTGCATGTGAATAGTTAAACAGATATTTTATTTGCAAATATTTTCATCCATTCCATAGATTCCTTTTTAGTTTGGTTGACTATTACCTTTGCTATACAGAAGGGTTTTATTTTGATAAAGTCCCAATAATTTGTTTTTCTCTTTGTTTCCTGGCCTCAGGGGACATATGTAGTAAGAAATTGCTTTGGCCAATGCAAATGGGTTACTGCCTGTGTTCTCTAGGATTTTAATGGCTTCTTCTCTCATATTTAGTCCTTAATCCATTTTGAATTTATATTTGTGTATGGTGAAAGAAAGTTGTCCACTTTCATTCCTTTTCACGTTGCTGTCCAATTCTCCCAATGCCATTTGCTGGAAAGATTGTCATTTTCCCTTAGGATAGTCTTTCCTGCTTTGTCAATGATTAATTGACCATATAGTTGTGGGTTCATTTCTGGGTTTCCTATTCTGTTACATTGATCTATGTGTCTATTTTTGGGCCAGAACCATACTGTCTTGACCACTACAGCTTCGTAATATAACTTGAAGTCAGGAATTGTGATGCCTCCACATTTGCTTTCCTTTTTCAAGGTTGCTTTGGCTATTCAGGGTCTTTTATGGTTCCATAGATATTTTAGGATTGTTTGTTGTATGTCTGTGAAAAATGCTGGTCAGATTTTGAAAGTGATTGCATTAAATGTGTAGATTGCTTTGGGCAGTAGAGATGTTTTAACAATATTTGTTCTTCTACAACATGAGCATGGAAAGTTTTTCCATTTCTTTGTGCCATCTATAATCTTTCATCAGTGTTTTGTACTTTTCAGGGCATAAGTCTTTCACCTCTTTGGTTAGTTTTATTCTTTGGTATCTTATGGTTTTGGGTGCAATTTTAACTTGATTTCTCTCTCTGCTACTTCATTACAGGTGTACAGAAATGCAACAGATTTCTGTATGTTGATTTTGTATCCTGTGACATTACTGAATTAGTGAATCAGTCCTAGCAATTTCTTGTTGGACTATTTTAGTGTTTCTATATAGATTATCCTGTCATCAACAAATAGTGAACATTTTACTTCTTGCTGTTTTGGATGCTGTTTATTTCTTTTTGTTGTCTGATTGCTGTGGCTAGGACTTCCAGGACTATGTTAAATAGCAATGGTGAGAGTGGACAGCCCTGTCTTGCTCCAGGCCATAGAGGAAAAACTCTCAGTTTTTCCCCATTGAGGAAGATGTTAGCTGTGGGTTTTTTTAAATATGGCTTTTAAGGTGTTGAGATATGTTCCTTCTAATCCTACTTTGTTGAGGTTTTTATCATGAATGGATGTTGTACTTCATCAAATGCTTTCTCTGCATTTAATGAAAGAATTGTATGGTTCTTACCTTTCTTTTATTAATGTAGTGTATCAAGTTGATTGATTTATGAATATTAAACCACCCTTGATCATGATTAATGATTCTTTAATGCACTATAGGATTCACTTTGCTAGTATTTTATTGAGAATTTTTGCATCCACGTACATCAGGGATATTGACCTCTCATTCTCTTTTTCAGTAGAATCTTTATTTGGTTTTGGTATCAGGGTAATTCTGGCCTCAAAGAATAAATTTGGAAATTTCCTTCCTTTTCTATTTTTTGGAACAGTTTGAGAAGAATAAGTGTTAACTCTTTTTTAGATGTTTGGTAGAATTCAAGTTTCATGGTGTCAGAAAATATGCATAGTATGATCTCAATCTTTTTGTATTTGTTGAGGCCTGATTTGTGATCCATTATGCAATGTATTCTGGAAAATGTCCCATTTGCACTCAAAGAGAATGTGTATTCTGCTGTTTTAGGATGGAATGTTCTGAATATATCTGTTAAGTTCATATGGTCCATTGGGTCATTCCAAGCCCTTGTTTCCTTGTTGATTTTCTCTTTAGATGATGTGTCCATTGATTAAAGTGGGGTTTTAAAGTCCCTTATTATTATATTATTGTCAATGAGTTCCTTTACATTTGATATTGTTTTATGTATTTGGTGTTCCATGTTGGGTGCATAAATATTTACAATTGTTAGATCTTCTTTTTGGATACTACCCTTTATTATGATATAGTGCCCTTCTTCAATTCTTGTTGTAGGCTTTCATTTGAAGTATAGTTTTCTGATATAAGTATTGCTACTCTGGCTTTCTTTTGATGCCATTTGCATAATAAATGTTTCTCCATCCTCTCACGTTAAATCTCCATCCTCTCACTTTAAATTTTTAAGTATAAAATGAATCTCTTACTCTTAATCATAGGAAACAAACTGAGGGTTCCTGGAGGGGAGGTGGGTGAGGGGATAGGGTAACTGGGTGATGGACATTAAGGAGGACACATGATGTAATAAGCACTGGGTGTTACATAAAACTGATGAATCACTGAACCCTACCTCTGAAACTAATAATACACTGTATGTTAATTAATTGAATTTAAATAAATTTAAAAATAAAAAAGCTGTGATAGATTTTCAATAAATGTTTTCTTATCAAAAAAGTAAAAAAATAAAAATAAAAATAGTAAAATAAGTCTCTTGTAGGCAGCATATAGATGTATCTTGTTGTTTTTGTTGTTTTTATCTATTCTGACACACTATGTCTTTGGTTTGGAGCATTTATTTCTTTTGCATTTAGAGTAATTATTGATAGATATGTATTTATTGCCATGTTATTACTTTTTTTCATTGTTTCTGGAGATTTTCTTTGTTCCTTTCTTTTTTTTTTTCTCACTTTTATTCTCTCCTTTCCACTCAGTCCCCTTTAATATTTACTGCAGGGCTGTTTTAGTGGTCATGAACTCCTCTAGTTTTTATATGTCTGGGACACTCTTTGTCTCTCCTTCTCTTCTGAATTACTACCTTCCTGGATAAAGTATTCTTGGCTGCAGATGTTTTTTCCATTCAGCACGTTGAATATATCATGCCACTCTCTTCTGTCTTTCCAAGTTTCTGTTGAGAAATCTGCAGTTAGCCTTATGGGTCTTCCCTTGTAAGTTAAGGACTTATTTTGTCTTGTTACTTGTAAGATTTTTTTCTTTATCACTATATTTTGCAAATTTAATTACAATATGCCTCAGTGTTGGCCAGCTTTTGGGTTTTTCTTTTATTTTTTTATTTTTTTGTCCCTCCTGGATTGCATATTTGTTTCCTTTCCCATATTAGGGAAGTTTTCAGGTATTATTCCTCAAATAAGTTTTCTGCCCCCTTTCCTCTCACTTCCTCCTCTGGTACTCTATAATACAAATGTTATTACATTTGATGGAGTAACTGATTTCCCTAAACCTATTTTCACGTTCCATAATTCTTTCTCTCCTTTGTTCAGCTTCATTATTTTCCATTATCTTATCTTCTACATCACTTATTCATTCATCTGCTTCTTCCAACTGTTTTCGTTGCATTGAGCCTGTTTCTTATCTGTTATTGCATTGTTCATTATTGACTGATTCTTTTTTAACTCTTTCATCCTTGTGATAAGGGCCTCTCTGAAGTCTTCCATTCTTTTCTCAATCTCAGTGAGTATCCTTATGATTGTTGCTTTAATTACCATCAGGCATGTCACTTATATCTGTTTAACTTAGATCTTGGGCTGTGAAATCTTTTCTTGTTCTTTCATTTGCAATTAATTATTGGCATTTTGTCTAAGTGTCTACCTTCTTTTTTATGTTAAAAAAGCCCATTATGTTTCCCATTTCTGAGAGTAATGGCTTTATGAAGAAGAGATCACATAGTGTCTAGGGCCTTCCACTTCAGTGTGTCTCTGGTGTGTGCTGTGTGTGCTGTGTTGTTGTGTTTTGGCTTCTTTATTCTTCAGGCCAGTCATCTGCAGAGGCTCTCCTTGCCTTCAGTGTCCTTGGCCAGAATGTGGCTAGTTTTAACTAGGTGTACTTTGATCAGGTTGTGAAATGAGAACTAAAACTAGTTTCACCAGAACTGAGTCCCTGCATAAATATCTGGTCAGCAGATGTGGTGTGGACAGCAGTTTCTGGGTAGGGGCCTACTGTTCTGGTACTGATGCAAGCTTGACTGAGAAAGGCAGTCCCGCCAGAACACAGTAGTGTAGGACTTGGTGTAAGCAAGTAAGGCAGCCAGTATGGGTGCTGTGTTGGTTATGGAAGATGGTTCTATGTTTATGCTGATGGATGGGGAAGGGATGTGGCACCAGTCAGCTCCCCCAGAGGAGCATCTCCCTCCATGCTGCCTCTCAAGGATGCACTCTGAGAAGAGTGAATAATCTCCTCCCTGTGTGTCCCAGGCATTTTTCAGATCCCTGTTTCCACACTATCTGTCTCTGTATTGTTTGATTGCCTTCTTGCCAGGAGTAGTGCAGTGCCCTCTGGCCTCTATTCCAGAAAAGCCTGCTGACTTTTAAAACTCCAGGCTTTACAGACATAGTGGGGGGAGGGCTTGTTCTGGTTTTCTCAGGGAGGGACCACCATATTGAGATTGATGTAAGCTTGACCAAGAAGGGTAGTTACACCAGAGCATAGGGGGGTGGGACTTGGTGTAAGCAGGTTAGGCAGTGTCAGTTCTGAGCTGCTTCCAACAGGTGGCTCTTGTTTATGCTGAAGATGTGGGAGGAAAATGGCATGAGTCATCTCCTTTTTCCCCAGAGAGGATTCTCCTGCATTGTTGATTCTTGGGGAAGCACCCAGAGGACTTAAAGAAGAACAAATAATCTGTGTGCCCCAGTCATTCTTTGGATCTCTGTTTCTATGCTGTCTGCCCCTCAGTTGTTTGTCTGCCTTGTCCCCAGGAGTAAGGCAGTGCCCTCAGGGCTCTATCCCAGCCAAGCCAGCTGTTCTGTTGTGGTTGCAAGAACTCACAAAAATCAGTCCTTCTCATTTCCTCAGCCAATGGCTTTGAGGATATGTTCTCCTTGTGTGTTTCCCTATGTGCTCCTCTATCTGTGACCCTTCTCTGCATCCATGGCCTCTGCCACACTGCAGCACCTGTGACCAGTTTCTCCCCTGAACCACATTACCACACTTCCTAACTTCTTTGATGTGGCTTCTCTCCCTTTTGCTGTGGAGTTTGTTCTGTCAGTCTTCAGGTTGATTTCTGAGATATTTAGAATGATTTGATAGTTATCTTGTTGTGTTCCAAGGATGAAATGAACCTAGGGTCCTCCTACTCTGTCTTCATCTTAGCTCACAATGATCATTTTAATTGATGCAGAAAAAGAATTTGATGAAGTACAATATCCATTCATGATAAAATCCCTCACCAAAGTAGGCTTAGAGGGAACATACTTCAATATAATAAAGGTCATATATGAAAAACACATAGCTAATATCATACTCAATTGTGAAAAACTAAGAGCTTTTCCCTTAAGATAAAGAAAAAGACAAAAATGTTCACTCTCACTGCTATTGTTCAACATTTACTGGAATTCTTAGCTACGACAATTAGACAAGAAAAAGAAATAAAAAGCATTCAATTTAGTAAGGAAAAACTGTACTGTCACTATCTGTAGATAACATGATACTTACTGTATGTTGTAAACCCAAAAGCCTCCACCAAAATACCACTAGAAGTGATAAATGAATTCAGTTAAGTCACCAGATATAAAATCAATGTACAGAAATCTGTTTCATTTCTTACAATAATAATGAAGCAGCAGAAAGAGAAAGTAAGAAAACAATTATATTTACAATTGCACCAAAAAGAATATAATACCTAGGAATTAACTTACCCGAGGAAGTGAAAGACCTGTAATCTGAAAAATACAAAAATTTGTTGAAAGAAATTGAAAGTGACACAAAGAAATGAAAGAAATTCCAGGTTCATGGATTGGGAAAACCAAGACTATTAAAATATCCCTACTATCTAAAGCAATCCAAGATTAAATGCATTCTTTATCAAAATCCAACATTTTTGACAGAACAAGAACAAACAATCCTAAAATTTATATGAAACCACAAAAGGCCCCAAATAGCCAAAGCAATCTTGAAAAAGAAAACAGAAACTGGAGGTATCACAATTCCAGATTTTAAGATATGCTACAAAGCTGTTGTCATCAAATAGTGTGGTCCTGGCACAAAAATATACACATAGATCAATGGACCAGAATAGAGACCCCAGAAATAAACTCATGCTTATACTGTCAATTAATCTATGAAAAAAGAAATAAGAAAATGCAATGAAAAAAACAGTCTCTTCTATAAATTGTGTTGGGAAAACTGGACAGCTACATGCAAAAAAATGAAACTGGACCACTTTCTTATATCATATACAAAAATCAATTCAAAATTGATTAAATATATAAATGTGAGATCCAAAACCATGGAATTCTTTTTTTTATGTTTAGTATAGAGTTCCTTGTTATTTTATTTCTAATTCTTGGGACATTTACAATGGATGTATAGCAGCACCACAACTTAAAACCATGAAATTCTTAGTAGAAAACTTCAGCCGTAATCTCTTTGATATCAGTCATAGACACATTTTCCCTAGCTTGTCTCCTTTGGCCAATGAAAGAAAAACAAAAATAAGCTATTGGGATATACTAAAAACAAAAAGGTTTTGCACAGCAAACGATCAATAAACAATAAGACAACCCACCAATTGGGAGAAGATATTTGCAAATGACATATCCAATAAGAGGTTAAGATCCAAAATATATAATGAACTTATAACACTGAACACCAAAAAACCCCAAACAACCCAATTAAAAATTGGGAATTATACATGAGTAGATATTTTTCATGAAGACATACAGATGGCCAGCAGACACATGAAAAGATGTTCGACATTACTCATCATCAGGGAAATGCAGATTAAAACCACAATATTACATCATACTTGTCAGAATGGCTAAAATCAAAAAGAAAAGAAATAACATCAGGTGTTGTATGGAAGTGTTGAATCACTATATTGTATACCTGAAACTAATATTATACTGTATGCTAACTAACTGGAATTTAAACAAAAACTTCAAAATAAATAAATAAATAAATAAATAAATAAATAAATAAAAATAACAAGTGTTTTCAAGCATGTAGAGAAAAAGGAACACTCATGCACTGTTGGTAAGAATGCAGGATAATGCAGCCATAGTGGAAAACAGTATAGACATTCCTCAAAACACTAAAAATAGAATTAACATGTGAGCCAGTGATTCCACTACTGGGTATTTACCCAAAGAATATGTAAACACTAACTTGAAAAGATATATGCAGCCCTATGTTTATTGTAGCATTATTTACAATAGCCAAGATATGGAAGCAACCCAAGTGTCCATCCATAAATGAATGAATAAAAAAATGGTGTATATATATAATGAAATACTAATAAGTCATAAAAAATGAAATATTGCCATTTGCAACAACATGGATGGATCTAGAGGGTACAACGCTAAGTAAAGTAAGTCAGAGAAAGAAAAATATTGTATGGCAATTCATATGTGTAATTTAAGAAACAAAAATAAATGAACAAAGAAAGAAACAAACAAACAAAAACTTCAGACTGTTAAATATAGAGAACAAACTGGTAGTTGTCAGGCGGGAGGTGGGGGGATGAGTGAAATAGGTGAAGTGATTAAGAGTACTCTTATGACGAGGACTGAGTAATGCATAGAATGGTTGAGTCATTATATTGTACACCTGAAATTAATGTAACACTGTATGTTAGTTATACTGGAATTAGAATTTTGAAAAAATACCAAATATATATATATGTGTGTGTGTGTGTGTGTATACATATATGTTTTTTGCTTCATTAGCACATATGCTAAAATTATAACAATATAGAGAAAATTACCATGGCCCCTGAATAAGGATAAAAATGCAAATTTGTGAAGCATTCCATATTTTTGGTGATGATTGCAAAATGATGTGAATTTACTTAATACTAATGAACTGTATACTATTTAAAATGGTATTTTATTCTGTATACGTTTTGTTACCACAAAAGAGAACATATTTGTTCAAGTCAGTGATCCCCTACAATCAAAAACTGATACCAAACTTATAAAAAAGAACAGATTGTTAGTTTCTAGTATACTGCCAAATTTGTGACTATTTTCCTTCCACAGTTGCTTAAAGAAAGTATTTAAGTTTCAGTTGAAACATGTTAAGCAAAGGTAATTTACATTTTGGTGTGTTTTTTTGTTGTTGTTGTTTTAACCACACGAATGAAGTATATAATTTAAAATGTCACCACGGTGATGAAAGGGAAGAAAGGGGATGCTGCCTGAGAACATGATGGAAAACACACATTGATTTAGGAGGGCCTCTGAGACAGAGGGAGGGAGAGGAAAGAGGAGTGACCCAGGGGGCCTGACCTGTGAAGGCCCCCAGGCAGGAAGAGCTCACTGGAGGGGCCGCATGGCCTGTGGGCCAGGCTGTGGACTGGGACAGCATGGCCCTGAGCTCAGAGGGAAAGCATGGATGGGCTTCCAGAAGGGGAGGGGTGGGATCAGATGCATGCTGGTGGGGAGAACGGAGTGGAGGCCAGTGAAGGCCCAGCATTCCGGGTTGTGCAATTTTTCAGTGTGGTGATGCCTCCTCTCTTGAATTTCCCTGCAGTTCATCTCTCTGACTCGGCCCCTTACATTTTGAAATGTGTTTGACTATAACAAGGGAGTCAACAAGAGTATATGCAATAAGATATACAACATCCGTACTGTAAGTTTAATTTATAGAAAGTCACAGAAAAGAGTCACATTCACAGAAGAAAGTTGAAAAGAATTCTTATACATTAAATCAATTCACTTTTGATCTGTAAATCAACAATAACAGTAATTGATAGAAGTGCAGCCTAATTTTGGATGATTTGGTTTGGCTCTGCAGCAGTTAATACCAAAAAATAGAAATGAGAGAAATAGAGTAAACTAGCATTAACAGCATTGATAGAAAAACCTGGCCAAGTTCAAATATATAACAAAAACCACGTTTACCTTAAGATAATTTCCAGATTGGTAAGGAAATTCAATTCACTAAATGTATTTTAAAATATGTATTTGAGGAAATCAGAAGATGTGTAGGTAGATATACTTTAAGCATTTTAACTCAGGATATTAATTTTTAAAAGTGGTTATTTTTATGTAATTTCACTCTCTCTACATAGTTTGTTTGGCTCAGTGCAGCTATAAGACTCGTATCCTTGTTGCTTTTTGGAAAGCTGTTTCTGCCTGTGTGGAAAACCAGTAACACACTTCAAAATTAGAGCAAATGAATACATTTTTCTTTAGAAGAAAAATTCAGGAGGAAAACTTCTTATTCATTTTTCTTTAGAAATAGAATAAATGGGAAATTAGCCTCAAATTAAAAATCTATTTTGGCCTAAATTTAATCTCTAGTGTTAACTTCTGTGTAGCAGCTAATGAAAATTCAAATGTATTTTGTGTTTGTTCAAAAGGTATCAAAGTGCCATTAGAAGAATATTAAACTTCAGGGGGCGCCTGGGTGGCTCAGTCATTAAGCATCTGCCTTCGGCTCAGGGCGTGATCCCAGGGTCCTGGGATCAAGCCCCACTTCAGGCTCCATGATAGGCTGGGAGCATGCTTCTTCCTCTCCCACTCCCCCTGCTTGTGTTCCCTCTCTCGCTGGCTGTCTCTTTCTCTGTCAAATAAATAAATAAATAAAATCTTAAAAAAAAAAAAAGAGGTCTTGCTTTAATGGCTTCCTTTATAATAAAAAGGAAGAATATTAAACTTCAATAACGAATCACCTTTCTAAAAGGTAATTGACTTCCTGAAGATCACTGCCATTTGAGACTTCTAAGTAGCTGGTCTTCTCTTGGATATGCCATATAAATGCCAGAGAATGACCTGTGCAATCAATTCTCCACTCTTCTGTATAGTAGTTATCAAATACTGCTATGCTATGTTGCCACAGAAAGCTACTACAATGATCCTGTGATGTTTTAACATTATGAAATTTTGCATTCTAAACACATATATGACTTAAATCAAGACTGAAAAATCCAGCAAAACATCTAGAAATGTTGGTTGTTAAAAAAAATCTGCATTTTTAAGATGATTAGCATATTTATTATAATCAAAAGTGTAAATTATAACACCAAGAAGGACCTGAGGTAATTGCAAGGATAGTGCTTGTCTATCCCAAATAATGATGTAAAGAATACTGTATGAGATCAGAAAAGCTAGCTATTAAAACTGGGTTTATCTATAGCTAGTTATAAACCTATCTGAATCACTTTACCTTCAGAATCAATTTTCTTGTCTTTAAAATGAGTTTTAAGGAAGCAACCAAGATGTCCTTTGGTAGGTGAATGGATAAATAAAGTATGGTATATGTAAACAATAGAATATTATTAAGCATTAAAAAGAAATGAGCCAGCATGTGATGAAAAGACATGAAGAAATCTTAAATGCATATTACAAAGTGAAAGAAGCCAATATGAGAAGGCTACATATAGTATGATTCCAATTAAATGACATTTTGGAAATGATAAAGCAATGGAAAAAATAAAATGATCAATGGTTGCCAGGGATGAGTGTGTGGGGGGAGATAAACAGGCAGAGCACGGCATTTTGGAGGCAGTGAAAAAACACTCTGTATATATTATAATGATGGATATATATCATTATGTATTTGCCAAATAATGATGGATATATATCATTATGTATTTGCCAAACTCATAAAATGTACAAAACCAAGAATGAACCCAAAGGTAAACTATGGACTTTGGGTGATAAAGATGTGTCAATGTAAGTTCATCCTTGGTAATAAATGTACCATTCTGTTAAATGATATTGATAATAGAAGAGGCTGTGCATATCTCTAAGTATGAGATATAAAGGAAATCTATGCCCTTTTATCTCAATTTTATTGTAAAGCTAAATCTGCTCTAAAAATATTGTCTTTAAAAAATGACATTCGGGGAATTCTATCAAACATTTAAAGAATAAATACCTATTCTTCTGAAGCTGTTTCAAAAATTACTAATGGAAGGAAAGCTTCCAAACTCATTCTATGAAGCTAACACTACCTTGATACCAAAGCCAGACGAAGACCCCATCAAAAATGAGAATTACAGACCAATATGACTGATGAACATGGATATCAAAATTCTCACCAAGACCAATAGGCTCCAACTGTACATTAAAAGGATTATTCACCAAGACCAAGTTGGATTTATTCCTGAGCTGTAATGGTGGTTCACCATCCACAAATCAATCAATGTGATACATCACATTAATAAAAGAAAGGGCAAAAACCATAAGATCTTCTTAATAGATTCAGAAAAAGAATTTGACAAAATACAGCATCCTTTCTTAATTATAGCTCTCAGCAGTTTAGGGAGAGAAAGAAGATACCTCAATACCATAAAAGCCACCAAAGAAGAGCCCACAGTGAATGTCATTCTCAATAGGGAAAAACAGAACTTTTCCCTTAAGGTCAGGAACATGACAGGGATATCTACTCTCACCACTGTTGGTCAGCTAGTATTGGAAGTCCTAGCCTCATCAAACAGACAACAAAAAGAAATAAAAGGCATCTGAGTTGGCAAAGAAGAAGTCAAACTCTTATTCTTTGCAGATGGCATGATACTCTATGTGGAAAACCAAAAGACTCTACCCTAAAATTGCTAGATCTCATACAGGAATTTAGCAAAGTTGCAGGATATAAAATCAATGCATATAAATCAGTTACATTTCTATACACTAACAATGAGAAGGAAGAAAGAGAAATTAAGGAATCCATCCCATTTACAATTGCACCCAAAACCATAAAATACCTAGGAATAAACCTAACCAAGCAGGTAAAGGATCTGTACTCTGGAGACTATAGAACACTTATGAAAGAAATTGAGGAAGACATAAATGAAAACACATTCCATGCTCATGGATTGGAAGAACAAATATTGTTAAAATGTCTATGTTACCCACAACAATCTACACATTCAGTATAATCCCTAACAAAATACCATTGATGTTTTTTACAGAGCTGGAATAAATAATCCTAAAATTTATATGGAACCAGAAAAGAACCCAAATAGCCACAGAGGAATGTTGAAAAAGAAAACCAAAGCTGGTGGCATCACAATTCTGTACTTCAAGCTAGATTACAATGCTGTAATCATCAAGACAGTATAGTACTGGCACAGAAACAGACACATAGAAAAACGGAACAGAATAGAAAACCCAGAAATGGATCCTCAACTCTATGGTCAACTAATCTTCAACAAAGCAGGGAAGAATAGCCAATGGAAAAAAGACAGTCTCTTCAACAAATGGTGCTGGGAAAATTGGACCGCCACATGTAGAAGAATGAAACTGGACCATTCTTTTACACCATACACAATGATAAACTCAAAATGGATGAAACACCTAAATGTGAGGCAGGACTCCATCAAAATCCTAGAGGAGAATGCAGGCAGCACTCTATTTAACCTTGACCACAGCAACTTCTTGCTTGACACTTCTCCAAAGGCGACAGAAACAAAGGCAAAATAAAAAGCTTTTGCACAGCAAAGGAAACAGTCAACCAAACCAAACGACAACCTACAGAATGGGAGAAGTGTCTTATCAGATAAAGGGCTAGTATCCAAAATCTGTAAAGAAGTTCTCAAACTCAACACCCAAGAAACAAACAAAAAATCCATTCAAGAAATGGGTAGAAGACATGAACAGACATTTCTCCAAAGAAGACATACAAATGGCCAACAGGCACATGAAAAAAATACTCCACGTCACTTGGCATCAGGGAAATACAAATCAAAACTACATCGAGATACCACCTTACACCAGTTAGAATGGCAAAATTAACAAGGCAGAAAACAACAAATGTTGGAGAGGATGTGGAGAAAGGGGAACCCTCTTACACTGTTGGTGGGACTGCAAGCTGGTACAGCCACTCTGGAAAACGGCATGGAGGTTTCTCAAGAAGTTAAAAATAGAGCTACCCTACAACACAGCAATTGCTCTACTGAACACTCCAGGATAGAAACGTAATGATCCCAAGTGATACCTGCACCCCAACATTTGTAGCAGCAATGTCCACAATAGCTAAACTGGAAAGAGCCCAGATATCCATGGACAGATGAATGGATAAAGAAGATGTGAGATTATACACACACACACACACACACACACACACACACACACAATGGAATATTACTCAGCCATCGAAAAAGAAATCTTACCATTTCCAACGACATGGATGGAAATAGAGGGTATCAGGCTAAGTGAAATAAGTCAGTCAGAGAAAGAGAATTACCATATGACTTCACTCATATGTGGAATATAAGAAACAGTGCAGAGGATCATAGGGGAAGGGAGGGAAAAATCAAATAAGATGAAATCACAGAGGGAGACAAACCATAAGAGACTCTTAACCATAGGAAACAAACTGAGGGTTGCTGGAGGGGAAGTGGGTGGGGTGATGGGGTAACTGCCTGATGGGCATTAAGGAGGGCACATGATGTAATTGGCACTGGGTGTTATATGCAACTGACAAAACTGAACTCTACTACTGAAACTAATGATACACCATATGTTAATTATAGAATTTAAATAAAATAAAAATTTTAAAAATAAGGTTCAAACCAATGTTAACTTTCAATGAGTTTACATGGAATACATTACTTCCAAGATAATTTATTGACTTGTCATTTATTAATTTTACATGTAAATCCTGTCTCCCTTACCTAGGCTGCAAGTTCCTTACTGGAAGAAACTATTATTCTTACCCTTTGCATTTCTTGGTGCCTGACACTCTGTTGGGTTCATGGTGGTGTCCAGTGAATGACTGAAGAATAACCAAATGAAATTGTGAAGGGACACCACCAGGAGGAAGAAAAAGGGCTACTTGCCCAACACTAGCAATTGTGCAATTCTCTAGTAATAGGTATATTTTGCAATCTCTCCAAAATCACGTTCTGCCTAACCTTCCTGCCAAGATGTAATAACAAATGTAAGTAGTTGGCAACGACAGAGATGGTTGTCAAACACTGAAAGTGGCAATAGCTCTGCCTTTATTTTACTCATTCACTGTCTGTTGGTGCCATTCTTTATAATCAGCTTATGCTTATGCCTACTGAAGCACTATATGTTAAGTATCTGTTCTAGAAAGCAAAGCAATATGTTATATTGAACGTAATTATAGAACAATTTTGTGACTGAACTTGTCTTATTCTCAATTTAAAGAACACATGAAACTAACCATACGTGTGTTGATATAAATGCATGAATAAATTTATGGTCATGTCTCAGGGGCTTTCATTTGTATAATATTTAAGGAAATGTGAAGCTAATTCTTTTAAATATAACAGATTAATTCTAACCCTCCAAAGAAAAAGAGATAAAAGAGAAAGTCTAAATCATTCCCACTATAATAATAATCATATGTAATTATATGTGTGTGTTGCTGCATACTTTGAGACATAAATATTGATAGCTATATCTCTAGCTATCTGAATCCACAATTACTTGAAGTTAACTGACAAAGCCCAAAACATGAACATTTGTTATATGAGTTACAAGGGAGAATAAAACGATATCATGAGAAACTGGCTCTTATTCTTGGATCTTCAATGGACACACGGTATCTGGCAAGATTATTCTTTAAAGCTTATATTACTTTGCCTCATAAAACGCAGTGTAATAACTCAAGACTTCTGTCACTTTTGAAACTCACCAGTCTATTGCATTTCTAATAATTGAATATAATACAAGTTTTCGGGTATTGTTATTTCCATATTAAAACTATACTACCTAAATTTCTAGGACCAGAAAAACCTGGCTGTCAGAGTGGCATGGGTAAGAATTCTTCTACATCATATGCAGTTTTACTTTATTTATTTATTTATTTATATTTATTTATTTATTTATTTATTTATGTAGAAAAAATTTTATTACTGTCATATACAATCAACAAAAATGGGAAATAAATCAAATATTTAATACAAAATTACAATACATTCATATGATGAAATATTGTGTAACAATTAAAATAATCTTCTTAAAGAACCTTAATGGAGGGTACAATTTTCACAAGATTATTTTATATTTTATTTTATTTTTTTGTTTCAAGTTTTTATTTAAATTCCAGTTAGTTAACATATAGTGTAATATTAGTTTCAGGAATAGAATTTAGTAATTCACCAATTACATAAACCCAACGCCCATCACATAAAGTGCCCTCCTTAATACCCATCACCGACTTAACCCAACCCCCACCCACTTCCCTTCCAGCAACCCTCAGTTTGTTCTCTAAGTTAAGAGTCTATTTTATGGTTTGCTTCTCTTTTTCCCCCCATGTTCATCTGTTTCTTTCTCTTTTTTCTTTTTTTTTAAATCTGCTTCTTTCTTAATTCCACATATGAATGAAATCATGTAGTATCTGTCTTTCTCTGACTGACTTATTTGGCTTAGCATAATATACTTTAACCCCACCCACATGGATGCAAATGGCAGGATTTCATTCTTTTTTATGACTGAGTAATATTCTATTATATATCTATATAAATATATCATATATAAATTTATATATGTAATATATTAGTATTTTTATGTCATATATATTTATATACCATTATTGGTTGATGGACATTTGGGCTCTTTCCATAATTTGGTTATTGTTGACAATCCTAGTATAAACACAGGGGTGCATGTGTCCCTTCAAATCAGTATTTTTGTATCCTTTGGGTAGATACCTAGTAGTGAAATTGCTGGATAGTAGGATAGTTCTATTTTTAACTTTTTGAGAAACCTATATATTGTTTTTCACAGTGGATACACCAGTTTGCACTCCCACCAACAGTGCAAGAGGGTTCCCCTTTTTCCGCATCCTTGCCAACATCTGTTGTTTCCTGTGTCATTAATTTTAGCCATTTTGACAGGTGTGAGGTGATATCTCATTGTAGTTTTGATTTGTATTTCCCTGATGATGAGTGATGTTGAGCATCTTTTCATAGCAGTTTTACTTTAAATAGAGCCGCCATTCCTCTTACAGTGATATCATTCCCAGGATGAGCAGGGTTTAGAAAATTATGTACTATTGCCATCCAACACTAAAAATTATCTAATGAACATTATTTTCTCCTAAAATTGCTGTAGAGAGTTTTATCCACAGTTAAGACACCAAGATGTTTGAACTACAGGCATCCAGTATTTCATTATCTCCCAGTAGAATAGATGGGTGCAAAGAAGTTACAACTCATGTTTATCCATACTGAAATATGCTATTATCTCAAGGGGGCCTGGGTAAGCAGCTGCCTTCATCTCAGGTCATGATCCCAGGGTCCTGGGATCGAGTCCCACATCAGTCTCCCTGCTCAGTGGGGAGCCTACTTCTCCCTCTCCCCTGCTTGTGCTCCCCCCCTCTCTCAAATAAATGAAAAAATAAATAAAATCTTTAAAAGAATGCTATCTCTTATATATGAGTTAGTGCTTGGGTAATATAAAAATAATTCTAAGTTAAATAATTAGGCCACGTCATTAATAGAGGAGACATACATAGACACATGCCAACATGCATACACAATAAAAAGGATTCTGCATGGAGCTGAGGACTAATGAATGATTTATAAGGTGGCACATTCTTTCTGGTTTCCTCTATTGTGTCAGTCCTATTAACAATACATTCAAAAAGAGATAAAAACCATTTTTTCCCACTTGAAACCAATAGCTTCAGCTTGCTAAAGGGGCATACTAACTCAAATGGATCAAATGAAACAGAGGCCATAAAGAAATTTATCTCTCTTCTAACCTTTTATTTCAGTCAGAATGCCAAACATCTTAGTAATAATATGTATGACTTCAAAATTGCTTATAGCTAGAGATAAACAAACATACACAGCTGGGAGGTAGATGAGGATGCACAATGTTAGGAATGCTACACCATCTTGATGATGAGACAAGGAACTTCACCTTTTGTAGCTTTGTCGATTTCCACGGCTATTATTCCTGGGAATAAGATAGTATGTCCAGAAACAATAAAATGAGAACAAGTATCATCCCAGTTTCCAGTTCACTAAACTATGTTCTGTTTACAATTCAATTGATTTCTTATTTTTCCTTTGTTATCCTAAGTCTCTGATATTTTTGGAAGGCTGTGTTTCTGTAAAAACTGTAGTAATTTGTACAAATAGATTGGCATAAATCATGGGCTTTCCTAAGTCAAAAGGTGTAATTTCAAGGTGGTCTATATCACCATTCCTCATGTTGATGATCTTAGTAATGAAGCACTTAAACTCTGTCAAATGAAACTCTGTCTTAGCCAGCTATTACTCTCTACTTTTTTTAAGGAACACAGGATCTTAGTTTAGTTTTATATGCTAATTTTTTAAATAATTGCCATGTATGTCAGGTGTGGTTGACACAGTTTAATAAAAGATATTTGCTCTGGCTCACTGCAATTGATTTGGGCACATAGGAAATTTAGAAAGTTTCACACGAAATAATCAGATTATATAGATAAAGTATATCTTATTTTTTTAGTTTGAATTCCATTGCGAATAACTTCAAACAGAACATTAATTTTCTAAAGCAAATTTTAAATAGTATTACTTCAAATTCATACACTATGAATCTAAAATTGAAATCTTGACTCTAAAATGAACTAAAAATTCCACAATCCATTTTTAATAGGTATACATTCCTTCTCAGCTAGACTAATTGAAGAACTTCCTAAGTGATCTTCCTGCCTCTCTTTCTTTTCCCTTCAAGTTATCCCATACTGTCTTAGTGATATTTTCATAAGCAGCAGTACTTTCACATTCCTCACCCTCACAAAAATATTTAGTTGTTCACCATTGCCTATAGAATCAAGTCCAGAATTCTTATTTTGATATTTATAACCTCCCACTTTTGGCCCCACCCATCTTTATAGACAGAGCTTCCACTCTTTTTTTATCATATAACTACTACTCTAACCAGACTAAACACTCTGTCACCCAGACAAAATCACTACTACCTAATCTTCACACATTTGCAGATTGTCTCTTTTGCCTGGAATGTTTTTTTATCCCTGTCTTGCTAACTGCAGCCTAACCAACCTTTAAAACAAAATTTAAATACCATTAATCCAAAAAGCCTTCTTTAATTCTCACAACTGGACATAATTCTCTTCTTGGAATTTTCCTATATTACTTTACATACACATATTTATGTGAACATATTTATCACTTTCTGCCTTTTATTATGATTATGCCTACAAGTAGGCCTCACTTCTCCAACTAAAATGAAGGCTTTGAAGGCTGTTGTAGGTTTTGTACTCATAGTAGGATCTAGAATATGTCTTGCAAGTAGGAAATACTTGATAAATGTGTGTCTAATGAACTTACCATTCTAGAGAATAAAGGTTTAGAAAAGGTTATTTAAGATCCTGAATACTTAAATACAATCATACATATGGGTAAACAGTAGTCACATGCATATATGTACACTGACATCAAACACACTATGTTTGTTATTTCTCTTGGGTCTTAAATATATCATGAAAATTTCTCCATAGTTTACTTAATAGATGAAAGGCAGAGTGAAAAATGTATAATCCTTCCTAGTGGTTTTAAGACATTTTTAAACAAAGTTTTTATTTTTTAAGTATCTATGGAGGAAAAAGTGTTTTCCCTGATTAATCATGGAGTAGCTATGACTGGTGAGAAGAAAATTACATCACAAATGGCAGCTACCTGTTATCAAATTGCAAGGCATTTTCATCGAAGTGCCCAAAAAAGCAGCAGACTTACCAGTTAACATGTTTCCACTGACCTGGAGGGATTTTTTTTTCCAATTAATAGCTTCAGAAAAATGTTTTCTTTTGATTCTTGTCTCTGACACAAAAACAATTGTCCCATTTAACTGGTCTTCTATCACATATATGAGAGAATCCTATTTACTCACACACTATTGGAACATTAACACACAATAGAATGATTGTCTTTCAAAGAATAATTTAAAGATTAATTTTTTTTTACCCCAAAAGGGGGTTGAGATCAAAAGCTAACTTTAATAGATGTTTGACTAAGGTCATACTCCTAGGAAATGTAACACTAAAGATAAAAGAAAAGAAATAGTTTTGGCTTTTGATCTCAGTCAAATCCATTTGGTGTTGTTTAGCTTTTATATAATGCTTCGGTTTTAGGGGATATCATAACTAAAATGAATTGGCTTTCTTCTTGAGGCTTTAATAGCTCTTTATTACTTCGGCATTTAGAAAAGTTTAGTAAAACAGATTCCTTCTTTGTTAGCTAATATTGCAATAGTAGGTATAAACAGGTTTTCTTCATTTATAAATACCACTATCATATGATATCCATGATATATTTTCAAGTAACGCAAAAAGGAGTTCAAAAATAAAATTTTCCTATGAAATACTCTTCAAAGAAAATCATCACTGAAGTGACTACAAATTTATAGGTAACAAAGGGCCATCTTAATTTTAAGTTACATTATTTTGAATTTACATTTTCCATGTACTAGAACAGTTTGCTTTCTTGTAGTTCAGCATTGGACAGACCCAATATAAGAGCGAAAAAAAAAAAAAACAACAACCCAACTATTATTGAATACCCATAACTATAGGTCAAGCACCATTTAGAACTGTTATATACATTATCTCGTTTAATCTTCAAAACAACTCTACAAAAATGCAAGGACTATTATGCCAGTTATACAGATGAGGAAAGAGAGAGTGAAAGAGACTGATTAGCTTGGGCAAGATCACACAGTGAATAAGTAATAAGGCGGAGCTTTGAACAAAGCTTCATCTAACTCCGAAGTTTTATTCTTTTCATGCTGCTTTTTGATTATTAAAATAATAGTACAAAAAAGTTCCTTTTTTTTAGTTTCATGAATTAAGTGATTCTTAAAACTTTAGCAATCGTATGATATATATATATATCTATATATCTATATCTATATATATATATATATATATATATCTCACACAATATGGCCTATTATATGAGATCTGGGGGAGAAGTTACACTATTTAATTAATCAAGCACTTGCCTAGATCATTCATGTCTCCCCAATTTAACTTTTGTCAAATGCTTACAGATTATCACTGTGAAAGTTTAGGGTATTGTGTTTTATTTCTTGAATTATCCTAAAAATTATCTCAATGGCCACTTCTTTTAGCAGATACAGGCTGTCTATAAGTATCTACATCTTGTAATGCTTTAAAAAAATAGAAAAACAGCTCTCTAGTTTATTTTTTTTTAAAAAAAGAGCTTTCTAGGTGACAGTTTCCCATCATCTATCAAAAGACTTTACCCAATGGAATTTTGAAGAAAATGATCACCACAAAGATTAGTGATTCTAATGAGAAGGTTGAGTTTCCAAATTAGTAGTTTAGCAGATGATTTTAGAAGAGAAGAAAAAGGTCAAAGGAAACATAATATATAACAGCCTCTTCTTAGCAGACCTTAAACATTTCAACTTTATTAAAAGACAGACCCATAGTTCTTATGCCACACTAACTTCTAAAAAGCATGAATATCAATCAAAAAGATTATGGACTCTCTGTACTAAAAACTGACAGCTTCCCAGAATTGGAGATCCCCTCAAATCCACTTGTCTTTGAAAAACATGGAGTAGATTAGGATATCCTCTTTCTCTCCTTTTTTTTATTTTCTTTGCTTGTCAAAAGATTATTCAGGATCATTTTCTCCCTCTTTCACTGCTCACACTCTTCAGTCCTCCAACCAAGACCTTTCACAGCCTGTCTCAATCACAAACAGAAGGCACAGTAGAGAAAATAGTAAAAGAACTTTGCAACCATTCTCTGGAACAAATCAAAATTTGAACATCCTGAGGATAGAAGGTTCAGATTAAAACATTTTTGAGACTCAGAGAATTTACAATATGTTTGGCAGTCCAGTTTCAAAGGGAAAAAGAGACCAATATGTCAGGGGAACATTGAGGATTTTCTTTTTATCCCTTAAAGTAGAAAAGCTCTAGTAAGGCAAGCATGTAAAATACAGAAAGCATACCTTTAATATGTAGTGGTTATGTTCTTTGATGCTTTTTTTTTTCATAAGAATGAGAGTGAGAAAGCTAGGCAAGACTGTTGTCCATGATGCCCATGGAGAAGTAAGAATTCTTCAAATTACAAAACAATCAGCCAACTGCAATCCTAAAAATGGCAAGAACCAAGCACAACTGACAGTCTCAGCAGTTATCTGATTAAAGATGCCATCTTATTTCATGTCCTTTATCTATGTACAATTTAAAAGGTAATTAGATTTTCCTTTTTAGAAGTTATGAACATAAAGGATTACTTAACATTTGACAGAAATCATTTTACTTTTATTACCAAAGAGTGAAAGTGGGGGAAGGGGCAAAAGTACATTTCAATCACTGAAGGCCTAAATAAAGTAAAATTCAACCCATTTAATTAATTCTATGGATATTTGCAATAGAATAAATTTGAAAAATCATCCTTCAAACAGTCAGGGTTGTTTCACCTATCAATCAGAGTTAAAGTTCACACACTATGAAAAGCAGTCAGTGAACAAAAAGAAACATTTGAATTTTGTCAGAATTTTTTCTAATAAAAACTAGTCTTTAGAAAACTTAGTAGCTACATATATCAAAGACTGAAATAAGTTCATTTTAGTTTAAAACCTTTCTTAATATTAAAATTGTGATTAAAAATTTTGCATTTAATTTTTTTAAATAAAAAGTAAAAAATTTGCATTTTTAATCTTTGCCTGACAATTGGAATATTAAATACATTAATACCTACTAAAATATGTATTACATATTTAAAAATATTAAAAATGATGTTTAATAAATTTACTTAATAAACCTAAAAGAATGTTTAAAATATTTCCTAATATTAAAATTGTAATAAAAAAGCATTTTTTAAATCTTTTTGACTGACACTTGGGATATTTTATATTTCAGCTGTTAGAGTTTTAATAAATAGTACACTATTTCTCTTCATATCTACCTTCCCACTGCATTGTAACTTCTTTGTTTATAATGAGTTGGTATTGTAAGTATTTAATACATGCCTACATCAGCAGAACTCTAATCATTTTCATTTTTAATGTGATTAAACTTTTAGAGTAATTGTAATGCAACTTTTCATAGTATGATGACTAAGGCAAAGTATTGTATTACCAGCCCAACCACAACTGATACTGTATCTTCCTGCTCATGCAGCAATTCACTTGCACAGCTTATGTGGGGAAAAGATAACTTGGTGTTATACAGCATCTCAAATCCTAAGGACTATGGTTTATTTGGACTATGGTTTACTTAATAGCAATATCAGTCAGGATCTGTGGCTTGAAGAAGACTCAAAAATTTGTTGTTAATATCACAGAGAACATAGGATTTTCAAAATAGTTTATTCCTTATAGGTAAATAATCTTGCAGTAAATAAGATGATGTATTTTACAGGTATTAAGGACACCATGCTAAAACTATTTTTCCCTGACCTTGCCACTTATGACATGAATAGACCTAGAGGGTATTATTATGCTAAGTGAAATAAGTCAAACAGAGAAAAAAAATACCGTATTATTTCTCGTATATGTGGTATCTAAAAAGCAAAACAAACACAACAGAAATGGGCCAATAAATACAGAGAACAAATTGATGGTTGTCAGAAGGGAGGGAGATGGGCAAAATGGGTGAAGGGGAATGGGAGACGTCTTCCAGTTATGGAATGAACAAGTCACAGATATGGAAAGTACAGCATAAGAAATATAGTCAACGATATTGTAATAGCGTTGTATGGTGACAGATGGTAGCTACACTTGTGGTGAGTATAGCATAATGTATAGAGTTGTTGAGTTACTAGGTTGTACACCTGAAACTAATGTAACATTGTGTGCCAACTATACATCAATTAAAAAAACAAACAAACATTTCTTTCGTATCCTCCCTTCTCCCTGCTGACTCCAGTAAAAATAAATTCACACAGAATAGTTACCTGAGAATGTTATTCTGGTTTTCAGGAATATTTGGTTAAATGTGTGGAAGACAGAATATCATATAGGTCCGTTACCCAAGTCTAAACAATAGATATTCAAATACAATGGATGTGGCTTTTTCAAAAGAACTTTTACATCAAATTATTTTATGCCTTCATGTGATAGGGTTCCTAAAAGACCTATTCAACAGGTAAATATTTCATCTTCTCTTCCTTATTTTACAAAACTATTTTTAAGATCCTGGTTATATTTGATAACCAAGTTTCTTTCTTAGCATTGACAAAAAAATCCAGTTGAAAGAATTTTGCTTTAAAGTACCACATATATTTTCATAGATAATTACAAATCAATATGAAGAGTTGAACTATATGGGAGAAAGTACATGATAGAAAGTGTGAGATTTAAAAAGCTAAAACTGTGTAGCCACTATGGAAAATGGTATGGAGGTTCTTCAAAAAGTGAGAACTGGGTGTTGTATGTAAGTGATGAATCAGTAAATTCTTCATCTGAAATAATATGACAGTGTATGCTAACTAACTAGAAGTTAAATAAAAACTTGAAAAAAGAAAAATATATAATTGCCCTTCAGTAGTGATGAATCTTCATCTATTCATCTAAGTCATATAGTTATTTGGTCAAGGAGCTTAGAAAAAGCAATTACCCATTCTTTTCTTCAACAGATCAAGTTTCTCATTTGAAAAAATAAAGAGATTTTTTTAAAGAATATTACTATACTATAGAAAGTCTTTGAGTAAGATGCTGAATTGTTAATACAGTTAGTTCATTTTTAGTATTTGTGTATGTACACGATAATAAGTTTATCAGAACATTCAACATTAATTTATACCAAAAATATATTCTGCACTTTTCCTTTATGAAGTATATGAGAATTATGCAGAAATAGGCTGAATAATGTTTTATGAAATAAGTCATAAGTATGAAAATTAGAAGGACCTGCCCCATCTGCTGGAACGGACCATGTGACTAATTTATGCCATGAGTCCTTAATTATTGATGAATATGTTTATATATTATATTTTATAAGAGTTATCAGGAGATCACACCATCTGGTGAGAAGGCATCAGTGACAGTATCTTATTCTTGGTAAACACTAGAATCCAGAGAACTCAATAATTAAACAATTTTTTTTAATATGAGATTCTGCCAAGGTAGAAACTAAAACTAAAAAGGAGTAATTTATATCATCTTCCCAAAGAAGTTACTCACTGAGCAATTTATAGCATACTTCCCTGAGAAGTCACTGCCCATGGATTATACCAATCAAGACAACATTTTATTCTTTTTTTTTATTTAATAATGATTTTTTATTATATTATGTTAGTCACCATACAGTACATCCCTGGCTTTCGATGTAAGGCTCGATGATTCATTAGTTGTGTATAACACCCAGTGCACCATGCAATATGTGCCCTCCTTACTACCCATCACCGGTCTATCCCATTCCCCCACCCCCCTCCACTCTGAAGCCCTCAGTTTGTTTCTCATAGTCCATAGTCTCTCATGTTTCATTCCCCCTTCTGATTACCCCCCCTTTCTTTATCCCTTTCTTCCCCTACTGATCATTCTAGTTCTTATGTTCCATAGATGAGAGAAATCATATGATAGTTGTCTTTCTCTGCTTGACTTATTTCACTTAGCATTATCTCCTCCAGTGCCGTCCATGTTGCAGCAAATATTGAGAACTCATTCTTTCTGATTGCTGAGTAATATTCCATTGTATATATGGACCAC
>NW_024423319.1:54978918-54983064 GCF_017311325.1 Ursus maritimus
AGAAATAGGCTGAATAATGTTTTATGAAATAAGTCATAAGTATGAAAATTAGAAGGACCTGCCCCATCTGCTGGAACGGACCATGTGACTAATTTATGCCATGAGTCCTTAATTATTGATGAATATGTTTATATATTATATTTTATAAGAGTTATCAGGAGATCACACCATCTGGTGAGAAGGCATCAGTGACAGTATCTTATTCTTGGTAAACACTAGAATCCAGAGAACTCAATAATTAAACAATTTTTTTTAATATGAGATTCTGCCAAGGTAGAAACTAAAACTAAAAAGGAGTAATTTATATCATCTTCCCAAAGAAGTTACTCACTGAGCAATTTATAGCATACTTCCCTGAGAAGTCACTGCCCATGGATTATACCAATCAAGACAACATTTTATTCTTTTTTTTTATTTAATAATGATTTTTTATTATATTATGTTAGTCACCATACAGTACATCCCTGGCTTTCGATGTAAGGCTCGATGATTCATTAGTTGTGTATAACACCCAGTGCACCATGCAATATGTGCCCTCCTTACTACCCATCACCGGTCTATCCCATTCCCCCACCCCCCTCCACTCTGAAGCCCTCAGTTTGTTTCTCATAGTCCATAGTCTCTCATGTTTCATTCCCCCTTCTGATTACCCCCCCTTTCTTTATCCCTTTCTTCCCCTACTGATCATTCTAGTTCTTATGTTCCATAGATGAGAGAAATCATATGATAGTTGTCTTTCTCTGCTTGACTTATTTCACTTAGCATTATCTCCTCCAGTGCCGTCCATGTTGCAGCAAATATTGAAATGTATTTATAGTCAGTTTATTTAAGTAAATATACTTAAAGTCAATATATTTAATCTGTTTGCTATTTGTTCATTAAATGATATTTAAAGTTAGGAATGACAGGCGAAGGAAAAAGTAGGACAAGTGCTTTTGCAGTACATGACAGTTTAGAGGACAGGGCCTGTGTGGGGACTGGGATGCCAGAGAGGTTCTTACAAACCATCCCCTACTTGTTTTTCCATTCAGTGTATTTCTTTTCCCGGTTTTAATGAGACCTTTTGTTAATTAAGGCTTCTGTTTTACCGTAGCTTCCCTTGAAATGTTGGAGCCATTCTAAATGGTAATCTCTGTGTATAACCCAATTTAAGAGACTTACTGAAACTCATCCTTTCTTTCCTCTTCTCCATCCTTCTTTTTTTTTTCCTTTCCAGCAGGCCAGACTAAAAGGATGTTAAATTATTTTCCAAATCTGATATCCAAAAATTAGAAAGCAAATTCCGAATTGAGGAAGAATAAACCATTCTGGTTATTTCTTCTCCATGTGGGCTTTGGTTTATTTTACAACACCTTCACGAATTCAATCAGAATTGATCAATCAAGCTATGCCTTCCCATTGAGAATATCTATGCAAGCGGTGAAAAGGCTGCACACCTGCCCGACTGCCAGGCTTAGTGTTTGCTCTGGTAATTACTCTTGATGACATCAAGGTTTCTAATAAAAGCATTAGAAAAGATTGAAAATATGGTTCTGGATGTTTTGGAACATTAGAAAAACTCTTATATTTATACTTGAAAGTAAAGAAATATGGAATAAATGGAGAGTGGCATATAAGTGACATGCATATTGATATTTCTTCTTCCTCCGTTAACTTAAATTATCTCTCTTTACTGATAGCCTTTTCCCTTTTCTCCTGACTCGCAAGGCAGTTTCCATGTTATTATTTTGTGACCAAAATCAGACATCTCTTTTGAAGTACAAGCTTCCCACTTATATGATCCTCTGTAATATCTTCTTTCCTATAGTCTAGTATCTTCTAGAAAACTACATTTCTCAATAATTTCAGTGATGGGATTGCAGCCTTTATCTCCATTTTTTTTTTTTTTGCCTCTAGCCTCACTAAGAATGCTTCTCACATCCGATTTTACAATTTCCTTCATTCTTATAAAATCTATTCCAAACATCCACCATATTTTCCGTCACCTCTAAAAATGGCTCAGCTTAAAAAAAGTGGCTCGGCTTAAATATCTTAAATTATGAATTTATATTCTTCAGCTGTGGATTCCTGTTCTTTTATCAACTGCTATTTGAAACAGTTCCACAGGGGTTATGCTTTTATATTTCTTTGAGTACAGAGGTAGCAGTTTTTCAAGGTACTTAGTGGAGTTCCTGCGCCGTAGGTATGCATAATTTCACCCTCATTAGATATTTTGGGTTGTTCTCCAAAATAGTACCAACTTATACTCCTGTCAGCTCACAATGTTATTGGACTTCTTAATATTTATCATTCAGATGGTTGTAAAAATTAGGCCTTTGTAATTTTTGTCTTTCTACATTTGTAGGGGCCATTTGCTTTTTTGGAAAATTCATGCTCATAACCTTTGTTCAATTTTTTCTTTGTGAGGTTTTCTCTTTCTCATAGATTTGTAAGCTTTTTTTAACTTTTTAAATTAACATATAATGCATTATTTATTTCAGGGGTACAGGTCTGTGATTCATCAGTCTTACACAACACCCAGTGCTCACCACAACACATACCCTCCCCAGTGTCCATCACCTAGCCACCCCATCAGAATATACATTATAAGTGCTAATTTTTAATCAGTTAAATATTTTCCCAATACTGTCTCTAAGTAGATGACAACTTTTTTACTTATGTTTTGTAATAGTGGTATCACATTTATAAGTCTTGTCCTTTGTGGTTGACTCTTTGCATTCTTGATTAAGAAATATTTTCCTACTTCAGTGTCATAAAAACAATCTCCTATGTTTCTTCTAAATGGTTTAAGGTTTTATTTTTCATATTTAGACTTTTATTCTATCTAGAATTAATTTTTGTGAAATAGGAATATGATTTTCTTTCATATAATTTTCATTTCTTTTACTTGTGAACTGCAAGGCCATTGCTGTGATAGTCCAAGTTGCCACATTGTACATGTATGGATTCTTTATTTGGTTCCATTATCCATTTGTTTGCCCAGCGGCAATGCCACTCCTTAACCCTACTTCTTGTTTGTAATTATTTTGAATGGTCTTGATTTTACTCTACTATATAATTTAAAATCAGTTCTTTTTATGTTTTTTTATAAATGGGGATATTTGATACTATTATGATATTCTATCTTTTCATGATATATCTGTTGATTTTAGTCTTGTTTTGCTAACTTCAAAAAAGTTCATGCGTCAAATATAGTTTGAATCCCTCTTATGCCAGGCATTGTTCAAGGAGGTTTGTCATCATTGACAAAATGAAGTTTCTATTCTAACCAGATAAAATATGCATAATATATAAATAATTTACATAGTGTGTAAAAAGATTACAAGTACTAAAGGAAAATGAGAAATACTAAGGCAGATTAATGAAAATCAGTATTGCAGGAGTCACAGAGCAGTGGATTTTCATTTAAATAGGGTAAGCAGTCAGAATAAATCTAGTTGAGAAAATACTTGCAGGAGTTGATGGAAGAGTATTCCAGAGTGAGTCAGTAGCCAGGCAAACACCCTATAGTGAGGTTCTTTTTGAAATATTCTAGAATGGCAAGGAGGTTTGGAGAGGAATGAATGAGCTGGGAAGTGAGTCAGAAATAATGGTGGCTATATCACATAGCGTCTTCTGAGCTCCCAAGAAACTTTGCTTTAATCTTGGGATAAAAAGAGCTTTGCAAGGTTTGCAGTAGAGGAATATAATAATCTATCTGGCTGATGTATTTAGAAAGGACTAAAGAAGGTTAGAGTAGGCGCAGCAAGGCTTATTTTGAGTCTATTTTAGGAATCCAAGTAAGAGATGATGATGGCTCAAACCAGGGAGAGGGCAGAAGGGATGACTGGATTCTATATATAATTTGAAGGCAGAACCATTAGGATTGCCTGACAGAAAGGATGTGGGTTATAAGTGAAACAAAAAAGTCAAGAAGACACTGAGGCTTTTGGCCTAAAAGAAATAATTGCTATTTATTGAGATGTAGAAGGCTGCAGGTAAGATGATCAGAAGCTGGTTTTGGATTTATTCACTTTTAAATGAATATTAGACATCCTTTATTAGGAAGGTAGATATGCAGATGTAGAATTTAAAGTAGAGGCCTGGTCTAGGGATATAAACTATGAGACTATTTGCATATTTATTTATTTATTTATTTATTTATTT
>NW_024423319.1:54985327-55021997 GCF_017311325.1 Ursus maritimus
CCACGAGCCCGCCTGCTCCCCCGTGCAGGTGGCTGCCGCTTCCCGGCGCCCAAACGCGGCGGCGCCCTCCCCCTTCCGTTTATCTTCCGATATCTGTGCACGGTTTACAGCTCCCCTCTTCGTACCTCAATACTCAGCGCTGGAGATGTTCATTTGTAGAGATCCAGATGCATCATCCTGCGTCTCAGGCTGATTCCGTGGTTATTTAGGCTGGTCTGGTACCTATCCAGCTCGACTCAGGGGACCGGCTGAAAAAGGGGTCCCCTACTCCTCCGCCATCTTAACTCCCTCCAAGACAACATTTTATTCTTAAGTGAAAAAAATGATAATGGATTTAGAGTGAATAGTAACAGGATAGTGGTTTAGAGGAATATTACATAAAGATGAAGTTTTTTGGAAGGGAGCTAAGATGGTAGAGTAGTAGGAAGACCCTAAGCTTGCCTCATCCCTTGAACATAGCTAGATAAATATCAAACCATTCTGAATACCCCAGAAATAAATCTGAGGACTGACAAAACAAACTGTACAACTAGAGAGAAAGAAGAGGCCACATTGTGGAAGGTAGGGGGTGCAGAGACATGGTTTGAGGGAGCAACAGATCATGGGTGCAGCAGAGGGAAAGGAGCCTTGTTCACAGAAAGTGGCAAGAGAGAAAGATGAGGAGGAGAGTACACAGGGGACTGCACAAGGAAAACACTTCCTCAAAGCCACTGACTGGGAAAATGAGAGGGGCTGATTTTCATGATTTTTTTTTTTATAACCAGCAGTGCTCAAAGACTAGAGTTTAGAGATCCACAGCATGGCTGGTGTGGAGCATTGAGGGTGGTGCAGTACTCCTATGGAAACGAAGGGCAGATAGCCCAGGGGCAAACGTTGCAATCTGAGGATCCCCAGGACACACTGAGATAGACAGTTCCCCCTTCTTGGTGCACATCTGGAAGACCTGACATTCCCTCTCAGGGAACAAAAGAGCTGGTGGGTGCCATTTCTCTCCCTGCCCCTCAGCATAGGCTCAGAGACACCTGACAAGGGTGGCTCACCTGGACACTGGCTCTTTCTTGGGCTCTACTCCAAACCCTATGCCCCTGCACTTTGGTGTAACTGCCCTTCTGGGAGAAATCTGCATCATTCCCAGCATGATGAGACTTTCATCCAGAGGACCAGCATTACTCCCTAAAATGCCTAGTCCCTAAAGTTTAGAGTTTTAAAGCTCAGCCTGCCTGCCTGTCTAGGATACACCCCAAGGTGTAGTATGTTGCTAGGTGGGCAGATGGCCTTAACACGGACAGGGTGAAGACAGCATCTGAGCGATGCTTGGAACACATGAGGGGAGTTTGTTTGCTCTTCTGGGAGGGCTTCCCAGACAGCAATGTTTGTGAACTCTCCTCTCCAGTGACTAGTGAACTGGCTGGCGCCATTTTCCTCTGCTACCCCTTAGAAAAAACTAACTTCAATTAGAAGCACAGTGCTATCAGTGGTGACCTAAACCTCTTAAACCAAGCCCTGTAGCCCTACACTCTGCAGTTGCTACTTTTGTCAGGCAATGGTGCCTGACAACCACAGTAGCAGACCCCTACCCCAGAAGACCAGCACAAATCCCTGCATGCATCAAATCTAGTGACCATAATATTCTGCAAAGCTTCCGCCTGAGTGCAAATAGCATCAGATCTCTTTTTACAAGCAGACCAGAGCACACCTAGCTGAAACTTGCCACTCTTTGGACAAGGTCCAAACACTCCCTACTGTAGGCAAGAATAAATTTTACAGAGGACTGACCTGAGGGAAAGAGAAGCCAGAACACAGCAGCAGAGTGCACACAGAATACACCAAAGACACTTCATGAAGTGTCAGGCCCTAGACAGCATATGACATGACCTCTTCATAAAGCCATTACTCTCAGGAGCAGAAAATATAACAGGCTTTCCTAAGACACAAGAGAACACAGAGACCTAGAAATAATGACAAGACAGAGGAAATCATTCTAAAAGAAAGAACAAGAAAAGGTCACAGCCAAGGATCTAATCAAAACAGATATAATTAATATGCCTGATCCAGAATTTAAAGCAAAAATCATAAGGATAGTAGCTGGGCTTGAGAAAAGCATAGAAGGCACCAGAGAGTCACATACCACAGAGATAAGAGAGCTAAAAACTAGTCAGTCTAAAATAAAAATGCTATAACCAAGACGCAAAACCAACTAGATGTAATGCAAAAAGATGGAAGAAGCAGAGGAATGAAAAAGTGATATAGAAGATAAAATTATGGAAAATAAAGAAACTAAAACAAACAGGGAAAGAAAAATATTGGATCATGAATGTAAACATGGGGAACTCAGTGACTCCATAAAGCTTAATAACATTCATATCATAGGAGTCCAAAAAGAAGAGAGGGGAAAATGGGCCAAAAGGTTTATTTGAGGAAATTATATCTGAAAATATCCCTACTCTGGGGAAAGAAAGAGATATCCAAATCCAGGAAACACAGAAAACTCCCATCAAAATCAACAAAAGCAGGCCAACACCAAGACATATCTTATTTAAATTTGCAAAATAAAGAGATTTAAAAAAATCCTAAAAGCGACAAGACAGATGAAGTCCCTAACTTACAAGAAAAGACAAATAAGGTTAGCAGCAGATCTACCTACAGAAACTTGGCAGGCCAGAAGACAGTGGCATGGTAATTTCGACCTCTTGAATGGGAAAAATTTGCAGTCAAGCATCCTTTACCCAGCAAGGAGGTCATTCAGAATAGAGGGAGAAATAAAGAGCTTCCCAGAAAAAACTCAAGCTAAAGGAGTTTGTGACCACTACACCAGCCCTGCAAGAAATATTAAAGGGGACTCTTTGAGTGGGAAAAAAAGACCAAAAGCAACAAAGACTAGAAAGAAACAGAGAAAATCTCCAGAAACAATGACAAAACAAGTAATAAAATGGTATTAAATTCATATCTATCAATAATTACTCTGAATATAAATGGACTAAATTAAAAGACACCGGATGTCAGAATGAACAAAAAACGAAGACCCATCTATATGCTGCCTACGAGAGACTCCATTTGGACCTAAAGACACCTGTAGATTGAAAGTGAATGGCTGGAGAACCATTTATCATACAAATAGACATCAAATGAGAGCCACAGTACCAATACTTATATCAGACAAACTAGATTTTAAACCAAAAACTGTAGTAAGAGATGAAAAGCCTGCTATATCATAATAATGGGGTCTATCCAACAAGAAGATTTAACAAATATAAAAATTTATGCACCCAACTTGGGAGCACCCAAATATATAAAACAATATCAAATGTAAAGAAACTCATTAATAATAATACAATAATACTAGGGGACTCTAACACCCAACTTACAGCAATAGACAGATCATCTAAGCAGAAAATCAACAAGGAAACAATGGCTTTGAATGACACACTGGACCAAAATGGAATTAACAAATACGTTCAGAACATTTCATCCTAAAGCAACAGAATACACATTCTTTTTGAGTAAACATGGAACATTCTCCAAAATAGATTACATACTGTATCACAAATCAGGCCTAAACAAATACAAAAAGGTTAATATCATACCAGGCATATTTTTTTACCACAACGCTGTGAAATTTGAAGTTAACCATAAGAGAAAATTTGAAAAGACCATAAGTACCTGGAGGTAAAAGGACATCCTACTAAAGAATGAATGGGTAAATCAGGTAATTAAAGAAAAATTTTTAAAATACATAGAAACAAATGAAAATGAAAACAAGATGGTCCAAAATCTTTGGGATGCAGCAAGTGGTCTTAAGAGGGAAATAAATAGCAATACAGGGCTATCTCAAGAAACAAAAAAAAAATTGAATTCTCAACCTAACCTTACACCTAAAGGAGCTAGAAAAAGAACAGCAAATGAAGCCTAAAGCCAGCAGGAAGAAATAATGGATATTAGAGCAGAAATAAATGATATAGAAGCAACAAATAGTAGAATGTATCAATGAAACCAAGGTGGTGGTTTCTTGAAAGAATTAATAAAATGATAAACACCTAGCCAGATTTTCAAAAAGAAAAGAGATAGGACCCAAATAAATAAAATCATGAATGAAAGGGGAGAAATCACAATAAACACTACAGAAGTACAAGCAATTATAAGAGATTATTATGAAAAATTATATGCCAACAGATTGGGCTATTTGGAAGAAATAGATAAATTGCTAAAAAATATATAAACTATCAAAAATGGAACAAGAATGGGGTGAATGTGTGGCTCAGTTGGTTAAGCATCTGCCTTTGGCTCAGGTCATGATCTCAAGGTCTTGGAATCAAGCCAAACACGGGGCTCCCTGATCAGTGGGGGAGCCTGCTTCTCCTGCTCCCTCTGCCACTCCCCCTGCTTGTGCTTCCTTTCTTTCTCTCCCTTTGTTAAATAAATAAATGAAATCTTTAAAGAATGGGACAGGAAGAAGTAGAAAACTTGAACAGACTGATAACCAGCAAAGAAATTAATTCAGTAATCAAATTCTCCCAACAAGAGTCCAGGGCCAGATGGATTCCCAGGGGAATTCTGCCAAACATTTAAAGATTTTATTTGTTTGTTTGTTTGTTTGTTTGTTTGTTTATTCATTCAGTCATTCATTTACTTGACAGAGAGATTAGGGGGAAGGGCAGAGGAAGAGGGAGAGGGAAAATCCCAAGCTGACTCCCCACTGAGCACAGACCCCCAACACCAAGATCTGACCTGAGCTGAAAGGAAGAGTCAGACGGTCAAGTGACTGAGCCATCCAGGTGTCCAAATTCTACCAAGCATTTAAAGGAGAGTTAATACCTCTTCTCAAACTGTTTGGAAAATAGAAATGGAAGGAAAAATTTCAAATTCATTCTACAAGGCAGCATTACTTTGATGTCAAAACCAGACAGACCCCACTAAAAAAGAGAATTACAGGCCAATATTCCTCATGAACATGGATGCAAAAATTCTCTACAAAATACTAACAAATTGAATCCACAGTACATTAAAAGAATCATTCACCCCAATCAAGTGGGATTTATTCATGTGCTGCGAGGGTGGTTTAATATTCACAAATCAATCAATGTGATACACCACATTAATAAATGAAAGGATAAGAACCATATGATCCTCTTAGTAGGTGCAGGAAAAGCATTTGGCAAAATACAGCATCCGTTCTTGATAAAAACCCTCAACAATGGGATAGAGGGAACATACCTCAATATCATACTGGCCATATATGAAAAACCCACAGATAATATCATCCTCAATGGGGAAAAACTTAGAGCTTTTGCTCTACAGTCAGGAACAATACAGGGATGTCCACTCTCACCACTGTTACTTAACATAGTACTGTAAGTCCTAGCTTCAGCAATCAGACAACTAAAAGAAATAAAAGGCAGCCAAAGCAGCTAGAAGAAGTTAAACTTTCACTATTTATAGACAACATGATACTATATGTAGAAAACCTGAAAGACACCACCAAAAAAGAGTCCTAGGAGTGATACACAAATTCAATAAAATCTCAGGATACAAAATCAACAAAAAAAAATCTGTTGCATTTCTATACAGCAATAATGAAGCAGGAGAAAGAGAAATCAAGGAGTTGATCCCATTTACAATTGCACCAAAAAAAAGTAAGATACCTAGGAATAAACCTAACCAAATTGTTAAATATCTGTACTCTGAAAACTATAGAGCACTTATGAAAGAAATTGAAGATGACACAATAAAATGGAGAAACATTCTATGCTCATGGTTTGGAAGAACACATTTTGTTAAAATGTCTCTACTGACCAAAGCAATTTACACATTTAATGCAATCCTTATGAAAATATGACCAGCATTGTTTGCAGACCTACAACAAACAATTCTAAAATTTGTATGGAACCAGAAAAAGACCCTGAATAGCCAGAGGAATGTTGAAAAAGAAAACCAAAGCTGGTGGAACCACAATGCTGGACTTCAAGCTATATTACAAAGCTGTAATCATCAAAACAGTATGGTACCAGCACAAAAAACAGACAAATAGATCAATGGAACAGAATAGAGAACCCAGAAATGGACCCTCAACTCTATGGTCAACTAAGCTTTGAAAAAGCAGGAAAGAATATCCGATAGAAAAAAGACAGTCTCTTCAACAAATGTCATTTGTGAAATTGGACAACCACATGCAGAACAATGAAACTGGACCATTTTCTTACACCATACACAAAAATAGACTCAAGATAGATGAAAGACCTAAATGTGAGACAGGAATTCTTCAAAATCCTAGAGGTGAACACAGGCAGCAACCTCTGTGAACTCAGCCACAGCAACTTCTTGCTAGACACTTCTGCAAAGGCAACAGAAACAAAGGCAAAAATGAACTATTGGATCTTCATCAAGATAAAAATCTTCTGCACAGCAAAGGAAACAATCAACAAAACCAAAAGAGAACTGACAGAATGTGAGAAGACATTTGCAAATGTCTTATCAGATAAAGGGCTAGTACCCAAAATCTATACAAACTCAAGACCAACACACACACACACACACACACACACACACACACACAGCCAAGAAATGGGCAAAAGACATGAACAGACATTTCTCCAAAGAAGACATACAAATGGCAAACAGACACATGAAAAAAATGCTCCACATCACTTGGCATCAGGGAAATACAAATCAAAACCACAATGAGATACCACCTCACACTCTGACATTGGCCATAGTGACTTTTTAATAGTACGTCTCATGAGGCAAGGAAAACAAAAGCAAAAATGAACTATTGAGACTTCATCAAGATAAGAAGCTTCTGCACAGCAAAGGAAGCAATCAACAAAAAGGTAGCCTATGGAACAGGAGAAGATATTTGCCAATGACCAATCTGACGAAGGGTTAGTATCCAAAATATATAAAGAACTTGTCAAACTCAACACCCAAAAAACAAATAATCAACTTAAAAATGGGTAGAAGACATGAAAAAGCATTTTTCAAAGAAGACATACAGTTGGCTAATAGACATATGAAAAAATGCTAAACATTACTCATCATCAGGCAACTTCAAATCAAAACTACAATGAAATATCACCTCACAAATGTCAGAATGGCTAAAATTAATAACACAGGAACAACAGATGTTGGCAAGGATGTTCANAAAGGGTAATTCTCTTACACTGTTTGTGGGAATGTAAACTGATGCAGCCACTCTGGGAAACAGTATGGAGTTCCTCAAAAGGTTAAAAATAGAAATACCCTAAGACCCAGCAATTGCGCTACGAGGTATTTACTCAAAGAATCCAAAAATACTGATCCAAAGGGATGCATGCAATACAACGTTCATTGTAGTATTATCAACAATGGCCTAATTATGGAAAGAGCCCAGATTTCCATCAACTGATGAATGAATAAAGAAGATGTGGTATATATATCTGATGGAATATTACACAGTCATAAAAAGTGAAATCTTGCCATTTGCTACAACATGGATCAAGCTAGAGAGTACTATGCTAAGCAAAATAAGTCAAAGAAAGAAAAATACCATATGATTTCACTCATATGTGGAATTTAAGAAACAGGTGAACATAGTGGGGGGAAAAGACAGAGGCAAATCATAAAACAGATTCTTAATTATAGAGAAGAAACTGAGGGTTGCTGGAGGAGAGGTGGGTGGGAGGATGGGCTAAATGGATGATGGATATTAAGGAGTGTTGTGATGAACACTGGGTGTTATACATAACTAATGAATCATTGAACACTACATCAAGAACTAATGATGTACTATACAGTGGCTAACTGAACATAATAAAAAAATATATAAATAAAAGTTAAGAAAAATAAAATAAAATAAGAAAATAAATAAAGTCAGTATAAATAAATTTTTAAAATACACAAATATATACTATATATACAATTATATATAGACATATATATGGACATATACACATACCTATATATTTTATGTATACACACAATTATATATACATACTACATAGTTATATATAATAATACAATATATATAATATATATAGCATATATATATAATTTTATTAGCTGTGTATATATTTTAACTGTGTATATATAATACTATATGTATACATATATAAACATTCTCACTAAGTTCCCTTTAATGTCATTACTAAAAGTGTTACTGAACAAAAGAAACACTTAATGCATGAAGAGGTTATGGAATAAAGAAGAGGAAGAAAATGGAAAAACAAAGCAAGACAAATGAGGACCAGGGATGTTTGTAACACTAAGACAGAGTTCTATAATTGTATTGATACAAAAGAACCAGAGCACATTTTACTCCACCCATTCATTTTGAAATAAGCATTGGGTCTCTAGATGTTAACATTTACCTTGCTCCAATTTGTCCTCTATATTGAATGCTTGTTCAAAAGACATAAAACAGGGGCACCTGGGTGGCTCAGTTGGTTAAGCATCTGTCTTCAGCTTAGGTCATGATCCTGGAGTCTCGAGATCAAGTCCCACATTGGGCTCCCTGCTTGGTGGGGAGTCTGCTTCTCCCTCTGCCCCTCACCCCACTCGTGCTCTCTCTCTTTCTCTCAAATAAATAAGTAAAATCTTTAAAATAAAAGACAAAAAAATTCTGTCCTTGAGCTTGAAAAACAAGAACAACATCAGTAACAACAGCACACTGTCTCAAGGAAATAAACTATCTTTCCCATTTGAAAAAACATAATATGATAATCTTCAATAATAAAAGGAAACTCTATTGTATATTGCAGTAAAAATAACAAGTCTAGAGGTGCCTGGCTGGTGCAGCCAATTAAGCATCTGACTCTTGGGGAGCCTGGCTGGCTCAGTTGTTAAGCGTCTGCCTTTGGCTCAGGGCATGATCCCATGGTCCTGGGATTGAGCCCTGCATTGGGCTCCCTGCTCCTCTGGGAGCCTGCTTCTTCCTCTCCCACTCCCCTTGCTTGTGTTCCTTCTCTCGCTGGCTGTCCCTCTCTCTGTCAAATAAATAAATAAAAATCTTTTAAATTAGCGTCTGACTCTCGATTTGGTTCAGGTCATGATCTCAGGGTCATGAGATTGAGCCCTGTGTCAGTCTCTGCACTCAGCGTGGAGTCTGCTTGAGATTCTCTCTCTCTCCCTCTCTGCTCCTCCCAATCATGCTCTCTCTCTGTCTCTCTCTCTCTCAAATAAATCGATAAGGCTTTTTTTTAATAACTAATCTATTATGAAGACTTCTGGCCAGAAATCATGGAAGCTGGACAATTAATATCTGCTCTTATTTTTGGGTGGAGGGAGTCAGGATTTTTTTAATTGAGAAGAGAGGTCTGTATCATAACTTCCAATGGCATTCATTCACAGACGACTAGATTTTGCCCTGTATTCCTGTATTTTCTATTTTGCCAATCTAAATAGAAGACAAAATTGTCTGCTATCCTTTGACACATTACTATTCATTACACTGAAAAGTAAATGAGAACTATTTCATCTTCAGAGTATTATTATATGACATTAAGATCTAATAACAATATTAAAGTCACATTACAGGTCTTTAATGTAGAAAAGACCTGTAATGGAAGTAATACAGTAATAATGTATCGTGTGCTTTACTTTAATGCAGTAATAATGGTGTCTAGTTAAATAAAAATATGCATTAAAATAAACATTTGCACTATGAACTTTTAAGAGTTTGCAAACATTATTAGAAGCAAATGAAATAAATTTTAAAAGCTTAAACTGTAAAGCATATGGCTGTGAATTTACTTGTGCTTCATAGTAATATCTTAGTATGTTTTTCCTTTATCCCTTAGGACTACTACAAGAAATCAGTATATTGATGAGTAATCCTAATCAAAGTTCATCAAAATTCAGGGCCTTTGTTACAAGGATACCAAGAACTACTTAAATCTTATATTATGATTTACCTATGTGATTAGTGGCATAGAAATGGTGTACCTAAGAATACAGGGAAAGACCAAAATACTTACTGTAACAAAACTGATGGTGGTTCTATGTAAAACACGGTAAATATGTGCATACTTTCTCTCACACACAGCACAATGATCCCTGGACAAAGTGCATGACGTAAATATTTGAGAATTTTGAAAAGTATGTCAGCAGGATGATAGAGGAAGAAAATCACAATTCAAACCACTACTGATCCAATAGTGATTTTGAATAATTTTCCCTCCAGTATTTCCCCAGTAGAACTCAACATAACCTGAAACATATAAACGGGCATTGGTACATCAGAGAGCAGAATAGGAGAAACCCTCTAATTCTAGATCAAGGAGCAAGAAAGGGAACTCTTACTGTTAAAAGATTATAGAAACATTTGATTTTTCACTTTTGTGTTTTGTTTATTTTCCTTTCTCCATCCCTCACATCCTAGCTCTCACACAAGCTGTAGTATGGAAACAAAGGCACAAAAATTTGCTAATCAAAAAAGGCCTAGTTTTAAGAAAGTAAGGCCAATTCCACTGATATTCTTTACAGACTTCCAACCTCTTGAACTTAAACACAGGCATGGGAATGGAAATACCCAATATAGTGGAATGACTAAGTTTCAAGTATCCGTATAAATGACCGAAGAGAAGAGACCCCAAAACTGGAAATCACAGGAGAGATTAGGAAGAGAGATGAAATCAAGACAGTGAGCCTATAAAGTTGCTTATGAAACCCTGGTATTAATTCTGAACTGTGCATGCATGGAGATCTGATCTTCATCTGCAAACCAAAGACTTTGAGATCTAAACTAAACCACTGCTAAGCAACAGAATGTCCCAGGTAATGCATACCAAGTTGAGATCTCAAAATCACTGCAAAGACTTTGAGAATTGCAACTACATTGAAAGCACATATGCACAATATGAATGAAATTCTGCTCTGACATAAATAGGCCAATTCCTTGATCAAACATAAATATTGAGAGCAAGAAGATGGTGGTAGAGGAGGAGGACCCTAGGCTCACCTTTCCTACCAACACAACTAGATAACTGTCAAATCATCCTAGATACCCCAGGAATTGACCTGAAGACTAACATAACGAACTCCACAAGTAAAGGGAGAGAAGAGGCCATATAAAGAAGGCAAGAAGTGTGACCAAAACCTCAAAAAATACAAATAATTTTAAGAGAATATTATGGGCTCTCTCTCTTAGGTTGGGGTTACATAGTGGTGATTGGCAAAGTGATCCTTAGAAAGACTGCTGAAGCCAGAACAGCCAGAGACCTGTGGGCTGTCTGCAAGCCCTGCACTCCCTCAATGAGCTGGAGAAGTCTTGTTGTATCAGAGTAAGATGGACAGTAGCTTTGATTGTGATTGTTGTAATTGTGTTGAGCTGGAGCCACCTGATCGTTAACAGAAGTCATCTTGTGTTAACCAACAACCACCAGGGCTTCCTGTTGAAATATATAACAAAGGAAGAAAAGATGCAAAACAGAAATAGTGCTTACCAGAACCTTATAATGATGATGCTCAGGACCAGTTCAACATTAAATGTATCTGCACTGTGAGGAGAATGTTCATAGAAGACTGTTATGTGCATATTTGTTCACATTTTTGTTGAAAGTTAAATCATTTAGCACAGTAAGTCTGAATGCACAACATGCCATTTTGTTCTGTTTGAATTTCTTGAGTGTTTTCTTTACATGTCTGCAGAGTTTTGCCCCTTTCTTGATCTATGAGTACCACAATATTTTAAATCTCAATATGAGTAGAGCTTTTTGAGCTTTAAGTCTAAGGGGAACTCAGTGGACCTGGTGGTATATACAATGAACATCAAGAAATCATCATGCTGTGGAAGCAAAATTATTTTTTTTTCCTTTTTTGGAAGATCTTTCCTTTTTATGTCAGTTTTATTCCTTGTTTACACACTCAATTCAAAAGGAAAAGACAATAGTAAAGTTTTCAAAATGGCAGATAAATTTTAAAGTCTCATGAAAATTCATGGTTTTGATCTGGACTCTAGTTATATAGACTTAAAGCCATTGGGTTGTGGAGGGAATGGCTTGCTTTTTTTCTGCTGCTGACAATTACTTTGACAAAGGAGTAACCATCAAGAAAATTGTCCTGCTGATCCCCAGAGTGCCAAACATGCTCTATGTGAAATCAGAATTATTAGAAGACTTAACCATAATAACGTTTTGTGTTTGAAATTCTTGGTCCTAGTGGAAGCCAGTTAACAGATGATGCAGGTTCTCTTACTGAATTGAATAGTGTTTACATTGTTCAGGGGTATGTTGAGACAGATTTGGCTAATGTGCTAGAGCAAGGACCTTTACTGGAAAAGCATGCCAGGCTTTTCATATATCAGCTGTTTTGTGGGTTCAAATATATTCCTCTGCAAATGTACAGCACAGAAATCTCAAACCAGCTAAACTTATCATTAATAATAAAGACTTGGTACTGAAGATAGATGATTTTGGTCTTGAATGGACCATGGATCTCCATTATTCCTATAGTGGTCATCTTTCTGAAGGACTGGTTACCAAAAGGTACAGGTCTCCACATCTATTACTTTCTCCTAATAGGGCTGCAGGCTCCATATTTGCTGAAATGCTGACTGGTAAAACCCTCTTTGCAGGCGAACATGAACAGATGCAGCTGATTTTAGAATCTATTCCTGTTGTACGTGAGGTAGATAGATCATCAGGAGCTTCTCAGTGTAATTCCAGTTTATGTTAGAAATGATGTGACAAAGCCACACAAACCTTTAACTCAGCTGCTTCCAGGAATTAGTCAAGAAGCCCTGGATTTCCTGGACCAAATTTTGACATTTAGCCCCCTAGATCGGTTGACAGCAGAGGCACCTTCACATCCTTACATGAGCATATATTCTTTTCCAATGGATGAGCCAATTTCAAGTCATCATTTTCATATTGAAGATGAAGTCGATGATATTTTGCTTATGGATGAAACTCATGGTCATATTTATAACTGGAAAAGGTAACATGATTGTCAATTTTCAGAGCATGATTGGCCTATACATAACAACTTTGATATTGATGAATTTCAGCTTAACCCAAGAGGTCTGTCTGATGTCCCTGATGAAGAAGTACAAGTAGATCCTCAAAAGTATTTGGATGCAGATCATGAAAAGTATTTTAAGGATTCTGTTTTTATACCATGTACTCTACTGAGCCTTGTTGGCAGTACCCAGATCATCATGAAAACAAATATTGTGATCTGGAGTGTAGCCATACTTGTAACTACAAAACAAGGTCATTATCATATTTAGATAACTTGGTTTTCAGAGAGAGTGAAATTAACCATTATCATGAAACCAAACTTACTATAGATCTTTCCAATTGGAAATAACAAAGCAAAGAAAAATCTGATAGGAAAAGCAAGTCAAAATGTGAAAGGAATGGATTGGTTAAAGCCAAGATAGCTGTAGAGGATGCATCATAGTAACTGCCTAGAAAAGAAAGGGGAAAAGAAATAGGGATTTGACTTTGATTCTTTTATGGCAGGAACTATTCAACTTAATTCACAACATGAGCCTACTGATGTTGTTGATAAATTAAATGACTTGAATAACTCAGTGTCCCAACTAGAATTGAAAAGTTTCATATCAAAGTCAGTAAGCTGAGAAAAACAGGAAAGAGGAAAGGCAAATTTATCTCAATTAGAAGCCTTGTATCAATGTTTTTGAGATAGCCAGTTTATGGGTGGAGGGGAGGACTGTTTTCTCATAAATCAGTTTTGTTGTGAGGTAAGGAACAATGCACAAGTTGAGAAGGAAAATACTTACACCAGTTACATGGACAAGTTATTTAGGGGGAAAGAAAGTCCTGAAATTCTGGGAACTAAGTCAGTAGAGGATGAGAAGCTTTGGGGGAGAGGAAATGAGGAAGGATGTCTGAACAACAGTGGGGAGTTCCTCTTTTTAAAAAAGCTTGAATCCATAGGCATGCCATAGTTTCACAGCCCAGTTGGGCCCCCACTTAAGTCGATACAAGCCACTTTAACACCTTCTGCTATGAAATCTTCCCCTCAGATTCCTCATAAGACATACATCAGCATTCTGAGACATGTTCACTAAAACACTTAGCAGACATTACTCTTTGTATTCTTCATGAAATGTGTTTTGTTTTTTTATTACTATTGTTTAAGTCATTTTTTTACTTGAATCAGATGGTGTCATTTAGAATGGATTTTACTAGTGTTGGTTTTTGAAATCCTGACTTTTCTTTTTTTTCTTTTTTTTTTTTTTTAAAGATTTTATTTATTTATTCGACAGAGATAGAGACAGCCAGCGAGAGAGGGAACACAAGCAGGGGGAGTGGGAGAGGAAGAAGCAGGCTCACAGCAGAAGAGCCCGATGTGGGGCTCGATCCCACAACGCCGGGATCACGCCCTGAGCCGAAGGCAGACGCCCAACCGCTGTGCCACCCAGGCGCCCCCCTGACTTCTTTTCTACACGTGAGATGGTTTCCATTTTAACTGGCATGTCATTTACAAACAAAAGAAAGAATACAGCAAAATAATGCAATGCAAGAGGACACAAAACAAATTCACTAAGAAAACTAAAAAACATTCTCTTAAGAATAATGATCTGTTTTACAGGAAACAAAAATCTTGCCTTCAAATGTATGTAGTGAAATCGTCCATAAATAATTGCATGAAAATATTTATTTTTTTCCTAAAACATATCTCATTCATGAGTATTTTTAAGTTTTGAATACTGTGCACATTTCTCAAAATACATGGTAACAGCAGCAACTGAAAATGAACGCTCAATTTGGTAGACATGTGTTATGAACCTCAAGGTAACAAAAGTAAGTGGCAAAAGATATACCACACTTAGAGCTTCACATATACACTTCTATTTAGCCAGGGTTATTGTAGTAAGCTACCCTTAATAAGATTCATACACTATTTATATATGTTCTGGTATGCATTCTTTAGAGTGAAGTGTTACTACATCACATTTCATTTGTCATAGCAAATCAGTGTATTCCCTGTATTTAATTATCAAAGTTAGCTTCGTTTTTGAAAATTATTTGTAAATACACTTTTCCCATTTGACATTATGGCTTGTTGCCTACTTAGCTGAATATATAAATGTCAGCTCATCCAAAAGCTGTCCATGTACTTAATTTACTGAAGTATTTATTTTAAGTAAAACTATCACTGTGTATAGGAATATGTATTTTGGAGGTGATTGATCAATCTATAAAGAAACATTATGAATTATTTTATTATATAATGTTCTTAGAAGACTTACCTGTGTTTAGATTTTTAAAATATGGTAATACTAGCTTTGTGTGCATGGAAGTAAATAAGGTACATTATTGTAGTTTTAAAGTTGTACATGATAAGATATATTTTTAATTTACTGTATTTTTTAACTTTAATTTATTTTAAAACAATTAATTAACATACAGTGTATTATTAGTTTCAGAGGTAGAGTTTAGTGGTTCATCAGTTACATATAACAACAAGGACTCATTCATCGAGTGCCCTCCTTAATACCTGTGACCCAGTTACCTGATCCCCAAGCCCACCTCCATTCTAGCAATCCTCAGTTTGTTTCCTATACTTAAGAGTCTCTGATGGCTTGCCTCCCTCTTTGATTTCATATTATTTTATATTTCCCTTCCTTCCCCCATGTTCATCTGTTTTCTTCCTTAAATTCCACATATGAGTGAAATTATAAGATAATTGTACTTCTCTGTCTGACTTATTTAACTTAGCATAATACCTTCCAGTTCCATCCATGTGGTTGTGAATGGGAAGATTTCTTTTTCTGATGGGTGAGCAATATTCCATTGTATATATATACCACTTCATCATTATCCATTCATCTGTTGATAGACCCTCAGGTTTTTCCCTATGTTTTGGCTATTGTGAATAATGCTATGATAAACATGGAAGTGCAGGTATTTCTTCGAGATACTGATACCCCTTTGATTCACTGTGTTGTTATCCTTTGGATAAATACCTAGAAGTAAAATTGCTGGATTGTAGGGTAGTTCTATTTTTAACTTTTTTAAATAATTTTTTTATTATGTTATGTTAATCATCATACCGTATATCCTTCGTTTTTGATGTAATGTTCCATGATTCATTATTTGTGTATAACACCAAGTGCACCATGCAATATGTGCCCTCCTTAATACACATCACCAGCCCATCCCAGCCCCCCACTCCTCTCGCCTCTGAAGCCCTCAGTTTGTTTCCCAGAGTCCATAGTCTCTCAGGGTTCATTCCCCCTTCTGTTTACCCCCCTTAATTCTTCCATTGCTTCTCCTACCTATCTTCCTGCTATTTCTTATGTTTCATAAATGAGTGAAACCAAATGATAATTGTCTTTCTCTGCTTGACTTATTTCACTTAGCACAATCTCCTCCAGTCCCGTCCATCTTGCTGCAAATGTTGGGTAATTGTGCTTTCTGATGGTTGAGCAATATTCCATTATATATATGGACCACATCTTCTTAATCCAGTCATCTGTTGAAGGGCATCTCGCCTCCTTCCACAATTTAGCTATTGTGGACAATGCTGCGATGAACATTGGGGTGCATATGACCCTTCTCTTCACTATGTCTGTATCTTTGGGTTAAATACCCAGTAATGCAATTGCACCGTCATAGGGAATCTCTATTTTTAACTTTTTGAGGGTCCTCCACACTGTTTTCCAAAGTGGCTGTACCAATTTGAATTCCCACCAAGAGTGTAACAAGGATCCCCTTTCTCCACATCCTCTTCAACATTTGTTGTTTCTTACCTTGTCATTTTTGCCATTCTAACTGGTGTAAGGTGGTATCTCAATGTGGTTTTGATTTGAATTTCCCTGATGGCTAATGATTTTTAACATTTTTTCATACGTCTGTTAGCCATTTTATGTATTCATTGGAAAAGTGTCTGTTCAAATCTTCTGTCCATTTTTTGATTTCACTATTTGTTTCTCGTGTATTGTGTTTGAGAACTTCTTTGTAGATCTTGGATGCCAGTCTCTTATCTGTAGTGTCATTTGCAAATATATTCTCCCATTCCGTGGGCTGCCTCTTAGTTTTTTTTTTTCTGTTTCCTTGGCTGTGCAGAAGCTTTTTATCTTGATGAAGTCCCACAAGTTCAAAGAGGTTGCAGCCTATGTTCTCCTCTATGATTTTGATGGATTCCTGTCTCACATTGAGGTCTTTCATCCATTTGGAGTTTATCTTTGTGTATGGTGTGAGAGAGTGGTCAAGATTCATTCTTTTGCATATAGCTGTCCAATTATCCCAGCACCATTTATTGAAGAGACTGTCTTTTCCACTGGATGTTTTTTCCTGCTTTATCAAAGATTAGTTGCCCAAAGAGCCGAGGGTCCATTTCTGGGTTCTCTATTCTGTACCATTGCTCTATGTGTCTGTTTTTGTGCCAGTACCATGCTGTCTTTGTGATCACAGCTTTGTAGTATAGCTTGAAATCTGGCAATGTGATGCCCCCAACTTTGTTTTTCCTTTTCAACAATTCCTTGGTGATTCGGGGCCTTTTCTGGTTTCACACAAATTTAAGGGCTGCTTGTTCCAGTTCTTTGAAAAATGTCATTGGTATTCTGATCGAGATGGCATTGAAAGTGTAGATTGTTCTGGGTAGCATAGACATTTTAACTATGTTTATTCTTCCAATCCATGAGGATGGAAAGTTTTTCCATCGTTTTGTGTCTTCTTCAATGTCTTTCAAGAGTGATTTGTGGTTTCTAGAATATAGATCCTTTACATGTCTGGTTAAGTTAATTCCAAGATAACATATGATTTTTGGTGCTATTGTAAATGGAATGGATTCCCTAATTTCTTTCTTCAGTCTCGCTGTTTGTGTATAGAAATGCTACTGATTTCTGAGCATTGATTTTGTATCCCGCCACATTAATGAATCACTCTACAAGTTCTAGTAGTTTGGGGGTGGAGTCTTTTGGGTTTTCCACATAGAGTATCATGTCATCTGCGAAGAGAGACAGTTTGACTTCTTCTTTGACAATTTGGATACCTTTTATCCCTTTTTGTTGTCTGATTGCTGTTGCAAGGACCTCTAGTACTATGCTGAGTAATAATGGCGAGAGTTGGCATCCTTGTCGTGTTCCTGATCTTAAGGGAAAGGCTTTCAGCTTTTCCCCACTGAGAATGATATTCGCTGTAGGCTTTTCATAGGTGGTTTTTATGAAATTGAGGAATGTACCCTCTATCCTTACACTCTGAAGGGTTTTTTTTCAGGAAAGGATGCTGTATTTTGTCAAATGGTTTTTCTGCATCAATTGAGAGGATCATATGGTTCTTGATTCTTTTCTTGTTGATATAATCTATCACACAGATCGATTTGTGAATATTGAACCACTCTTGCATCCCAGGGATGAATCCCACTTGGTCTTGATGGATAATCCTTTTAAGTACTTTTGGATCCTATTAGCTAGGATCTTGTTGAGAATTTTGGCATCCATATTCATCAGGGAAATCAGTCTATAATTCTCCTTTTTGATGGGGTCTTTGCCTGTCTTGGGGATCAAGGTAATACTGGCCTCATAGAATGAGTTTGGTAGTTTTCTTTCTATTTTTTGAAGCAGCTTCAGAAGAATAGGTATTATTTCTCCTCTGAATGTTTGGTAGAATTCCCTGGGGAATCTGTCAGGCCCCGGACCCTTGTTTTTGGACAGGTTTTTAATCACTCCTTCAATCTCTTCATACTTAATTGGTTTGTTTAAATAATCAATTTCTTCGTGTTTCTGTCTTGGTAGTTTATAGGTTTCCAGGAAGGCATCCATTTCTTCCAGGTTGTTTAATTTATTGCCATAAAGCTGTTGATAAAAGCTTCTAATGACCCTTCCTATTTCATTGGTGTGTGCAATGATCTCTCCTCTTTCATTCATAATTTTATTAATTTAGATCCTTTCTCTATTCTTTTGAATAAGTCTGGCCAGTGGCTTATAGATCTTATTTATTCTTTCAAAGAACCAGGTTCTAGCTTTGTTGATCTGCTCTACTATGCTCCTGGTTTCTAATTCATTGATCTCTGCTCTAATCTTGATCACCTGCCTTCTCGTGCTTGGGTTATGCCTGTTTTTCTGTTCCAGCTCCAGCTTCTTGAAGTGAGAATATAAAAACTGCATTTTAGATTTTTCTATTCTTTTGAGGCAGGCTTGGATGGTTATGTATTTCCACCTTAGGACGACCTTTGCAGTGTCCCATAGATTTTGGACCAATGTGTTTTCATTTTTGTTGGTCTCCAAAAATTGATTAATCTCCTTAATTACCTGGTTTACCCAATCATTCTTGAGCAGGATGGTTCTTAGATTCCAAGTGTTTGAGTTTCTTCCAAATTTTTCCTTGTGATTGAGTATCAGTTTCAAAGCATTGTGGTCTGGGAATATGCAGGGAATAATTTCAGTCTTTTGGTATCAATGGAGACCTGTTTTGTGACCCAGTAAATGGTCTATTTTGGAGAAAGTTCCATGTGCATTCAAAAACGAGTATTCTGTTGTTCTGGGGTGTAGTGTTCTGTATATATGCATGAGGTCCATCTGGTCTAGTATGTCATTCAAAGCTCTTGTTGCTTTGTTGATTTTCTGCTTAGTTGATCTGTCTATTGCTGAGAGTGGAGTGTTGAGGTCCCCTACTATTAACGTATTATTATCTATATGTCTCTTTATTCTGGTTAAGAGTTGGCTTGTGTATCTAACTGCTGCCCTGTTGGGGGCATAGATATTTATAATTGTCATATCCACTTGTTGGATACATCCTTTAAGAATAATATAATGCCCTTCTATATCTCTAACTACAGTCTTTAGATTAAAATCTAATCTGTCTGATATAAGAATTGCTACCCCAGCTTTCTTTTGAGGACCATTGGCATGAAAAATGGTTTTCCATCCCTTCACTTTCAGCCTGGACGTATCTTTAGGTTCAAGATGAGTCTCTTGTAGACAGCAAATTGATGGGTCATGTCTTTTTATCCAATCTGCAACCCTGTGGCACTTTAAGGGAGCATTTAGGCCATTCACATTGAGAGTGATTACTGAGAGATATGATTTTAATGATGTCATGTTTCCTGTGAAATCTTTGTTTCTACAGATTGTAAATTTCTGTTCTGTATCACTCTTGAGTACTCTTTACTTTTATAGAACCCCCTCTTAATATCTCCTGTAGGGCTGGTTTGGTGGTTACGAATTCTTTCAGTTTCTGCCAATCTTGGAAGGTCCTTATCTCTCCATCAATTCTGAATGACAGACTTGCTGGATAAAGGCTCCTTGGCTGCATGTTCTTCTCAGTTAGAGTTTTTAAATTACCTTGCCAACCCTTCCTGGCCTTCCAGGTCCCTGTAGACAGGTCTGATGTTATTCTGATATTCTTCCTTCTGTATGTAAGGATTTTCTTCCTCCTGGCCACTTTCAAGACTGTAACCTTGGATCTAATATTTGAAAATTGCACTATGACGTGACGTGGTGTAGGTCTGTTCTCATTGATCTTGGGAGGGGTCCTCTCTGCCTCTTGGACACGAATGCTTGTTTCCTTTGCCAGATTAGGGAAGTTCTCAGCTACGATTTGTTCAAAGATCTCTAGACCTCTCTCTTTCTCCACCCCCTTGGGGATGCCAATGATTCTGACATTGGAACATTTCATTGAGTCAGTAGTCTCCCATAATCTATATTCTTTTTTTTTTAAAGATTTTATTTATTCGACAGAGATAGAGACAGCCAGCAAGAGAGGGAACACAAGCAGGGGGAGTGGGAGAGGAAGAAGCAGGCTCATAGCGGAGGAGCCTGATGTGGGGCTCGATCCCATAACACCGGGATCACGCCCTGAGCCGAAGGCAGACGCTTAACCGCTGTGCCACCCAGGCGCCCCTCCCATAATCTACATTCTTAAAATTGGATTTCTTTGAGCCAAGTTTCTGTTTTTACTTTCTCTTCTACCATCCCATCTTCCAATTCACTAATTCGTTCTTCTGCTTCATTTACCTTGGCCATCAGCGCATGTAGTTTAGATTGCATTTGATTGATAACATTTTTAATTTCTGCCAGATTTGCTCTCATTTCTCCCTTAGAGATTCTATATTCTCATTAATATTTCTGTTAATATTTTTTCAAGCCTATACATCTTCTTGACTGTTGTTACTCTGAACTCCATTTCTGACAATTTGGTTATATCCATATCCATCAGTTCTGTGGTAGAGGCCATAGTCTCTGTGTCCTTTTTTTTGCTGAGGGTTCCTCCTCATCATCATTGTGATGAGGAGAGGTTGCAGGGATGCCCAGAGCCCAAATTATTGACCAGGACCCAGGCAGTGTGCACTTGTTTTATAGTGATCTTAGGGATGTGGGCTTCTTGATTTTTCAGCCTGCCTTCTGGGGGGTGGGGCTGCCACACTGATACATAGGTAACCCTCTTTGGGTAGAGTTGCCCCTTCCCCTGCGAGGGGGGATGGGAATAGGCACAATGTGAACCAGTATTTCCAGGCTTTTGTTCTCTGGCAGCTTTCCCTGGGGTTTTCTGTGATTCTTCTGAGAGTCAGAGCATCAGTGGCTGTATCCTAGCCTCTGTTTCAGAACAGAGAGATCGCAGTCTGCTCTCCACTGAGGTCTCCTGGCCACTTTAACTCTGGTTCTGTTGGTGCCACTAAAAACCCCACAGCATCCCAGGATGTGTGCCCCACAACCACTCTCCCAGCCCTCACTTCCAGGGCTGGCATGTCTCTTTCCTTTGTGCTTCTAACACCGCCAGCCGCCCCCAGTTCCCTCACGCACTCCTGACCTCCCTGTTTCAGTGTGGTTCGCGTGTGCTCTGGAGCGCTGGCTTTCCGTCTGGTTGGGTGTGCGCTCCCGAGCTCCCACTTTCAGTCTAGTTCAAGTGTGCACTCCAGAGCTCCAGTTTTCTGTCTGTTCGTGGGCACGTTCCCCGGCTCATGGTCTCAGTCTGCTTTCTAGCGGGTGCCAGTCCAGGAGTCTGGCCCACAACCCAGTCCAGGAGGCTACTGCCTCCCGGGGCCCCAGCGTGATGGCTCCCTCCCCCTTCTGTTTATCTTCTGAAAACTGTGCATGGATTCAAGGCTCCCTGCTTTGTACCTCAATACTCAGTGCTGGAGATGTTCGTCTGTAGAGATCCAGATGTATCTTCCTACATCTCAGGCTGATTTTGTGGGTGTTCTGTATGGTTTGGTAGATATCCAGCTCCATTCAGGGTACCAACTGAAAAAAGGGTCCTCTACTCCTCCTCCATCTTTTCCCCTCCCCCTTCTATTTTTAACTTTTTGAGAAACTTCCATACTGTTTTCCAGAGCACCTGTACCAGTTTGCATTCTCACCAACAGTGAAAAAGTGTTCCCTTTTCTCCACATCCTCACCAACATCTGCTATTTCCTGACTTGTTAATTTTAGTTATTCTGACTGGTGTAAGGTGGTATCTCATTGTGGTTTTTGATTTTTATTTCCCTGATTCTGAGTTGAGCATTTATTCATACATCTGTTGGCCATTTTATGTGTTCTTTGGAGAAATGTCTGTTCATGTCTTCTGCCCTTTTCTTGAATGGATTATTTGGTTTTTGGGTGTTGAGTTTCATAAGTTCTTTATAGATTTTGGATACTAGCCCTTTATCTGATGAGACACTGGTAAATATCTTCTCCCATTCTGTAGGTTGTCTTCTGGTTTGGTTGACTGTTTCCTTTGCTGTGCAAAAGCTTTTATCTTGATGAAGTCCCAAGACTTTTGCTTTTGTTTTCCTTGCCTTTGAAGATGTGTCCAGCAAGAAGTTACTGTGGCTGAGGTCACAGAGGTTGCTGCTTGCGTTCACCTCTAGGATTTTGTAGGATTCCTATCTCACATTTATGTCTTTCATCCATTTTGAGTTTATTTTTGTGTATGGTGTAAGAAAATGGCCCAGTTTCATTCTTCTACATGTGGCTGCCCAATTTTCCCAACGCCATTTGTTGAAGAGACTGTCTTTTTTCCATTGGGTACTCATTCATACTCCGTCGAAGATGAGTTGACCATTGAGCTGAGGGTATATTTCTGGGGTCTCTATTCTGTTCCAATAATCTATGTATCTGTTTTTGTGCCAGTACCAAACTGTCTTGATGATTACAGCTTTGTAATATAGCTTGAAGTACAGAATTATGATTCCACCAGTTTTGGTTTTCTTTTTCAACATTCCTTTGGCTATTCAGAGTTTTTTCTGGTTCCACACAAATTTTAGGATTATTTATTCCAGCTCTGTGAAAAATGTTGATGGTATTTTGATAAGGATTGCATTGAAAGTGCAGATTCTTTGGGGCAGCATAGACATTTTAACAATATTTATTCTTTCCATCCATGAGCATGGAATGTTTTTCCATTTCTTTGTGTCTTCCTTAATTTATTTCATAAATGTTCTATAATTTTCAGACTACAGATCATTTACCTCTTTGGTTAGGTTTATACCTGGGTATTTTATGATATTTGGTGCAATTGTAAATGGGATCAATTCCTTGATTTCTCTTTCTTCTGTTGCACTGTTAGTGTATAGAAATGCAACTGACTTCTGTGCATTGGTTTTAGATCATGCAACATTCCTGAATTCCTGTATGAGTTCTAGCAATTTTTGGGTGAAGTCCTTTGGGTTTTCCACATAGAGTTTTATGTCATCTGTGCAGAGCGAAAGTTTGACTTATTTTTGGCAGATTTGGATGGCTTTTATTTCCTTTTGTTGTTGGATTGCTGAGGCTAGGACTTCCAATACTATGCTGACCAACAGTCATGAGAGTGAACATCCCTGTCATGTTCCTGATCTTAGAGGAAAAGCTCTCAGTTTTTCCCTGTTGAGGATGATATTTGCTTTGGGTTTTCATACATGTCTTTTATGATATTGAGGTATGATCTCTCTATCCCTACACTGCAGAGAGTTTTAATCAAGAAGGGATCCTGTATTTTGTCAATTGCTTTTCTGCATCAATTGAGAGAATCATACAGTTCTGGTCCTATCTTTTATTAATATGGTGCATCACATTGATTTGTAGATGTCGAACTACCCTTGCAGCCCAGGAATAAATGCCACTTGGCCCTGGTGAATAATCCCTTTAATGTACCATTGAATCCTATTGACTAGTATCTTCGTGAGAATTTTTGCACCCATAGTCATCAGGTACATTGGTCTGTAATTCTCCTTTTTGGTGGAATCAAGTTAATGCTGGCTTCTTAGAATGATTTTGGAAGTTTTTCTTCCATTTTTTGAAAAAAGCTTCAGAAGCATAAGTATTAATTCTTCTTTAAATGTTTGGTAGAATTCTGCTGGGAAACCATCTAATCTTGGACTCTTGTTTGTTGTGAGATTTTTGATTACTGAATCAATTTCTTTGCTGGTTATGGGCCTGTTCAAGTTTTCTAATTCTTCCTGTTTCAGTTTTTGGTAGTTTATTTGTTTCTAGGAGTGCATCCATTTCCTGCAGATTGCCTAACTTGTTGACATGTAGTTGTTTATAATATGCTCTTATAATTGTTCATATTTCTTCAGTGTTGGTTGTGATCTCTTCTCTTTCATTTATGATTTTATTTATTTGGGTCCTTTCTCTTTTCTTTTTGATAAGTCTGGCTAGGGGTTTATCAATCTTATTAATTCTTTTGAAGAACAAGCTCCTAGTTTTGTTGATCTGTTCTACTGTTCTTTTGATTTCTATTTCATTGATTTCTGCTCTAATCGTTATTATTTCTCTTCTCCTGCTGGATTTAGGCTTTATTTGCTATTCTTTTTCCAGCTCCTTTAGTTGCAAGCTTAGGTTGTGTATTTGAGACTTTTCTTGTTTATTGAGAAGGGCCTGTATTGCTATATACTTCCCTCTTAGGACCACCTTTGCTGCATCTCAAAGGCTCTGAGTTGTGTTTTCATTTTCATTTGTTTCAATGAATTCTTGTAATTCTTCTTTAATTTCCTGGTTGACCCATTTATTCTTCAGTAAGATGCCCTTAACCACCATGTATTTGTGTTCCTTCCATTTTTTTTTCTTGTGATTGAGTTCATGTTTTAAAGCATTGTGGTCAGAAAATATGCAGGGAATAATCCCAAGCTTTTGTTCCCTGTTGATACCTGATTTGTAACCCAGTATGTGGCCTACTCTGGAGAATGTTCCATGGGCACTTGAGAAGAATGTGCATTCTTTTGCTTTAGGATGAAATGCTCTGAATATATCTGTGAAGTTCGTCTGGTCCAGTGCGTGATTCAAAGCCTTTATTTCCTTGTTGATCTTCTGCTTAGATGATCTATTGCTGTGAGTGAGATGTTACAGTCTCCTACTATTTTTGTATTATTATCAATGTGTTTCTTTAATTTGGTTATTAATTGGTTTATATAATTGGCTGATTTCAAGTTAGGGGCATAAATATTTATAATTGTTAGATCTTTTTATTGGCTAGACCCTTTTATTATGATACACTGTCCTTCTTCATCTCTTATTACAGTCATTGGTTTAAAATCTAGTTTGTCTGATATAAGGATTACTACTCCATTTTTCTTTTGGTGTCCATTAGCATAATAAATAGTTTTCCACACCCTCACTTTCAACCTGGAGGTGTCTTTGGGTCTAAAATGAGTCTCTTGGAGACAACCTATGGATGGGTCTTGTTTTTCTATGTAATCTGATACACTATGCATTTTGATTAAGGCATTTAGTCCATTTACATTCAGAGTGATTATTGAAAGATATGAATTTTGTGCCATTGTATTACCTGTAGAGTTGCTGTTTCTGTAGATTGTCTCTGTTCCTTTTTTTAGTCTTTGTTACTTTTATGCTCTATTTTTTGCTCAAAGGACCCCCTTTAATATTTCTTGCAGGGCTGGTTTAGTGATCAAAAATTTGTTTAGTTTCTATTTGTCCTGGAAAATCTCTCTCCTATTCTGAATGATAGCCTTGCTGAATAAAGTATTCTCGGCTGCATATTTTTCTCATTTAGCACTTTGAATATATCATGCTGGTACTTTCTTGCCTTCCAGGTCTCTGTGGACAGGTCTGCTGCCAGTCTTTGTGTCTACCCTTGTTAGTTAAGGACCTCTTGTCCTGAGTTGCTTTCAGGATTTTCTCTATCTCTGAAATTTGTAAGCTTCACTATTATATGTCAAGATATTGACCCATTTTTATTGATTTTGAGCATGGTTCTCTCTGTTTCCTGGACTTGAATATCTGTTTCTTTCCCCAGATTAAGGAAGCTCTCATCTATAATTTGTTCAAATAAACCTGCCCGTCTGTCTCTCCTCTTCCTCTAGGACCCCTATTATTCTAATATTATTTCAGTTTATTGCTGATCTCTTGAATCCTCCCTTTGTGATCCAGTAGTTTTTCTTTTTTTCTCAGCTTCCTTATTCTCCATTTTGTTTTCTATATCACTCACTCTCTCTTCCTCCCCATTCATCCTAGCAGTTAAAGCCTCCATTTTTTTAAGATAGAAATATTTTCTTTTATTAATGACCCCAACCATATTTCTTTGATACAAGAGTTTGAACTTAAATATTTAGGAGAAAACAAGTTAAGATTGCATTATTCTGCAAGTCATGACCAGTAACATAATGCAAAGTGCAATGGCTTGGAAAAGGGGGAGGAAGGCAAGGGGAGTAAGGGAATGAAGGTAAAGAAAAGGAATTAAGTTGACCAAGTGGAATTTTTTTCTTTTTTTAATTCTTGAGAATTATGAGTCCTTGCAAGCAGAGCTTGTTTCTGCAGATTATTTTCCAAATGTGTACAAAATGGAACCAAAATGTAGAATCCCTTAAGAAACTGAAAAGGTGCAACAATAAGAGGTATAATTATTCAATAGCAACTGTTCCAGCCTTCAGTTTCCACCCACCTCCTCTTCCTGTTCCTAAGAGTTACTGGGATGAAAACATCTTCCCCGTGATTGTTTTCATTTTTTTTCTTCTTGGCATCAGACATACACAGTTCAGTACCTTGAGGAAGTCAGATGATTTTGCCTGCTATGTGTGTGAATATAGGCCTTAGAGCACTTGGTGTGGTAGTGAAGAGTCCCAGAACACATGGATCAGGTTGATGGTGTTGTCTCAAGCACTGGCATTGGTGTGGCAAGGGAGCAGCGTGAAGGTAATGTAAACAATGTTGTCACCCACAGCAGCATTGGTGTCTTTCAGCTCCAGAGGAGGTTCCCTGTGGCAAAAGAGGACCTGTGGGGATGGCTCTGCAGCTTTCTTTGAACGCCTGCATGAACACTTTTCCAATGACCATATCGTTGTCATCCTTAAATACTGTGCTGAAGACTACTGTAACTCTGTCCTTTTCAGATTCAACGTACATGGTCTTATCATCCCTATAGTGGATAACTGCCCTGTTCTCTCCTTCCTCACCCTCTTCTTGGATCTGGGATTATTTCTCAAAGGCAAAGGCAAAATAATTTTATTTCAACATGCCAACCTGATGCACAATGGAATCTGTGGATACTGGCCGATTTTCAAGGTCAGGTAGCAAAAAGACATTGCATCCTGATTCAGGATTTACCAAGAAACTCCTGTACACTCTCTTTAATAACTCATCAGAACCATGTGCCTGAAGTTCCTTGTAGAATTTCAAAGAAATACAGACCATCATTTTTGTTTTGTCTCAATTAAGATTTGAAATATGATAGAGGACTTCATCAAAATCTGCAAATGTTACTTCTACTGCTTCTGGTTTGTTATTGGCAGCCACGTTATTGACCTTGGGTGCAAGTATCTCCTTGCTGATGCAGTTGTTCACCTCCAGCATGATCATGGTGACAGCTATCCCAGGCAGGGGAAGGAAAAACAAATAGAGCCTCCATTTTTGTCTGCATCTCAGTAATAGCCTTTTTTACTTTGACCTGATTAGATTTTAGTTCTTTCATTTGTCCAGTAAGGGATTCTCTAGTGTCTTCTATGCTTTCTTCAAGCCCAGCTAGTATCTTTATAATGATTGTTTTGAATTCTAGTTCTGACATCTTACTTATTTCCATATTGATTAAATCCCTGGCAGTGAGTACTGCCTCCTGTTCTTTCTATATATCTCTTTATATATATTTATCTTATCATATATATTATATATATATAATTGAATACAATAAAAGGAAACCATATATATTTAATATAAAAGTAACTTAAAAAGACTCAAAAGAGAATTGATAAAATAAAAAAATAGCTGAAAAGGAAAAAAACCTGAAAGATTGAATAATAATAATAATAAATAATAATTTAAAAAACCCATGAATGCTATTTTCCCCAGGAGCTGACATTTTGCAGTTCTCTATGATCAGTAAACTTGGTATTACCTGGATGTTCCTGCTGGTCTTCTAGGAGAGGGGCCTGTTGCACTGATTCTCAGGTGTCTTTGCCTGGGTGGAATTGCACCCCCTTGGATAGGGGACTGGGCTCAGTATAAGTGGCTCCAGATTGCAATATGTGGTGCTATTTTATTCCCTGAAGGCCCTCAGCACCAATGGGAAGGATGAAAATGGTGAAGCCCCAATCTGTAGTCAGAGCTGAAAGTTCATACCCCCCACTCTTCAGTGAACCCTCACAAAAAACCAATCTGTCACTCTTGTCTCCCCGGTTTTCATCTGAACTCTGTGTTCACCCAGCCTGTGACCGAGCATTTTTATCTAAGGCATTTGACCCCATTTTGAGTCTCCAAACTTTACAGACTCCTGCAGTGTGGACCTGCAACCTTTCTCCTGGGTGAGGGAGGGGGTCTCACCATGCTTGTGCTTTTCCTATCCCAAGGCAAGCAGGAATAAAATTAGGTTAAATGTAAAACAAAAAAAAGATAGAATATTATGAAAAACTATATGCCAACAAATCCTGGAGGAAAATGATAAATTCCTAGAAATATAAATTACCAAGACTGAAACAAGAAGAACTAAGAAACTCAAACAAATCACCAACAAAGAAATTGAGTCAATAATAAAAAATCTCGCAATAAACAAAAGTCTAGGACCAGATGGCTTAACAGGTCAATTCTACAAAATATTTAAAGAAGAGTTAAAACCTGTTCTTCTCAAACAATTGCTGAGAGAGAGAGAGAGAGAGAGAGAGAAATAGAAAAGGAAGGAAAATTTCCAAATTAATTCTATGAAACCAGCATTACCCTGATACCAAAACCAGATAAAGACACCACTAAAAAAAACTATAGGCTAATATCCCTGATGAACACAGATGTAAAAATTTTCAATAAAATAGTGGAAAACCAAATCCAACCATACATTTAAAAAAATCATCCACCACAATCAACTGGGATTTATTCCTGGGTTGCAAGTGTGGTTTACTAATCACAAATCAACATGATACATCATATTAGTAAAAGAAAGGATAAGAACCACATGATCATTTCAATAGATGCAGAAAAAGCAATTGACATACTACAGCATCCATTCATGATAAAACCTTCAACAAAGTAAGGTTAGAGGGAAAACATCTCATCATAATAAAGGCCATATTTAAAAAAAAAACACAGCTAATATCATCCTCAATGGGGAAGAAGAGAGCTTTTCCTCTACATTCAGGAGCAAGATAGGGGTGTCCACTCCCTAGTAATGTTATTTAATATGGTATTGGAAATACTAGCCACAGCAATAAGACAACAAAAAGACATAAAAGGTATCCAACTCATGAAGGAAGAAGTCAAACTTGCACTATTTGCGGATAACATGATTCTCTACATAGAAAACCCAAAAGTCATCACCAAAAAACTGCTAGAACAGAAACACGAATTCAGTAAAGTCACAGGATAAGAAATCAATGTACATAAATCTGTTTCATTTGTATACACCAATAATGAAGCAGCAGAAAAGAAATCAAGGAACCAATCACATTTACAATTGCACCAAAACCGATAAGATATCTAACAATAAACCTAACCAAAGAGGTGAAATACCTATATTCTTGAAACTATAAAACCTTGATGAAAAAAATTGAAGAATCGAAGATGACACAATGAAATGGAAAGGCATCCCATGCTCATGGACTGGAAGAACAAATATTGTTAAAATGTCTATACTTCCCAAGCAATCTATACATTCTCCACAATAAACCATGTGCTTGGCAATAAAACAAATGTCAATAAATTTTTATAAATTGAAAATATGCAAAGTGCATTTTCTGACCACAATATAATTATTTTTTTAATTATAATAATAATTTTTATTATATTATGTTAGTCACCATACAGTACATCCCTGGTTTTTATGTAAAGTTCCATGATTCATTAATTGCGTATAACATCCAGTGCACCATGCAATACGTGCCCTCCTTGCTACCCATGACCACAATACAATTAAGTTAGAAATCAATGAAATGGAAAAAAATGAGAAATTCATAAATATTATTAAACTAAAAAATGCTCCTAAATTACCAATGGGGAAAATAAGATCACAATGGAAATTAGAAAGTAGTTTGGGATGGGTGAAAATGAAGACACAACATACCAAACTTTTCGAATACAACTAAAGAAGTGATTAAATGGAAATTTAGAGTTTTAAATGACTGTATTAAATATGAAGATGGAAATACATCCCCTTGTCATGGAATCAAGACTTAATATTGTTAAGATGGCAATACCCTCCAAAGCAACCTACAGATTCAATGCAAACCCTACAAATATGCCAAAACCTTTCCTGCAGAAATGAAAAATACAATTCTAAAATTTATATGAATTTGCAAGGGGCCCCAAATAACCAAAACAATCTTGGAAAAGAATAAAAAAGATGGAGATCTCAAACTTTTCAATTTCAAAGCTTACTACAATGCTGTAGTAATCATAACATCTTGGTACTTCAATGAGGATATTTGTATCAATGGAATAGAAATGAAATCCAGAAATAATCCATACAACTCTGGTCAATTGGTTTTTGATAAGGGTGACAAGACTATTCAATGGGGAAACAAGATTTTATCCAATTAATGAGGCTGGGAAAATAGAAGCTAACTATAAAACTTTTAGAAGAACTTATAAGGGTAAACCTTGATGATCTTGGATTTGGCAATGGTTTCATGGACATAACATTGAAAGCACAGCAATGAAAGGAAAAAAAGACAAATTTGAAATAATTATATTAAACATTTTTGTGCATCAAACAACACTATCAAGAGAATGAAAAGACTACCTGGAACAGGAGAAAATACTTACAAATCATAAAATTGATGTGAATCTAGTATCCAGAATATGTACTCTTAAAATTGAAAAACAAACAATTAAATAATGGAGAAAGGAGTTGGACAGACATTTCTCAAAAGAAGTTATGCAAATAGCTATTAAGCACATAAAAAATGCTCAATGTCATTAGGCACTAGTGAAATTTCACCAAATCCACAATGATATACCACTTCACACCCACAAGGATGGCCACATGAATGGAAAAATAAGTGTTAGCAAGGATGTCAAGAAGTTAGAACATGTACACATTGCTAGTAGGACTGTAAAATGATGCAATTACTATTATTTAAATGTACATACTACTCAAAGCAATCCACAGATTCAATGCAATCTTTATCAAAATACCAACAGGATTTTCACAGAAGTAGAACAAATAATCATAAAACATTTATGGAAGAACAAAAGACCCCAAGTAGTTGAAACAGTCTTGAAAAAGGACAGAATTGAAGATACACCAATCTCAGATTTCAAGATGTCCTACAAAGCTGTAGTAATCAAAACAGTATGGTACACACAAAAATAACTCATAGATCAATGGAATAGAACAGAAAACCCATAAATAAACCCATGTTTATATGGTCAATTAATCTATGATAGAGGAGACAAAAATGTACAATGGGGAAAAGACAACAACTTCAATAAATGTTGCTAAGAAACCTGGACAGCTAAATGCAAAAGAATGAAACTGGACCATTTTCTTACACCATACATAAAAATAAATTCAAAACTAAAGACCTAAATGTGAAACCTGAAACCATAAAATTCTTAGAAGGCCATATAAGCAGTAATTTCCTCTACATCATCTTTAGCAACATTTTTCTAGATCTGCCTCCTAAGGCAAGAGAAACAAAGCAAAAATAAACTAATTGGGAATACATCAAAATAAAAATTTTTTTATCCATTTGTCTGTTGAAGGGCATCTTGGGTCCTTCCACAGTTTGGCTATTGTGGACAATGCTGCTATGAACACTGGGGTGCATGTTACCTTTCTTTTCACTACATCTGTGTCTTTGGGGTAAATACCCAGCAGTGCAATTGCTGCGTCATAGGGTAGCTCTGTTTTTAACTTCTTGAGGAACCTCCACACTGTTTTCCAAAGTGGCTGTACCAACTTGCATTCCCACCAAGAGTGTAAGAGGGTTTCCCTTTCTCCACATCCTCTCCAACATTTGTTGTTTCTTGCCTTGTTAATTTTTGCCATTCTAACTGATGTAAGATGGTATCTTATTGTGGTTTTGATTTCTATTTCCCTGATGGTTAATGATGCTGAGCATTTTTTCATGTGTCTGTTAGCCGTTTGTATGTCTTCTTTGGAGAAGTGTCTGTTCATGTCTTCTGCCCATATTTTGACTTGATTATTTGTTTTTTGGGTGTTGAGTTTGAGAAGTTCTTTATAGATCTTGGATACCAGCCCTTTATCTGTAATATCATTTGCAAATATCTTCTCCCATTCTGTGGGTTGCCTCTTAGTTCTGTTGATTGTTTCCTTTGCTGTGCAGAAGCTTTTTATCTTGATGAAGTCCAAAAAGTTCATTTTCACTTCTGTTTTCTTTACCTTTGGAGACATATCTTGAAAGACGTTGCTGTGGCCGATGTCAAAGAGGTTACTGCCTATGTTTTCCTCAAGGATTTTGATGGATTCCTGTCTCACATTGAGGTCTTTCATCCATTTAGAGTTTATCTTTGGTATGGTGTAAGAGAATGTATTACTCAGCCATCAGAAAGGATGAATACCCACCATTTGCATCAAAATGGATGGAACTGGAGGGGATTATGCTAAGTGAAATAAGCAGCGAAAGACAATTATCGTATGATTTCACTTATATGGACTCTGAGAAACAAACTGAGGGCTACAGAGGGGAGGTGGGTTGGGGAATGGGATAGAATGGTGATGGGTCTTAAGGAGGGCACATATTGCAGTGAGCACTGGGTGTTAAATGCAAACAATGAAGCATGGAACACTACATCAAAAACTAATGAAGTACTATATGGTGACTGACATAACATAATAAAAAAAAGTAAAAAAAATAAAAGCTTTTGCACAAGAAGAGAACTACCAACAAAACAAAAAAAGCAACTTACTGAATGGGAGATGATACTTGGAAGTGATATATCTGATAATGGGTTAATATTCAAAATATATAAAGAACTTACACCATGCAACACCAAAAAAACCAAATAATCCAATTAAAAAGTGGGCAGAGGGCCTGACTAGACATTTTTCCAAGGAAGACATACAGATGGCCAACCAACACATGAAAAGATACTCAATATCACTAAACATCACAGAAATGCAAATCAAAACCACAATGAGATATCACCTTACACCTGTCAAAATGGCTGGTATTAAGAAAGACTAGAAATAACAAATGTTGGTGAAGATGTGGAAAAAAAGGAAACAATGCACACTGTTGGTGGAAATGTAAATTGGCACGGCTGCTATGGAAATCAGTGTGGAGATTCCTCAAAAAATTAAAAATAGAAATACCATATGATCCCAAAATTCCACTACCAGGTATTAACCCCCCACAAGTGAAAACACTAATTCAAGAAGACATATGCACCCTATGTTTATTGCAACATTGTTTACAATAGCTAAGATATGGAAGCAACCCAAGTGCCCATCAATAGATGAATGGATAAAGAAGATGTACACACACACACACACACACACACACACACACAGGATGGCATATTACACAGTCATAAAAAGGATGAGATCTTGCCACTGGAGACAAAGTGGATAGACCTAGAGGGTATTATGCTAAGTGAAATAAGTCAGACAGAGAAATATAAATACCATATTATTTCGGTTATATGTGGAATCTGAAAAACAGAACAAATGAAAAAACAAACACAAAGCACAGTCAGACCTACAAATACAGAATACAAACTGATGGTTGCCAGAGAAAAGGGGATGGGGGGATGGGCAAAATGGGTGAAAGTGAGTGGAGACAGGCTTCCAGTTATGGAATGAATAAATCACAAGAATAAAAGATACAGCAGAGAAAACATTGTCAATGGTATTGTAATAGCATTGCATGGTGATAGGTAGTAGCTACGTACACTTGTGGGTGAGCATAGCATAACATGAAATAAACTTTCCACAAAAAAAGTGCAGAACAAGATAGCTTCTTTGGGGAATTCAGCCAAGATTTAAAAGATGAACTAACACCAATTCTACACAAAATCTTTCCAAAAATAGATGAGAGGACATACCCCAACTCATTCTATGAAGAAAGTATTGTTCTGATACTAAAATCAAACTAAGACATCATAAGAAACCTGAAAACAATATATCTTCTAAATCTAGATGCAAAATTTCTCAACAAAATACTAGCAAACCAAACCCAGAAACATATAAAAAATATTAAACACCATGGCCAATTAAAATTTATCTCAGGATTGCAAGAATGGCTAACCATAGAAAATCAGTTAATGTAACATAAAATATCAATAGAATAATAGACCAAGACCACATTATCATATCAATAGAAACAAAAAGAATTTGACAAAATAAAACACCCCTTCTTAGCAAAAAACACTCCGCAACTACAAATACAGGGAACTTAATCTGACAAAAGGCATATTTGAAATCTTACAGAATATCATAAGTAATGGTGAAAAAGTAAATGCTTTCCCTGTGAGATAAGGAAAAAGGAAAGAATGTTTGCTATTGCCATCTCTGTTGAAAAATGTACTGGAAAATCTAGCTATAGGAATTAGTCAAGTAAATGAAATAAAAAGCAACAAGATTGGAAAGAAAGACATAAAACTATCTGTATTTGTGGATGACATAATCTTTTATTGAGAAAATCCTAAAGAATTCAATTAAAAAAATCTGTTGAATAAAGTGGATTGACATGGCTGTAGAATAAAAGAATCAATACATAAAATAATTGCATTTCTGGTGTGTTTGAGTGTGCATCCTACTCTTGATTTCAGCTCAGGTAATAATCTCAGGGTTGTGAGATCAAGCCCTGCATTGGGTTCATGATTCTCTCTCTACCTCTCCCTCTGCCTCTCTTAATTAATTAATTAATAATATAAAATAATTATATTTCCATAAACACTTAAATAGAACGACTTGTGAAATTGAAAGAACAGTTCATTTACAATAGTATCAAAAGAAATATGATACTTAGGAATAAGCTTAATAAAAGAATTGAACAATGCATACTCTAAAAACTACAACTCTTGCAACTCAATAAATTAAAAGACAAATATCCCAATTAAAACATGAGTAAGGGTAGGGGTGTTGCCTGGGTGGCTCATTCAGTTAAGCATCTGGCTTTTGGTTTTGACTTGGGTCATGATTTAAGTGTCCTGGGACTGAGCCCTGTGTCAGGCTCTGTGTTTGGCATGGAGTCTGCTTCTCCCTGTCCCTCTGCTCCCCCTCTTTCTCTCTCTCTCTCTGGAATAAATAAATAAAATCTTTTAAAACATGAACAAAGGATTTGAATAGACCGTTCTCCAATGACATATAAATATAGCCAGTAAACACATGAAAAAATGTTTAACATCATTATTCATCAGGGAAATGCAATTCAACCACACAATTACAGTTTTCTGGAAGTCTTCACTCCTATTCTCACAATAGGTAAAACCAAACTCAACAAACTGAAAATCAAGATTTTTCTTAGGTCCATCAGAGAACTGAGGGCCCAGCGAGAAACTTTGCCCTCAAAATTATAAAAAAAAAAAAAGTGAATACACAGAATCACATCTTATGAGACCAGAGACATAGGAAAATAATCTACCATTAAAGTCAATAACCATGGTAGAAAACTTAAAGTGCAATTGACAAATTACCAAAGGCTCAGTGTAGACAAGCTTGAGAGTTAAACATCAATGAAAGCCAATCTTGGAAGGGGCTTATACTTTCCCAGGTTTTATCTCCAGGACACCTACCAGGTTCCCATAGTGAAAATCAGAGAAAAATCCCCTAGCACTTTTGGCAGGCAGAGGAGAAAAGTACACATTCTAAAATACATCCAGAGCATTCCGTTTTTTTAATAAAAAATACCTTCATGGAAACTATATTACCAGAGCTTAACTGACTGACCTTTTACCAGAAACTAACTGACCTGGGGAAGGGAAATACCCACCTCTAGTTACCCCTGAAAAAAAATTCCACGTCTAGAAATATTTAAGAAGTAGTGTCTACTGTTGAAAGCTTAATGCAATGGCACACTTATAAGCACTGAAAGAAAAGCAAAAAACAAAACAAAACAACAACCAAAAAACCCTTCTCAACCCATAGTTATATATCCACTGAAAATATCCTTCACTAAGGATGAAATAAAGACGTTTTCAGATGAAGAAAAATTAAGTGAAACATTGCTGGTAGACAGGCTCCAAAAAATTGTTGAACGGAATTTTTCAGAGTAATTTTAACAAAAAGAAAATTAGAATATCAAGAATGAAGGAAAAATAACAAATGCTAAATATCTGGGTAAATGTAACAGACAATTTTCCTGTCTTCAGTCTTTTTAAATAGGTTTGACAAATGAAAGTAAAAATTGTAGCATTGTCTCATGGGCTTTTCTGTGTATGTAGATGCAGTGTGTGTGTGTGTGTGTGTGTGTGTGTGTGTGTGTGTGT